>NC_042969.1:71866154-72193654 GCF_901001165.1 Salmo trutta | reverse complement strand
CCGACACCTCTCCACACACACACACACTCCTACCGACACCTCTCCACACACACACACTCCTACCTACACCTCTCCACACACACACACACTCCTACCTACACCTCTCCACACACACGCCCCTACACACTCCTACACACCTACCGACACCTCTCCACACACACTCCTACCTACACACTCCTACACACCTACCGACACCTCTACACACACACACACACTCCTACCTACACCTCTCCACACACACATGCCCCTACACACTCCTACACGCACACACTCCTACACACCTACCGACACCTCTCCACACACACACACACACACACACACACACACACACACACACACACACACACACACACCTCCAGTTAAAGTCTGAAGTTTACATACACTTAGGTTGGAGTCATTAAAAACTCATTTTTCAACCACTCCACAAATTTCTTGTTAACAAACTATAGTTTTGGCAAGTTGGTTAGGACATCTACTTTGTGCAAGACACAAGTCATTTTTCCAACAATTGTTTACAGACAGATTATTTCACTTACAATTCACTGTATCACAATTCCAGTGGGTTAGAAGTTTACATACACTCAGTTGACTGTGCCTTTAAACAGCTTGGAAAATTCCAGAAAATGATGTCATGGCTTTAGAAGCTTCTAATTTACATAATTTGAGTCAATTGGAGGTGTACCTGTGGATGTATTTCAAGGCCTTCCTTCAAACGCAGTGCTTCTTTGCTTGACATCATGGGAAAATCAAAAGAAATCAGCCAAGACCTCAGAAAAAAAATTGTAGACGTCCACAAGTCTGGTTCATCCTTGGGAGAAATTTCCAAATGCCTGAAGATACCACGTTCATCTGTACGAACAATAGTACACAAGTATAAACACCATGGGACCATGAAGGAGACACATTCTGTCTCCAAGAGATGAACGTACTTTGGTGTGAAAAGTGCAAATCAATCCCAGAACAACAACAAAGGACCTTGTGAAGATGCTGGAGGAAACGGGTACAAAAGTATCTATATCCACAGTAAAACGAGTCCTATATCAACATAACCTGAAAGGCCACTCAGCAAGAAACAAGCCACTGCTCCAAAACTGGCATAAAAAAGCCAGACTACGGTTTACAACTGCACATGGGGACAAAGATCGTACTTTTTGGAGAAATGTCCTCTGGTCTGATGAAACAAAAATAGAACTGTTTGCCATAATGACCATCGTTATGTTTGGAGGAAAAAGGGGGAGGCTTGCAAGCCGAAGAACATCATCCCAACCGTGAAGCACTGGGGTGGCAGCATCATGTTGTGGGGGTGCTTTGCTGCAGGAGGGACTGGTGCACTTCACAAAATAGATGGCATCATGAGGTAGGAAAATTAGGTGGATATATTGAAGCAACATCTCAAGACATCAGTCAGGAGGTTAAAGCTTGGTCGCAAATGGGTCTTCCAAATGGACAATGACCCCAAGCATACTTCCAAAGTTGTGGCAAAGTCAAGGTATTGGAGTGGCCATTGCAAAGCCCTGACCTCAATCCCATAGAAAATTTGTGGGCAGAACTGAAAAGGCGTGTGCCAGCAAGGAGGCCTACAAACCTGACTCAGTTACACCAGCTTTGTCAGGAGGAATGGGCCAGAATTCACCCAACTTATTGTGGGAAGCTTGTGGAAGGGTACCCAAAACGTTTGACTCACGTTAAACAATTTAAAGGCAATGCTACCAAATACTAATTGAGTGTATGTAAACTTCTGACCCACTGGGAATGTGATCAAAGAAATACAATTTGAAATCAATCATTCTCTCTACTATTATTCTGTCATTTCACATTCTTAAAATAAAGTGGTGATCCTAACTGACCTACGACAGGGAATTTAATGTCAGGAATTGTGAAAAACTGAGTTTAAATGTATTTGACTAAGGTGTATGTAAACTTCCGACTTCAACTGTACCTCCACCTCTGCGCGCACACACACTCCTACACCTCTCCACACACACCCATACAGTCCATTTAGGTGCTCGGGTGGAATAATCCTTTTTGAATTGCACACACCCTAGTCTATAGGCAAGTGGCAGGTGATCAATCAAGTCATTGTGTTCTGCCAGAAACTGGTTTTGCAGCTTTTTATTTATGCTGTAGGAAGCGCAGCTTCAACCAGTTCTGTTAGGTAGACCATGGCTACCTAGTACCTACCTTTCAGTGCTGTTGTGAGGGATAGATTGACATGGAAATAACTCTCTCGCCCCGTTTCTCTCTCAGGTCTCGAGACGGCAGCGTGCATTTCTGGGCGTGCCCAAAGAGCATTGCCAGCCTGCAGCACCTGTGTCGCATGGCACTACGACGGGTCATGTCCACCCAGCAGGTGCAGACACTGCCCATCCCGCCCCGCATACGCTCCTACCTGTCTTACCAAGATCTCTAGCCCTTCACCCTCACCGCCCAACACCGCACGCTGGAAACCAATGAATATTACCTTCCTTGAAAAAACACCCAGGATAAAGAAGACAACAGAAGAGGAAAACTTGATTTACAGACTAACACCCCAATGCTATTCTGTGGCAAGGCAGCTTCTTTTTCTATGTATTTATTTTTGTTGGTTTACTTTTGTTTGTGCAAGCCACGGTCTCCCTCAGGGAGTGTGCTTGAATGGTTAAGTTATTTCAGTGGCCTGTCTCTCTGCTTAAGATGGCCTTACCATATCAGTCACCTCTGGATAGTTCTACATTCTTCCTGCAATAGAGACTTGTTCTCTGTAGATAATTGGCCGCTTTTAGATTTTCGATGCTCCCTAACTGTCTAACTTTGATTTCGAATGCCTGTTAGAAAGCTGGACAAATCGAGGAGACTATAAATGTAGGGGTCCATTATCCTTTCTACAGTTTCCATTTGGTTTTGGTCATTTCAATATCAATTGAGATCATTTCCCCTTTCCCTAAATACCTTTTTTATTTATAAAAAAGAAAAATAGTCAAACCATCTGCGGGTCGGCTTGAATGCGCTGGTGGGCTGAATCCGGTGTTTAACATCACTGGGGAAAGTGAATGACTGCTGATAAGATTTAGTGTAGTGCCCTCCCAATGTTTTCTGTTACACTAGATCTCCCCAGGTCTTAACCCTCACTCACTCGCTGCCCCAGCTCCTCAATGGGCTTTTCTTTCCACACTTCCAGCCTCACTCATGTCCAGGAGGGAAAGGACGGCCTGTAGCCTTCACTATCTCACTCTCCAAAATAATAGCGACCCATGGCCTGACCTGTTTTGCTTCTCATAATATGGATATTTTTTACCTGTAAAAAAAAAAATCTGTATGGACAATTATTGTGTGCAAGTCTGTGTGTGTATATACACAATATATTATAAATACCTATTAATATACCAGTATATGAATGTATCAGAGGGTGTAGTATGTTTTTTTTTTTACTGCTGTTTTCTTTTTGAATAATAGACTGTTGCAAGCAGTTTTTTCCCCCTCTGTACATAGTTTTCGCTCGTTTTAATGTGAAGACCTGTAAATGAATGAATGAATGAGAATCTCTTATTGTAGAGATCAGGGTGTAGTCTGTGCTCCTTCAGAAGTGGTGAGACGGAGACTGTGAAAGTGTGGATTATAGTGTGCCCTAGGACTTATTGAAAAACACACAAAGAGCCTAATAGGTGGTTGACATCCGTATTAATGACGGCCTGAAACCCCTTTTCTATCCTGTGCTATGCTGCATAACTCTTAAGTGGTGTTTGTAAGTGTAAGAAATAACCTGTTGGGGAGAGCTATACAACACCTGAAAATAAGTCTTTACAGTTGCCATCTGTAGCATGGGATCTTTGTTGTGTCATACATGACTGGCAAGCCTTTGAAGGCCTATATGCAGACATTTGATAGTAAATATTTAATTGGGGGAAAAATGAATTATTTTCAGACACAGAATATTGAGAAGAGCCTAATTGAATAGTATTAATGGTCTACTTTTTGTATTTTGTCTATGTTGACCTTGGTAGTGGATACAGGCCTGCTGTTACTCAATCTTGGAAATACGTTATCTGTCTGTCAATGCTGATGCCAAAGGTCTCTCTTTCTCTCTCGGTTTATAGCCTGTTCTTGTCAGTCAGTGACTTTTCTCTCTCATGGCTAAAACTTCTAACTATTGTGCATCTGTGAATTTGATTTGATTTATCCTGTTAGTAAAGCCATAAGGCTGTTGTCTTCAGTAACCGGTTGGGTTGGTGTGTTTTTAGTAAAGCCTTTGCTGATTTAGATCTAGAGCCAGTGAATGAATCCAAGCGCTGGGTTCTCACCAGTGTTGGGGAATAGTAAACTGCATGTAGTTCAACTAGTAATTGAACTACATTTTGCATTAGCTTTGTGGTAACTTAATTCAATCTCTGTAGTTTTTTTTCTGTAGTTAATACAGGTTTTTGCCATGTAGTGGTGTAGCAAACTAAAACTATGGGTGAAGTAGGCAATAATTTCCTAAATGTTTGGGCATCAAACCTGCCTAATTCTCAATTGGAACATTAGTTTTTGTGTTTAATAGGCTAAATTACACATTTTGTTTAACATACTGTATGACCCCAAAGTGATCTTTGCTTGCAATTTATAGTCTGACATTTCAGATTTACATATACTTTTTCACTAAGTAGTTTGGATGTAGTGAACTACATTTTCAAAGTAACTTTAGTTAAGGAAACTATATTTTTTGCAGGGTTAGCTTAACTTCTTTCAGTGTGAAGTAAGTTTACCAAGCTACCAATATCATTACAGAATAGCTTCCCCAAAACTGGTTCTCTCACTATTCAACAAGTGTAATGTAAAATGTTGAATATATCAAATTGAAATTAAATCCTTTTTTTTTCTTTCTGGTCTGCTTTATGCATGTATTGTTTTTTTGCATTTATAGTTTGAATAAAGCCTTTTTTTGAAAACCAAAAATAAGTCATAAGTTTTCTTTGTTTTGTCCTTTTCTTGAAGTCACCAGGAAAGCTTTATCCTGGAACCCACAAGGCAAAAGGAAAATAGGTCACCTGAGAAACACTGAAGTCTTGTTCACACTGCAGGCCTTAATGCTGAAATCTGTTTTTTCTTCAAATCCATTTAGTAAAAATGACTATCCGAACAGCAAGTTTCAAGTGACCAAATGTGTGTGTTCAGACGACAGTCATTTGGTGACACTGTTAGTTGTCATAGTAACGATTGTGGTGTGTGCAGTGGTGGAGGCTGATTGGTGGTGGTGCGCGTGCTTTCTATCACTCAAGTTATGTAGCAAGCTAAGGTGATAATACCTGCCAAAGACGATTCCCAGTCACTTTGAATGTTCAAAATCATAGCGTAAGAACACTTTTAAAGCCTCCGGAAGGTGATCCAACTTTCAAAATGAGTCCTTTCTGGCTAGCCACAGCAGTCAACTAGCTAGGTAGGCAGATGCTTAGCTTTCTAGCACATTCACTCATTTGTAAACTATTAACAAGATAATAGTTAGCTACCTCGTATTCTTGTCAAACTGTCAACAGGGTAGCTAGATATGCCAAATATTCTAAAAACAAATCCGATTTCATCGTTCAGATTTGTATCTGACTTCAAACCACCTACGAATGGGATTTGAAATGTGGCTTGAAATATCCGATTCCATTTGCTTTTTGGCTGTTCAGATTGCAGGAAAAATAACAGATTTGAATCCGATATGCAAAAAAATAGGACTTGAGTCACTTCAACCTGCCAATGTGAACCAGGTTTTAGAAACAGGAGCATGAGGCAAATAAAAGCAAAACTGGCACGGGGTGGTACGAGCTCGAGAAGACAGCCCAAAACAGTGTGTCAAGGAAGTTTTCTTGAAATGACATTGATTGTTGCATGGGGAGTTTGAGGTTGTTTGTGATGTCAGTAGCACTCCCCAGTCAAGGGGATATTGACCCAATCCCTTAGAGCTGTAAAACCAAACCCCCCGTCTTAGCTTTCTCAGCTGTGGTAACTGCCTCCACGGGACTCCAGGACCTCCAGAAGATTCTACTAGTCTGGGAGAAGTTACTGTAGATCTCCAGCTGTCCTGCTTTGTCAGCTGTGACACAAGTGACCAGAACACTCCTGAAGCTCCATTTTGGTTTAGAACTGACCAATATCAGCTGTGAATTACTGAAGCCTAGTTTTATTTTACACCAGATCCATGCCACACTGACACATGACACACAGTGCTGAAGATCCAGTTTAAAAGAGACCACAATCATCAGTCCTAGGTAGCGTTCCTGTTTCTACACAGGTAGAAACATGTTATATAGATTACGTGTTACTGTTACTGCAGATCCATCATAATGTGGCATAATATGATGAACTTTGAAACTTGGTGCAAAATTGTTTGTGAAATGTGTCAGAAAATGTGTTGAACCCAAAGCCACATGACTAATTCTAGTTGATCCAAACTGCATTATGACACATTCATGAATGATTCATATAGTTTATTTTTTATCTTTACAATACATGGTATTAGAAATATGCTGGACTGTGTGTTCTTATAATACAGTATCACATTTACTGACACAAGCACACTTAGCTACCTGATTTAAGCACTAACCTGACATTTTGGATAATAATTAATTTCTTAGGAACCATTCATAAATAAGACATAATCAACATCTGGATCAGTCAGCAGTAATGTCATAGAAGAAAACATAAAACATACTAGATCATATACTTAAAGTGATGCTACAAAGGTTTTGTATAATTTCATCCAGTAGTTTGAAAAGTAGTGCTCACAATCCAAATCTGGTCCCCAAAAATGGTGCACAATTGTGTACAACGTCATCCATTTCGTATGATATGTTACGTCCTGCAAAAAAATTAAAAAGGTGCAAAAATACCCTAACAATTATGTTACGAATTTGTAAGTGTGTAAGATTCTGTTCAATCTCTTTAAAATATGTCATGGGAAATTCTTAATCGTCATACACTCCCGAGTGGCACAGCGGTCTAAGGCACTGCATCTCAGTGCTAGAGGTGTCACTACAGACACCCTGGTTTGAATCCAGGCTGTATCACAACCGACCATGATTGGGAGTCCCATAGGGCGGCGCACAATTGGCCTACCATCGTCCAGGTTTGGCCGTCATTGTAAATAAGAATTTGTTCTTAACTGACTTGCCTACTTAAATAAAAATTGAGGACAGTATTCCTATGTGAAATTTTTGCTATATGTGTATTTTTATTTAACTAGGCAAGTCAGTTAAGAACAAATTCTTATTTATTTGGGACAGGAACTCTTCCATAAAGCCATTATCATTTCCTGTCCTTGACTGATAGGATAAAGATTGCCTCTGTGTGCTTGTGTGTATTTGAGGGCATTTCCTTACAGCCTTTAAAAACTAGTGTAAATTATGTCTTGGGCAGTGCAAGACATATGCTCAATGGCCACGCCTCCTGAAACATAATAATATTGACACCTCGTGGGAAAGAGGGGGAAAAGGATACAGAGAGAGAGGGAGGGGAGCAGGGAGAGTGGGTTGGTAGAAACAACTATCATTTCATTTGGAAACTGATCTGTCTTTTTCGCTTTTTCTCTTTCTTTCTTTCGCCATCTGTAGTGTGTTGATTTTATTGTTCTCAGTCTCACTCAGTGGACTTCAGGCTGTTGAGTGCTACTCGGTGCTTTCTGAGCGATTACTGTCAATTTAGTACTATTGTGCATCAGTGGTAGTGTTTTTTAGAGTATATGGCTAAAGAGGTAACTGGCCTAGTTGGCCCCTGATGTCTGACCGTAAAGCTGCCTCTGTGGGTCACAGGTCAGCAGATGGAGGAGCTCAGCAGCCTAAAATAGACTCAGGCACCCTATCCCTCATGGGCTCTGGCCAAAAGTAGGGCATTATATAGGGAATAGGATGCCATTTCAGGTGCACAACCCCTACTTTTACACTATGTTTTGGAATGGCCGGTGAAGAGAATCTGGCACCACAGGAGGCCCTCTCCTTGTCGCCTGTGAAATATCACGTTGTTCTCATAGTGACGTGTCCGTGAACAAAGACACAAATTGGGCCTTTACATAAGATCTGTGCTGGATGATCCATGCACTGAGAACAGGGAGAATATGGTGGAACTGTGACTAGTACAAGTTTCTTAGCAGGCAGGGGAATGTGCGACTTAAATAGCACGTTCATTTGCATTGTTTCGTTGCCAGATCAGCTGTTTGTGCAACAGCTGTTTCCTTGCAGTTGATCACATTTTTACAACCATTTTATTTGTGTACTAATGTGATAAAGATCTTGTTTCTTAAACGTGGCTTGACATTTGAGGATTGATACACATATGAATATAAAAAGAACAAAGGGGATATGCAGAAATAATATTGATACAATGACGTTACCGGGTATGTGGATACATTATAGAGGGCTGTAAATATCAAGGGATGAATTAACATTCTTTCCCTTCCTCCAATTGTGTCCACTTCCTGTCTCTCAATCTCCTAACAGCGTCACTTCCTGTCCTTGTTGAGTGTCTTCATTGCCAACTACGTCAATCTTTTAACAGACCTCCTAAAGAATTTTTTTACATAGAAAATAATTAGAATTCATTCATTGAAATGATGGGAGGGGAAATCTCTCTCTCTCTCTCTCTCTCTCTCTCTCTCTCTCTCTCTCTCTCTCTCTCTCTCTCTCTCTCTCTCTCTCTCTCTCTCTCTCTCTCTCTCTCTCTCTCTCTCTCTCTCTCTCTCTCTCTCTCTCTCTCTCTCTCTCTCTCTCTCTCTCTCTCTCTCTCTCTCTCTCTCTCTCTCTCTCTCTCTCTCTCTCTCTCTCTCTCTCTCTCTCTCTCTCTCTCTCTCTCTCTCTCTCTCTCTCTCTCTCTCTCTCTCTCTCTCTCTCTCTCTCTCTCTATTCACTGACCTTATTGTACCAGTAGATGGCAGTACATTCTCGCAAAAAAGTTGGGACAAGAGGACAAAATAACAGTAATACAAAAATATGTTACAACAATCGTCCCCAAACATTGGGAGCAGAGTCTCCAAAATAGGACAGGAGAGACTGTCTATGTCAATACAAATCATGTTTTCATACATCTTTGCATTATGAGATATTTAAATATAATGAAACAATGCGTTTTGATCAATATTGTTGAGGGTAGCGGGCACGAATGCCACGACGGACCAGTTTCTCTCTAATCACCTGAAATCTAGGCAACTTGGCCCAAGGGCTCTGAGGAGGACTATGTCAGTGCTGTTCTATAGAGCCAATCGGTGTGAATGTGATTAGAATTTCATTAAACACAGCAAGTTGCCTGATGCCAGAACCCTCTGGGTTAGTACCCATTACTGTTAAATTCTAGGTGAGTTGCATTGGGCTTTGAGAGTTGATGAAATCCAATGACTTTGAATTCTGCCTGCATCTGCCTCCCTTACAGAGCATTAAAGTATTCCCAGAGTTAAGGCTCTTCTCCAGGACTCAGGGAACTGGCTGTGTGCCCTCCGGTCCTCCGGGATTTGGCTCCTCCTCCTCTCCTGCCCATGTAGGGAGATTGTTTTCCAGCTGTTTTGGAGAGGGGAGCTTTCCCATGGGAAACACAGGGAGGGCAGATCACAGCATGCCAGTCCGAGCTTCATCTCACACAAAAATTTAACAAAAACCTGGTTATTCTCTGCGCTCTGCCAACTACTCTGGATCCAACCATAGTTCTCTCCCCCAACCTGTATACTGGCAAATCACATACATAGATAACATTTAATGAACATGTGCTGTGATCTTTGTATTTGGTGATAGTTAAGCCAGGATTATTGTGATAATCGGTGTGCCCTTGAGCAGGGCACTTAACCCTAAACCTTAACCCTGCACCACTGAGAGCATCTTGACTGGCTGCATCAACGCTTGGTATGGCAAATACTACAGAGGGTAGTACGTACAGCCCAGTACACACACTGGGGCCGAGCTCCCTGACGTCCAGGACCTCTATACCAGGTGGTGTCAAAGGAAGGCCCTAAAAATTGTATCCAGCCACCCAAGTCATAGACTGTTCTCTCTGCTACAGTACGTCAAGCGGTACCGATGCACCAAGTCTGGAACCAACAGGACCCAGGATCCCCAACCAGCGACCTCTTCCCTCCATTCTATTGCCCAAGACGAGTGAACAATCATGGCCAATAGAATCACTTGATAATAAAATGGATTACCTTCCTATCATGGATTTGCCACCAACAGGGCTCTCGTAACTGCAATATTCTCTGCTTTTCTGAAACATGGCTTTCGGCTTGATGGATTCTCCATTCACTGAGCGGACAGGACAGTGAAGTCTGGGAAATCGAGAGTGGGAGGGGTTTGCCTCTTCATCAACAACAAATGGTGTGCCGACTCGAGCGCAGTGGAAGTCTTGACCCATCGTTCACCCGTCTTGGACTATCTGATGGTCAAATGCCGACCCATCTACCTCCTGAGGGAGTTTTCAGATATTATTGTGACTGTTGTATACATTCCATCTCGGGACAAGAAAAATAACAAGCTGGCACTTAACAAACTGTATGAGGCTATAAATAAGCAGTAAAACTTGCACCCGGAGGCTGCTTTCCTTGTTGACACGTGATGCCCAGATTCCATCAACACGTCTCCTTTGCTACCAGGGGCGAAAAAGTCCTAGACCACTGTTACTCTACCCACAAGCATGCATACAAGGCCCTCCTTGTCCCCCATTCGGCAAATCAGATCATGACTCTGTACTCCTGCTTCCTGTTACAAGCAGAAGCTCAAACAGGAAGTACTCGTTGTGTTGAGAAATGGTCATCAGAATCAGAGATTATGAGGACAGGAACAAGTACATGAAATCTCGCTACGACCTCCGCAGAGTCATCAAACGAGCAAAACGACAATATAGGAATAAGGTGGAATCATATTACACAGGCTTCGACACCCGCCGCATATGGCAGGGGTTACAGTCCATTAATCAGGTCAACACTTGCAATGCCATGGAACCGGATGATATTCCAGGGCAAGTGTAACAGTATAGCTTCCGTCCCTCTCCTCGCCTCAAACTGGGCTTGAACCAGGGACCCTCTGCGCACATCAACAACTGACACCCACGAAGCATCGTTACCCATCGCGCCACAAAATCCACGGCCCTTACAGCGCAAGGGGAACAACTACTTAAGGTCGCAGAGCGAGTGACGTCACCGATTGAAACACTATTAGCGCGCACCACCGCTAACTAACTAGCCATTTCACATCGGTTACACAAGATCTCAGAGCATGCTGGCAGGTCATTTTCAACCTCTCCTTGTCCCAGTCTGTAATCCCCACATTTTAAAATGACTACCATATTTTCTGTTCCCAGGAACTCTAAGGCAACATGCCAAAATGACTACCGCCCTGTAGCACTCACATCATTAAGTGTTTTGAAAGGATGGTTATGGCACACATCAACTCCATCATCCCAGACACCAAGGACCCACCCCAATTTGCATACCGCCTCAACAAGTCCATAGACGACACAATCTCAAATGCTCTCCACAATGCCCTCACCCACCTAGACAAGAGGAATACCTATCTGAGAATGCTGTTCATTGACTACAGCTCAGCGTTCAACAGCATTGTTGCCTCCAATCTAGTTACCAAGCTTAGGACCCTGGGACTGAACACCTCCCTCTGCAACTGGATCCTGGACTTCCTGACGGGCCGACACCAGGTGGTGAGGGTAGGCAACATCACCTCCGCCACCCTGACCCTCAACACCGGGGCCCCACAGGGGTGTGTGCTTAGTCCACTTTTGTACTTCCTGTTCACCCACTACTGTGTGACTACGCATGACTCCAACACCATCATTAAGTATGCCGACGAAACAAAGGTGGTAGGCCTGATCACTGACGACGGTGAGACAGCCTATAGGGAAGAGGTCAGAGACCTGACAGTGTGGTACCAGGACAACAATGTCTCCCTCAACGTGAGCAAGACAAAAGAGCTGATCGTGGACCACAGGAAAAGGAGGGCTGAGCACAACCCCATTCACATTGACGGGGCTATAGTGGAGCTGGTCAAGAGCTTCCAGTTCCTTGGTGTCCAAATCCCTAAGGACTTAAAATGGTCCAAACACACCAACACAGTCATGAAGAGGGCAAGACAATGCCTATTCTCCCTCAGGAGGCTGACAATATTTGGCATGGGACCTCAGATCCTCAAAAAGTTATACAACTGCACTATTGAGAGCATCCTGACTGGTTGCATCACCGCTTGGTATGGCAACTGTTCGGCATCCGACTACAGGGCACTACAGAGGGTAATGAGTTTTTTTGTGCTTACCAGTTAACCACATGTCTATAGTTAGCTAGTGTTCTATGGCTAGCTAGCTGTTAGCAGCCAACGGCTAGCAGTTTCTTACTGGCGATAAAAACAGATGATTGCCATAATTTTTTCGAAACAATACTGATTTATTTAATGTAACAAATTGAACCTTGTAAACAATTTGTTGTAATTCATGGTAACCTCATAAACAATTCATTTAGACTCGCCGTTCATTTGAAACGGGCGTTTATTTGCTGAAATGTGTGCCGTTGCCCCACAGAAGTTAAAAGACGACCTGGAACGCGGCCACTCTGTCAAACACCATGCAGAAAAAAGTAGTTTACGCAGCTCTTGAGAATACACGGAACCCACTGTGTGCTCATTGAAGTGACAGAGCTAAGAAAGTAAAGGTCGTAGATTAACTGTTCTATTAGTTTTGTTTGCAGCTCTTGCCTGCTTTTTCGCTGTTAAAACTCGACTAAACCTATCAAGCCGTGCCAACGACGAGGAATGGATATTGTGCCAGTCAAATGTGGAAGGATGGTTCAAAGTAATTAACTATCGGACGGGGACAGTGAAGGTGGCGCAGCGATGGACAAGGACGCACTCCACCAGTGCGAACTCATCCAGAATATGATCGAGATTTCCATCTCTAGTTTACAAGGACTCCGAACCAAATGCGCTGCATTGAGCGATCTTACTCAGCAAGAAATACGCACTTTGGAGGTACAGTATGGGTAGCATAGGCATAACATACACTTTGAGTGCTATCATAATACAATTCAGCTTGTTGGTGTGTGTGAGTGTGTGCGTGCGTTCGAGGGAGAGTGAGTGAGTGATGGTGGAAAATGTAAATGTTTGATGTGTGTTGTTCTCATGATATAGGCTACTAGATTGTTTTTTGTATATAGAAAACAATAGAATAGACATCGCAGGCTCCACATTCTTAAAATAAATTCAAATAATATACTAATCTCGTGCATGTAGGCCTGGCCTATAGATGAACAGTCCTTGATGTGCTGTAGGCCTATAGTAGGTATATTGTATTAAGGTTCAACTTCTTTGCTCCTTCCATGCCCATAATCAATAACAGTTTCGTAGCCTAAGGCAACACTCAACATGTCACACATCAAAACAGCCTAACAATCAACATTTCAACCAATGTGTTAAAACTGTTTATTGCAGATTATAAACGAATAATTAACAGTTTATGAATTTATAGAACTGTAAGACAGAAACACATTGATGAAAGGAAATGGGGTACAATGAAGGATATGGCTGGCTGTCATCAGACAAAGTCTGTGTGATATTCTCACACATCTGTCCCCCTCAATGAATCCTGTCAGTTTCACTTCTCCCTCAAATCAGTCTGTCCCTCAAGCAACTAACAATGCACATCTCTACTCCTCACTAAAGGAACATTGAGTAGCCACTTCCACTGCGATCCATTCACATTGTTAATCAACTGGGTATTACAAACAGAGCAACGTCCTTATAATGTAAAGCCCTTTAGGATCATACATTCTGTACATGGAGATGCCAACTATCATTATTATTGTAAATTATTTTGTACATAATGTTTCTGCCACCGTATCTTATGACCGAAAAGAGCTTCTAGATATCAGGACAGCCATTACTCACCCCGTACTGGAGGAATACTTTTTCTTCAACGAGTCGGACAGGAAGAATTTACTTCAGACGCCCGACAAGGCCTTCATCCCCGTAATTCGCAGGAGAAAGAGACGGAAGATTCATGGATGAAGATCCGGGTGCCTTGTAAGGATCCGTCGCCGAGAGGGTAATCTACCTTTACCATCGGTCCTAATAGCCAACGAACAATCAATTGATGATAAAATAGACAAACTACGATCATGTATATCCTACCAACGGGACATTAAAAACTGTAATATCTTATGTTTCACCAAGTTGTGGCTGAACGACGACATTAATAACATACAGCTGGTGGGTTTCAAGCTTTTTCGGCAGGATAGAACAGCAGCCTCTGGTAAGACAAGGGGTGGCGGTCTATGTATATTTGTAAACAACAGCTGGTGCACGAAATCTAAGGAAGTCTCAAGGTTTTGCTTGCTTGAGGTAGAGTATCTCATGATGATAAGCTGTTGACCACACTATTTACTAAGATAGTTTTCATCTGTACTTTTTGTAGCTGTCTACATACCACCACAAACAGATGCTGGCACTAAGTCCTCACTCAATGAGCTGTATAAGGCCATAAGTAAACAGGAAAATTCTCACCCAGAGGCGGCGCTCCTATTGGCCAGGGACTTTAATGCAGGAAAATTCAAATCTGTTTTACCTAATTTCTATCAGCATGTTAAATGTGCAACCAGAGGGAAAAAACTCTAGACCACCTTTACTCCACACACAGAGACGTGTACAAAGCTCTCCCTCGCCCTCCATTTGGAAAATCTGACCATAATTCTATCCTCATGATTCCTGCTTACAAGCTAAAACTAAAGCAGGAAGCACCAGTGACTCGGTCAACAAGAAAGTGGTGAGATGAAGCAGATGCTAAGCTACAGGACTGTTTTGCTAGCACAGACTGGAATATGTTCCGGGATTCTTCCAATGGCATTGAGGAGTACACCACATCAGTCACTGGCTTCATCAATAAGTGCATCGATGACGTCGTCCCCACAGTGACCTTATGTACATACCTCAACCAGAAGCCATGAATTACAAGCGACATCCGCACTGCGCTAAAGGGTAGAGCTGCTGCTTTCAAGGAGCGGGACTCTAACCCGGAAGCTTATAAGAAATCTCATGCCCTCTGACGAACCATCAAACAGGTGGTAACCTGCCTAAATGACTACCGACCCATAGCACTCACTTCTGTAGCTTACATCAACACCATTATCCCAGAAACCCTAGACCCACACCAATTTACATACCGCCCCAACAGATCCAAAGATGATGCAATCTCTATTGTACTCCACACTGCCCTTTCACACCTGGACAAAAGGAATACCTATGTGAGAATGCTATTCATTGACTACAGCTCAGCATTCAACACCATAGTGCCCTCAAAGCTCATCACTAAGCTAAGGACCCTGGGACTAAACACCTCTCTCTGCAACTGGATCCTGGACTTCCTGACGGGCCTCCCCCAGGTGGTAAGGGTAGGTAACAACACATCCGCCACACCAGGCCTGATCACCGACACGAGACAGCGTATAGGGAGGAGCTCAGAGACCTGGCCTTGAGGTTCCAGGACAACAACCTCTCTCTCAACGTGATCAAGACAAAGGAGATGATTGTGGACTACAGGAAAAGGAGGACTAAGCACGCCCCCATTCTCATTGAAGGGCCTGTAGTGGAGCAGGTTGAGAGCTGCAAGTTCCTTGGTGTCCACATCACCAACAAACTAACATGGTCCAAGCACACCAAGACAGTCGTGAAGAGGGCACGACAAAACCTATTCCCCCTCAGGAGACTGAATAGATTTGGCATGGGTCCTCAGTTCCTCAAAAGGTTCTACAGCTGCACCATCGAGAGCATCCTGACTGGTTGCATCACTGCCTGATATAGTAACTGCTCGGCCTCTGACCGCAAGGCACTACAAAGGGTAGTGCGTATGGCCCAGTACATCACTGGAGCCAAGCTTCCTGCCATCCAGGATCTGTCAGAGGAAGGCCCTAAAAAATGTCAAAGACTCTAGCCACCCAAGTCATAGACTGTTCTCTCTGCTACGACACCGGAGCGCCAAGTCTAGGTCCGTCAGGAAGTCAGCTTCTACCCCCAAGCCATAAGACCCCTGAACATCTAATCAAATGGCTGCCCAGACTATTTGCATTGCCCACCCCCCTTTTACGCGGCTGCTACTCTCTGTTTATTATCTATGCACAGTCACGTTAATAACTCTACCTACATGTACATAAACTCAGCAAAAAAAGAATCGTCCACTGTCAACTGCGTTTATTTTCAGCAAACTTAACATGTGTAAATATTTGAATGAACATAACAAGATTCAACAACTGAGACATAAACTGAACAAGTTCCACAGACATGTGACTAACAGAAATGGAATAATGTGTCCCTGAACAAAGGGGGAGTTAAAATCAAAAGTAACAGTCAGTATTTGGTGTGACCACCAGCTGCATTAAATATTGCAGTGCATCTCTTCCTCATGGAATACCTAATACCTATGGTCATGCTGGAGG
Source organism: Salmo trutta (assembly GCF_901001165.1). Lineage (NCBI taxonomy): Eukaryota > Metazoa > Chordata > Actinopteri > Salmoniformes > Salmonidae > Salmo > Salmo trutta. The sequence continues at coordinate 72,177,258 of NC_042969.1, read as the reverse complement.
GTCATTTGCCAGTTCTTGCTGTGAGATGTTACCCCACTCTTCCACCAAGGCACCTGCAAGTTCCCGGACATTTCTGGGGGGAATGGCCCTAGCCCTCACCCTCTGATCCAACAGGTCCCAGACGTGCTCAATGGGATTGAGATCCGGGCTCTTCGCTGGCCATGGCAGAACACTAACATTGCTGTCTTGCAGGAAATCACGCACAGAACGAGCAGTATGGCTGGTGGCATTGTCATGCTGGAGGGTCATGTCAGGATGAGCCTGCAGGAAGGGTACCACATAAGGGAGGAGAATGTCTTCCCTGTAACGCACAGCATTGAGATTGCCTGCAATGACAACAAGCTCAGTCCAATGATGGTGTGACACATCGCCCCAGAACATGACGGACCCTCCACCTTCAAATCGATCCCTCTCCAGAGTACAGGCCTCGGTGTAACGCTCATTCCTTTGAAGATAAACGCGAATCCGACCATCACCCTGGTGAGACAAAACCACGACTCGTCAGTGAAGAGCACTTTTTGCCAGTCCTGTCTGGTCCAGCGACGGTGGTTTTGTGCCCATATTCGACGTTGTTGCCAGTGATGTCTGGGGAGGACCTGCCTTACAACAGGCCTACAAGCCCTCAGTCCAGCCTCTCTCAGCCTATTGCGGACAGTCTGAGCACTGATGGAGGGATTGTGCATTCCTGGTGTAACTCGAACAGTTGTTGTTGCCATCCTGTACCTATCCCGCAGGCGTGATGTTCGGCTGTACCGATCCTGTGCAGGTGTTGTTACACGTGGTATGCCACTGCGAGGACGATCAGCTGTCCGTCCTGTCTCCCTGTAGCGCTGTCTTAGGTGTCTCACAGTACGGACATTGCAATTTATTTCCCTGGCCACATCTGCAGTCCTCATGCCTCCTTGCAGCATGCTTAAGGCACGTTCACGCAGATGAGCAGGGACCCTGGGCATCTTTCTTTTGGTGTTTTTCAGAGTCAGTAGAATGGCCTCTTTAGTGTCCTAAGTTTTCATAACTGTGACCTTAATTGCCTAAGCTGTTAGTGTCTTAACGACCGTTCCACAGGTGCATGTTCATGAATTGTTTATGGTTCATTGAACAAGCATGGGAAACAGTGTTTAAACCCTTTACAATGAAGATTTGTGAAGTTATTTGGATTTTTACGAATTATCTTTGAAAGACAGGGTCCTGAAAAAGGGACGCTTCTTTTTTTGCTGAGTTTCTTACCTCAATTACCTTGACTAACCGGTGCCCCTGCACATTGACTCTGTACCGGTACCCCCTGTATGTAGCCTCACTATTGTTATTTTACTGCTGCTCTTTAATTATTTGTTTCTTTTATTTATTTGGGGTATTTTTTTTCTTAAAACGGCATTGCTGGTTAAGGGCTTATAAGTAAGCATTTCACTGTAACTGTTATATTCGGTGCATGTGACAAATAAAATTTGATTTGATAACATCACCTATTCTGTACAGGTCATATCAGGTACAGTACCACTAAACTGGCCCACTAGCCTCTCTCCCAGTGTTCTCAATCTCCCATGGGATTGTTAAATTCAAAGCGCTGGAGAAGGCCGTCTGATCTGCATTTCTCATCGCTATTAATGTAGCAGGATCTAAATTTGGACTTCTCTCCCTCCCACACATTCTCAGTGCGGGCTGTTGAAAGCTAAAGATAGAGTGAGAAACAGTGGGAGGAGAGGAAGGAAGGGGAGAAAAAGGGGAATGAGGAAACAAGGGAGGAATATATGAAGAAGGAGATATCCAACATGGCTGTCTCTTATTACAGCCGAATATCGAGTGGCTTTCTTTGAGACTGGACTGGGGGAACCAGGGAACCAGCAGACAACAACATGGTTACGAACAAAAGAGGCAGCCTAAGCCACTGCCAGGCCTTTCTCTCTTTCTCTGTATTTGTCTGTCTCTTTCCTCTCCCTCCCTCCTCTCTCCCTTCTCCCCCCCTCTCTCTCTTTCACTCCCTTTCTCTGTATTTGTCTGTGTCTCTTTCCTCTCCCTCCCTCCTCTCTCCCTTCTCCCCCTCTCTCTTTCACTCCCTTTCTCTCGTTTTATTCTCCACCCCCCCTTTCATCTCTAACCCACAATAGGCCTGTCTGTCTGTATAGGGTGGTCAGGCCTGAGCTAAGTGGCTGCATGGGGAGTTGGGTTACTCAGGTCTGTCCATGTAAACGGCCTGTATAGTGTTTACATTGGATATTGGAGATGAGCAGCACTGTTCTACACTGTCATTGTCATAAAGAGATGGATAAAGGATTCTGACCACAAGGGGAAGATATTATGTCCGTCAGGACAGGTGTGTGGGGGGTTGGGATAGGCTAGACTTGAGCGTTGCTGGACACCAGATGAGGAAGAATTGGAGAGATGTTTGGTGCTGCCTGAAACATGGATCTTATGTAATTGCAGAAGTGGTGTTGTCTTTCCGACTGGTTTTCAACTTCCTCATATTAGCTGTACTGCAATTGCACAATAATAAGGTCATTCTTGTGTGAAGAGGATAATTCTTGTGTACAAGAGTCTCTTTGAATAGTTTGAACCAAAACACTGTCTTAGAGGATTGAGCTGTGCAGCTCGTAAACCAGGGAAGTAACTTTTTAAAAATCATGTCATTGGTCTCGTAAACTGTCGCTGTCCTTGTAAACTTCACAGGCCTGTGATGTTGAATGTATAGCGAGCTTAATCCTGGGTGCTACTTAGGGCTGTTATGGTGACCATATTACCACCACACCAGCAGTCACTAGTCATGACCGCAGTCAAATTCCACGCGACCATTTAGTCATGGTAACTAGGCTTCTCCAAACTGTGCACTGGCTGATGGTCATTAGTAGCCTACCAAACTTGCTAACTGCCAGTCGCTAACGACCTGATACTCAGGGCTCTATTATTCCTCTAATCACTCTGACATCAATGCAAATACAATCGAAAATCAAATCAAGCACTTCAGGAGAGAACATGTTGCGCAACATTTTTATAAGCTATGCAATAGGGTGTGAAAACAGAGTTTGGATGGCCTCTGTTAAAAAAGGGAGGATCCCATCAGCTTTCTATAGGCTAGGCCTACTATATTTATTTCTCTACTTTTCTAATATTAATAAGCACATTGCTTCGCTTTACAACCGGAGTAGCCTAACTGGCTAGCATGAAAATGAACTCCGGGAAAAGTGTCCCTCATGTGCTGTTTAAGTGCATACGTATGACATGTATTTTTTTCCCCTGCTTCTGTTCCGACAGGTACATGATAATGGCCTATTCTCAATCAAAACTAATTTCACACATATGGTGCATTCGGAAAGTATTCAGACCCCTTGACTTTTTCCACATTTTGTTACGTTACAGCCTTATTCTAAAATGGATCAAATAAAAAAATGTACCTCCTCAATCTACACACAATACCCCATAATGACAAAGCAAAAACAGTTTTTTAGAAATTGTAAAAACAGAAATACCTAATTTACATAGGTGTTCAGACCCTTTGCTATGAGACTCGAAATTGAGCTCAGGTGCATCATTTTTGCATTGATCATCCTTGAGATGTTTCTACGACTTGATTGTTGTCCACTTGTGGTAAATTCAATTGATTGGACATGATTTGGAAAGGCACACACCTGTCTATATAAGGTCCCACAGTTGACAGTGCATGTCAGAGCAAAAACCAAGCCATGTGGTCTAAGGAATTGCCTGTATAGCTCCGAGACAGGATTGTGTCGAGGCACAGATCTGGGCAAGGGTACCAAAAAAATGACTGCAGCATTGAAGGTCCCCAAGAACACAGTGGCCTCCATCATTCTTAAATGTAAGAAGTTTGGAACCACCAAGACTCTTCCTAGAACTGGTCGCCTGGTCAATCTGAGCAATCGGCGGAGAAGGGCCTTGGTCAGGGAGGTGAACTTGGTCAGGGGGCATTTAACCCAACCTCTCTGAATCCGAGAGGTGCGGGGGGCTGCCATAATCGACATCCACGTCTTCGGCACCTGGGGAACAGTGGGTTAACTGTATTGCTCAGGGGCAGAACGACAGATTTTTACCAAGTCAGCTTGGGGATTCGATTCAGCAACCTTTTGGTTACTGGCCCAATGCTCTAACCACTACCACCCCAACCCGCTTGGAGTTTGCCAAAAGGCACCTAAAGGACTCTCAGACCATGAGAAACAAGATTCTCTGGTCTGATGAAACCAAGATGGAACTCTTTGGCCTGAATGCCAAGCCTCACGTTTGGAGGAAACCTGGCACCATCCCTACGGTGAAGCATGGTGGTGGCAGCATCATGCTGTGGGGATGTTTTTCTGCGGCAGGTACTGGGAGACTAGTCAGGATCGAGAGAAAGATGAACCGGACGTGCTACCTGTCCCAGACCTGCTGTTTTCAACTCTCTAGAGACAGCAGGAGCGGTAGAGATACTCTCAAAGATCGGCTATGAAAAAGCCAACTGACACTTACTCTTGTGTTACTGACTTGTTGCACCCTCGACAACTACTATGGTTATTTTATTTGACAATGCTGGTCATTTATGAACATTTCAACATCTAGGCCATGTGCTGTTATTATCTCCACCCGGCACAGCCAGAAGAGGACTGGCCACCCCTCATAGCCTGGTTCCTCTCTAGGTTTCTTCCTAGGTTTTGGCCTTTCTAGGGAGTTTTTCCTAGCCACCGTGCTTCTACACCTGCATTGCTTGCTGTTTGGGGTTTTAGGCTGGGTTTCTGTACAGCACTTTGAGATATCAGCTGATGTAAGAAGGGCTGTATAAATAAATTTGACTTGATTTGATTTGATGACCGGAGCAAAGTACAGTGAGATCATTGATGAAAACCTGCTCCAGAGTGCTCAGGACTTCAGACTGGGGTGAAGGTTCACCTTCCAAGAGGACAATGACCCTAAGCACACAGCCAAGACAATGCAGGAGTGGCTTTGGGACAAGTTTCTGAATGTCCTTGAGTGGCCCAACCAGAGCCCGGACTTAAACTCGATTGAACATCTCTGGAGAGACCTGGAAATTGCTGTGCAGTGATGCTCCCCATCTAACCTGACAGAGCTTGAGAGGATCTGCAGAGAAGAATGGGAGAAACTCCCCAAATACAGGTGTGCCAAGCTTGTAGCATCATACCCAAGAACAGTCGAGGCTGTAATCGCTGCCAAAGGTGCTTCAACAAAGTACGGAGTAAAGGGTCTGAATAAAGGGTCTGAATACTAATGTAAATGTGTAATTTACGTTTTTTTTTTATCAATTTGCTAAAATTTGTAAAAAACAGTTTTTGCTTTGTCGTTGTGGGGTATTGTGTGTATATTGATGAGGGAAAAATACAATTGAATCAATTTTAGAATCAGGCTGTAACGTAACAAAATGTGGGAAAAGGGGTCTGAATACTTTCTGATTGCACTGTATATTATTTAGTATACAGTCCCAGTCAAAAGTTTGGACACACCTACTCAAGGGTTTTTCTTTACTTTGAGTATTTCCTACATTGTAGAATAATAGTGAAGACATCAAAACTATGAAATAACACATAATCATGTAGTAACCAAAAAAGTGTTAAACAAACCAAAATATATTTTATATTTGAGATTCTTCAAACTAGCCACCCTTTGCCTTGATGACAGCTTTGCACACTCTTGACATTCTCTCAACCAACTTCATGAGCTAGTCACCTGGAATACATTTCAATTAACAGGTGTGCCTTGTAAAAAGTTAATTTGTGGAATTTCTTTCCTTCTTAATGCGTTTGAGCCTGTAACGGTCGTCGTACGTAGTGCGGGTTGAGTGCTCATCTTAACTTTATTTGAACACTGAACAAAAACAAAACAAGAAAACGAACGACCGCACAGTATTGCAGGCCACACACAGCTATGCAAAAACAACTTCCCACAAATCCCATGACAAAAACACCCCTCTTAAATAAGACCTTCAATTAGAAGCAATGAAGAGCAGCTGCTTCCAATTGAAGGTCAACCCCATCAACTAAACATAGAAATAGAAAGACTAGAACATAGAAATATACTAACAGAACATAAACCAAAACCCCGGAACACTCTAAACAAACACCCCTCTACATAAACACATATCCCAACAAACCCCGAACCACATAAAACAAACACCCCCTGCCACGTCCTGACCAAACTACAATAACAAAATAACCCCTTTACTGGTCAGAACGTGACAGAGCCAATCAGTTGTGTTGTGACAAGATAGGGGTGGTATACAGAAGATAGCCCTATTTGGTAAAAGTCCATATAATGTCAAGAACAGCTCAAATAAGCAAAGAGAAACGACAGTCCATCATTACTTTAAGACTTGAAGGTTAGTCAATCCGGAAAATGTCAAGAACTTTGAAAGTTTCTTCAAGTGCAGTTGCAAAAAACATCAAGGGCTATGATGAAACTCTCTCTCATGGGACTCCCAATCACGGCCGGTTGTGATACAGCCTGGAATCAAACCAGGGGCCTGGAATCGAACCAGGGTGCCATTTCTAGCACGGAGATGCAGTGCCTTAGACCGCTGCGCCACTCGGGAGCCCCTAAATGGTCAGTTCGTCTATGGCCTGCATAGTTATCAGACATGTCACCCAATGAGCATGTTTGCATGTTGCATTTATAGTTTTGTTTCCAATTAGGAGGACCTGTTTCTTTGTTAACCGCTCAACACAGAATAGCCGCATGTGCGCACTCCCTTGGGAATCTTTTGGAGAAAATGTCCTTTCTATTTTATTCAGCTTTGTTCAATTGTATTCTTCTTACTACAAAATAATATAAATAATGCCACAGGAATTATAAGCAAATCTTGTCTGCTAAAATAACGAGTGTAGCCCACAGACGTATGGCATAGTCAGATCAGGGCCTAACATGAAGACAATTTACAGTCTGCTATTCTGTTCTTCTGAAATAGACTACATTTTCTTCTTATCATGTTTCTTTAGACCTGCCTAAAATAAATAATGGATTTTTTTGTGATGGTGTAGGCTAAATTAAATGGATTTATTACTCTTAATTTTACTTTTTAAAATGTAGATGTTCCAAACGTCTGTAGGCTATGCGTGAAAGCAAGGAGATGCTAAAGTGTTTATGTTAATTAACGATCAATTACCTTGAGGCTGGCAGTTATTTGCATGACAATCACCGGCTGACGAAATGTCATGACCGCCACAGCTCTAGTGCTACTGGCACCTTATTACAGGGCCCTGTGACTCCTTCAGTCTAAAGTTAAATCTACAGACTGACCACAACCAACTAACAGCCGTCATCTGATTGCCATACACTAACTAATAATGCCACGGTGGTTAGCTTCTACTCTGTAATCAGATCTGGCAACCCAGGGATGGACATGGCCCATATTATCTGCCCACATTGTCTGTTTCTGGGAAACCTGTCATTAAATAAACACTCAGTCATTAAATGACTATCATTTTGCAGAGATTTTAACTTTTGAGGCTCTTGTCACACTTTATTGGGAAGATCATAGTAGTACTAGTTTGATCATTTTGACGATTATTTTAAGCAGCAGCTACGGTGCAGTCAGTGGAAGAAACAGAACAAAAAAATGATGGGTCGTGTAGTGTCAGGAAACTCCCATGTGGTTTTGCAAACGATCTGTCTCTCGTTCCCCTCCCCACCTCTCTTTCTCTTTGTCTTGTTCGATTTCTCCTTCCTTTCTTGACCTTTTTGCCCGCTCTCTTTGTCACATCTATCACTGTTTCCTTTGCCTTAACTAAGATACACAAATGTTTTTTCCATAGATGGAAACTTATATGGAGAAGTGATGCTTACCGTTTGCGTACTGTGGTATTTTTCATAACCGCAATATACAAGCGCAGCTTCAAGGAATGAACTGTGGTAGTGGTTGAGAATGATATCTTGAGAACGAGTATCGTCCCTCCCCCACACAGGCGTTGTCTGGTACTTAGAGACTAACATTCAAAGGTTGAGTACTGGCAGCCAAGGCCACCTCCTTTATTCTTTCTGTGAAAAGGCCCTTTCCTTGGGTCATTGTCACACACAATACACACAATTTAGTTACACACACTGTGGTAAAACATGTGGGCACAGATACGTGCTGCCTGTCTGCCCAATGGTCCCCACTCAGCTTGCCCTACCCCTCGCTGCATGTGCCTGCCATGTAACAGAGCTGGGAGATGGAGAGAAAGATAGTGAATAACGACAAGCGCCACAGCGGAACGAGGCCAGGCGTTGTCTGGTGCAAACCAACACCGCCTGGTTTCCTCTAGTCGCTCAGTGAAGTACATCAAATCAGCCATGGCCATTCTCTGATAGGGAGAGACAGGAGCGCATTCAGAGACAGTCTCCCTCAGACTGGTCTCGTGCTGATGAAACATTAATGCTGTTCCACTAGGCCAGGCTCCCTAAACCCTACCAGGACCATCAGTGACTAACGATGGGAGCCTAAACATGAACTAAAACCTATTTACAGTTGCCCACCCTCTTAACTCACTCACCTTCAGCCCCAGCTTTTTGGTTGAAATAAGCTCAAATCCAGCTTTGAAAAAACAAAATACTTAAAACACTGACTTAAATTCTGCAGACGTATTACTTTCAGCTGGAAAAAAGTTATGGAAGTAATGCTTGTGGCTGGACAGAGGGATAAGACTATAAGTAATGCTTGTGGCTGGACAGAAGGATAAGACTATAAGTAATGCTTGTGGCTGGACAGAAGGATAAGACTATAAGTAATGCTTGTGGCTGGACAGAAGGATAAGACTATAAGTAATGCTTGTGGCTGGACAGAAGGATAAGACTATAAGTAATGCTTGTGGCTGGACAGAGGGATAAGACTGGAAGTAATGCTTGTGGCTGGACAGAGGGATAAGACTATAAGTAATGCTTGTAGCTGGACAGAGGAATAAGACTGGAAGTAATGCTTGTGGCTGGACAGAAGGATAAGACTAGAAGTAATGCTTGTGGCTGGACAGAGGGATAAGACTGGAAGTAATGCTTGTGGCTGGACAGAAGGATAAGACTAGAAGTAATGCTTGTGGCTGGACAGAGGGATAAGACTGGAAGTAATGCTTGTGGCTGGACAGAGGGATAAGACTAGAAGTAATGCTTGTGGCTGGACAGAAGGATAAGACTAGAAGTAATGCTTGTGGCTGGACAGAGGGATAAGACTGGAAGTAATGCTTGTGGCTGGACAGAGTGATAAGACTGGAAGTAATGCTTGTGGCTGGACAGAGGGATAAGACTAGAAGTAATGCTTGTGGCTGGACAGAAGGATAAGAGGTATATGTGAGTCCAGTTCAGTCCACTGGTTGCCAGGTAAAAGCTTGCTTTCTGGGATCTGGTGTCCGAAGGTAAGGTGGACAATTTGACTCTACTATAATCTAACTCAAGGATGGGCAACTGGCCCCCCCTTTTGAAGGCCCTCGGATTAATCCCCCCACTGCATCCCTCATGATAAATTCTGATTTTCTGTGGCCCCTAACCCCATCAAAGTTACCCATCCCTGCTCTAACTGATCTCTCTAGTCCTCTCTGTGACCCCAGCCCAGCATCTCCCATAATCACATTTTTTACATAAACGGGTTCCACTGTCTGTGGCTGCAGGGTTTCCATGGTGCTCGGTTGTCATGGCAGTGGCACAAGTCGACGCCCCCATGAGAAAGGCTGCTCGGTGTTCCTCTGAGTTTGTATGTAATGAGGACTATTTGCTTTTTGCTGTTCTGAGGGGAGAACTGTTAAATACCCAGTCAGTCAAGGATAAACTGAAACTGGCCCCTCCATCTCCACCTTCTCTGTTCAGGAGGTAGGAGTGCATACCAATATTCTACAGAGAAATTTTGTCCTTGTTTCCTCTCCTTCATCAACATTCTACATTCATGTTCTTGAGAGCTTATAACGCTGAGGTGCTTCTGAGACAAAGTTATAATTTTTTAGGCCTGAGTGTACAAAACATTAAGAACACCTTCCTAATATTGAGTTGCACCCCCCCCCGTGAAAAACCCAGCGGCGTTGCAGTTCTTGACACAAACCTGATGCGCCTGGCTAGGGCTGTGGCGGTCATGAAATTTCGTCAGTCGTTGATTGTCAAGCAAATAACTGGTAATTGACTGTTAATTAACATCAACACATTTACACTAGTTCATTTAGCAGACAATTCTGTGGCATTTTATTATATTATTTTATAGTTTGAAGAATACAATTGAACATAGCTGAATGAAATAGAAAGGATATTTTCTCCAAATGATTTGAGGGAGTGCACACGTTTCTATTCCGTGTTGAGCAGTTAACAAAGAAACAGGTACTCCTAAATACTTAATTTAGAGTTATTTATGTAACTTTAGTTGTGATACAAACATTGGGCTATATGTTTTGATTTTTAATATATTCTAAGTGTGCGACTAATGATAATTTGAAAAAAGTTGCATGAAAGGCATGAGCTCTGCTTTGTTTTTTTGTGCCGGCTGCACACACTTCATCAGTCTCTCATTCTCAATTTGACAAGCACTTGATAATGCCTCAAATTTCCCAGCGGCATCCCCTTTGTGTGGCCGTAATGCCCCCTAAAAAAATCCAGGCCTTTTGCGGCCAGTGAATATAATAATTATAATTCCCTTCTCCAGGCTGCATGCTCCAAAGCACATCTCACTCAAATGGCTCTCCGTCACGTGATTGGGTCTTTCTCACAAACTACAATTGAAGACAGACACATCGGGGATGCAACTGTGCGAGTCCTTATCCAATTTGGAAGTGAATATTGAAGATATTGGAAGAACTGTCCCCATTTACTTTTCGTCAGTCAACAAGATGAGTAGGCTTAACGAACAGCAAAAGCACTAGCCTATGTCAATCTACTATCCCCCATAGTACAAAAGATTACCTATTCTGTGAGAGAAAGAAATATTCCAAACATGGTCTGGGACAGTTGTGGTTTAGGAAAGATCCCAAATGACTACAACTAGCATCAAAACAACTTTTTTAAGCAATGAGGCTGACACAACAGATCAGAACGTTTAGCTTAAAATGTTGATAAACTATTAGGCTATTTCTTAATATTATAAGCGCAGCAATGTGCACATGGCAGTATGCTATAAGCGCGAATGTTCCATTAGCGGGAAAACACCATTCTCAAAAGTGACCGCAAATGCGATTATGCAAGTAATGCTTTTATTAAAAGGGTGCATTTTTATGGTGAAAATGATCTTCCCCAAACTTGAAACTCACATGCTGCGTATGTATGCCAGTTAGGTTTTAAACCCATTGTAAAGCTAATTAATGTGCTTACTTTTAAGTTATTTGGCCACTTTAGTTGAGATACAAACATTATCAAAACATATAGGCCTGTGGGCTAGGCTACATGATATGATTTGAAAAAGTCGGGGAAAAAAGGCATGCATTTCTTGCCTTACTGCACACAAGCTGGGCATCATGACAAGTGATAATATGTCATTCACAAGTGGTAGGCTAATAACAACTATTCTTGATGTAATCTTGTCTTTACATATACTAAATAATATATGTGTGAAATTAGTTTTGATTTAGTCAGGAGGAAAAAAATATGTAATCTATGCACTTAAATAGCGAATGGAGGACGCTTTTCCCGTGGTTCCTTTTCATGCCAGCCAGGTAGGCTATACCCCTGTTTTAAAGTGAAGCAATGTGCTTAATATTAGGAGAGTTGATAAATAAATATAGTGGGATACTGATGGGATACTCCTCTTTTTAATAGAGGCCATCACTCTGTTTTCTCACACAATTGCATAGCTTATAGAAATGTTGCTCAACATGAGCTCATGGGCTCTCATTAAGTGTTTGTTTAGATTTTACCGTGACTAAACGGTCACGTGGAATTTGACTGCCATCATGACTTGTGACTGCCGGTGTGGTGGTAATATGGTCACGGTAACAGCCCTACGCCTGGCACCTACTACCATACCCCGTTCAAAGGTACTTAAATATTTTGCCTTGCCCATTCCCCCTCTGAATGGCACACATACACAATCCATGTCTCAATTGTATGAAGGCTTAAAAATCTTTCTTTAACCTGTCTCCTCCCCTTCATCTACACTGATTGAAGTGGATTTAACAAGTGATATCAATAAAGGATCATAGCTTTCACCTGGATTCATCTGGTCAGACTGTCACGGAAAGAGCAGGTGTTCTTAATATGTTGTGCACTCAGTATATATATTTCTCTGTCCTCTCTTTCTCTCTCTCTCTCTCTCTCTCTCTCTCTCTCTCTCTCTCTCTCACTTCGGCCCACTCTAACTCTTAGTCGACAGGGGGATTTCCTCAGCCTGAGCTCTAGTCTCGCTTCTCACCGGTATTTTGCATAGAACACCAGACCTCATGCTGAAAATAACAAGAAAGAAACACCATGCAGTTTGTTCTCAAACATCAGTGGGTTTCACACCCGCAGTTGTCAGTTTGTCGTCAGTTTGTCGTCAGTTTGTCTCCTTTGTTGAAATGAAATGAAACTCCCACACACTGTGCTTGCAAAGGATCAACTGTTTGTTGTGCTGCAAGTTTCATTAGCCACTCATTTTGTTCTACTTAGTTATAACAACAATCAGATAATGCTTTTGCTTAGCATCGTCTGTGTTTCAGTTATTTTCGGAACTTTCTTAATGAAATTTTCCCCAAAAATATTTTTGTTCAGACCAAGCGGCGTCTTAACGCTCTTGTAATTGTGTTGTCACCCCCTCCAGGTGAAACTGACTAAGTACATCTGTAAGCAGCTGCAGTGTAAGCAGAGAGTGCCTGAGAGACAGAGGACCCAGGCCCTGGCCAGCTACCCTCGACTGGGAGACTGGCTCTGCACCATCAACCTCAGACCTGAACTCATACAGGTACTATTTGTTCACACTGTGTGTGTGTGTGTGTGTGTGTGTGCGTGTGTGTGTGTGTTCTTGTTTTGCTGACCCTATGGGGACATTGTTTGCACACCTTCCATGTGTGGACGTCTTGACAAACTGGAGACAAAATCATGTTCCCCACAAGGTAGACCATTGTAACTGATAGAAAATTGCATGCTAATATGTCTAGTGTGAATATCTCATTATTTGGGTTCAGTCCCCAGAAGGTGTTTTTTTCAGTCACGGTGTATGTGAGTGTGTATCCAGAGAGCGCCCCTGTACCTGGGTTTTGGTACTGCAGTGTGCATATTTAATGAGGCTCAGAATGCATTTGCATAACATTAGCATATTCACATTTTGTGTAGATTTTTTCAATGCATGTCAGTTATCCATAAAAGTAAATTAATAAAATATATATTATACCTGACCAGAAGTGTTCCCTATGAAAAATATGCTGACCAATCAAATCCTTTGACACACATATTATATTATATATTAGGTCTATATTACATAGTCAAAATAAACACTTGCTAAATGCATTGTATGAACAACCAAATAATATCAGATAGATTTGCAAAACTCCCATTGATAAATAAACACCAATCAGCAATGTTTTGCCATTAAAACGGCAAACACTTTGTAATGCATGTGTTAGCATAACACTAGCTGGCTAGGTTGCCTACAATAGGCTAGCTGGCTATGAAGACTAGTAGGCTAACTGTAACAACATTAAACAGACCCAAGCGAAAAGCAAAGTAGTTTGCAAGCATTATTGGAGTATTATACATACACTGAAACCGTTGTATCATACCTAAAACTCAAAATGTCCCCAATTGGTCAAATATCTGTTAGTTTACTATTGTATGGGGACTTTTGGTCCCCACAAGTATAGTTAAACATGTGCACTCTATCACACACAATCTACACACGTATTGTTCATTAGTTGAATTGTTTATATATTGTTGTATTTTAGAGAATTTTTAAAATTTAATCCTGTATGTTTGGGAATTTTTCTGCAATAATATGCTCAGTCCAAAACTTTGCACAGCCCATAGACTGATGCGCCTGCCTCAGATAAGACGCTTGCATGTCTACGAACTTTAGGGAGAGGGGACCCACATCCTGTGAAGTCGGCACTTGTTTAGCTATTGCAGAGAAGTCTCCGCTCCGCATCAGTATGTAATGAGTCCCTAAAAAAACTGCGTCACCTTTGTGGGGAGACTAAACTCATAAAGTCTTGTTTCAAAGTTATCTTTCAGTTGAACTAAAAACTCTGACATCACTGGAGTCATCTGTACTGATGATGACTGGATATACACTGTAGGGAAATTGATGATTTTGTTTGTGGGCTCATATCAGAGGAGAAAATAACACATTTATTTTAAAAAGCAATACACTTTTCAAGCATGCCAATAACTGTTTTACCCCTCCCTGTAGTCCAAAATTAAGTCCATTCAAAGGATTTTAAAATGTCACTCAAAAAAAAACCTTAGCTGCAAACTCCTCATCAAGCATTTTCACTAGTATGTGTTGGGTTTGTTGTTGCGGCAATCGCAGAGAAAAGCAATTATCTCCTCCCTAAACTAACACACTTTCTTGAGAGCATTAGGCCTACCATTATTTAGCTATTGAAGGCTCTACAGTGCAGGTGGAAAGGCAACAACGAAATGAATGCTTAGTTAGCTATAGTTAACTAGCGAGATAACTGCTACAAGTTGTGTGTTGAATTGGTGATCTAGTTTGTCTGTCATTATTTTATACCTGCTCTCTCTCCTCGAGAGTCTGAAAGGAATTAAATACCCTAATCTAAGCTATGTTCAATGTTTGGTTTCAAGCGCAGGGCGCAGCAGGTGTTTATTTGTAAAGGACCACAGGAGGAGGCAGGTAGCTGGGTCCAGGGGCAGGCAGAAGGTCATACACAGGGGGTCCAAAAAGGCAACAGTACAGGCAGGGAAAAGGCTAGTAATGTAGTCCGGGAGATCAGGCAATAAGTAGATAACAGGAAATCTGATAGGCTAAAGTACAGGCAGGGAATAGGCAAAAGGCGTTGTTAGTGAGGTATGCAAAAAATGATCATACACAGGAGGAGCCAATCACGGGAAAAACAGCGCTCTGAAAGCCGTGTGTAACAAAACAAACAATACCTCACAATGATGGGGTGCAAAGAACTGAACTAAATAGTGTGTGATAATGACATACAAGTGTGTGAACAGGTGATCAGAATTCAGGTGATTGGGATGTGGAGAGTGAGCTGCATTCAGGGGATCTAGGTGTTTGAGAGTGTGAGCTGGAAAGTGAGCTGCATTCAGGGGATCGACGTGTTTGAGAGTGAGCTGGAAAGGGAGCTGCATTCAGGGGATCGACGTGTTTGAGAGTGTGAGCTGGAAAGTGGGCTGGAAAGTGAGCTGCGTTCAGGGGATCTACGTGTTAGAGGGTGTGAGTTGGAAGCAGACGTTACAGTAAGCAGCAAATTCCAGTGAGAAATGCTTAGTCTGAAGCCATTCGGCTATGGGTTTCACAATCCTATAATAACGTTACAAGTTAAATCACCTTAAAAAGGGTTTACTTACAACCTCTGGGGTATAACATGTTGGGCAAAGTGGTATAGGAGAGTCTGACATATAACCCATAACTTGAGTTCAGTGTTCGCCAATGAGAATTAAGAGGGGCCTAGCTTTGTCAACGATTTTTATAACTTAACCAAGATAGACCACAGCCTGTCGTTTCCAATGGGAACAAATTAGTCATAGTGGGCAGAACAAGCAAGGAAGTGGGCAGAGCCAAGCACGAGCTAGAGAGATTCTATTGGCGCGTTCTTGCATACATATGCATATTTTGTTTATGGAAAGCCTCTGTGTGCGTGTAAAATCCATCTTGTTCCATCTTCTCCCACTGCCAGCAAGTGGGCTTACTCTCTCTACCATATTTGGTAGTGAGTGGAAACACTAAGCGGATGCTTCACATTGATACATCCGGTGAAATATCTGTCTCATTGTTCTATCTGTGGCTTCGTCCTTCATGACTGGGAAAGGCCTCGATTCTAGGCCGTAGGAAATCCTACAGTCTAGTCTCAAGTCATCAAGTTTGTGACTCAATTCAGACTCGTGTCCACAATTAATGAAGTCTTGAGGTATTGCTCACCTGAGGTAGAGTACCTCATGATAAGCTGTGGACCACACTACCTACCAAGAGAGTTTTCATCTATATTTTTCATAGCTGTTTATTTACCACCACAAACTGATGCTGGCACTAAGACCACACTCAACGAGCTGTATAAGGCCATAAGCAAATAAGAAAATGCTCATCCAGAAGTGGCGCTCCTAGTGGCTGGGGATTTTAATGCAGGCAAACTTAAATTAGTTTTACCTCATTTCTACCAGCATGTCACATGTATAACCAGATGAAAACAACTCTAGACCACCTTTACTCCACATACAAAGACACGTACAAAACTCTCCCTCGCCCTCCATTTGGCAAATCTGACCATAATTATATCCTCTTGATTGCTGCTTACAAGCTAAAACTAAAGCATGAAGTACCAGTGACTCGCTCAATACGGATGTGGTCAGATGATGCGGATGCTACGCTACAGGACTGTTTTGCTAGCACAGACTGGAATATGTTCCGGGACTCATCCAATGGCATTGAGGAGTATACCACCTCCGTCACCGGCTTCATCAATAAGTGCATCGACGACATCATCCCTACAGTTACCGTATGTACATATCCCAACCAAAAGCCATGGATTACAGGCAACATCTAGACCGAGCTAAAGGCTAGAGCTGCTGCTTTCAAGAAGCGGGACACTAATCCGGACGCTTATAAGAAATCTTGCTATGCCCTCAGACGAACCAACAAACAGGCAAAGTGTCAATACAGGACAAAGATTGAATCGTACTACACAGGCTCTGACGCTCATCAGATGTGGCAGGGCTTGCAAACTATTACGGACTACAATGGAAAATCATCCGCAAGCTGCCCAGTGACGCAAGCCTACCAGACGGGCTAAATGCCTTTTATGCTTGCTTCAAGGCAAGCAACACTCAAGCATGCATGAGAGCACCAGCTGTTCCGGATGACTGTGTGATCACACTCTCCGTAGCCAATGTGAGCAAGACCTTTAAACAGGTCAACATTCACAAGGCCCCGGGGCCAGACGGATTACTAGGACGTATACTCAGAGCATGCATGGACCAACTGACAAGTGTCTTCACTGACATTTTCAACCTCTCCCTGACCGAGTCTGTAATACCTACATGTTTCAAACAGACCACCATAGTCCCTGTGCCCAAGAATGTGAAGATAACCTGCCTAAATGACTACTGCCCCATAGCACTCACGTCAGTAACCATGAAGTTGTAATGGCAGTCGTAGAGAGGGGACCAAAGCGCAGCATGGTAAGTGTTCATGATTTTATTTCACTATGAAACACTCGAACAAAAATAACAAAAACAAGCCAACTGTTCAGTCAGGTACAGAAAACTAAACAGAAAACTACTACCCACAAACACAGGTGGGAAAAGGCTGCCTAAGTATGATTCCTAATCAGAGACAACGATAGACAGCTGCCTCTGATTAGGAACCATACTCGGCCCAAAACAAAGAAATACAAAACATAGAATGCCCACCCCACACCCTGACCTAACAAAATAGAGAAATAAACCATCTCTCTCAGGTCAGGGCGTGACAGAAGTGCTTTGAAAGGCGCTATAGAGGGTAGTGCATACGGCCCAGTACATCACTGGGTCTTGCCCGGCTTAGGGGAGAGTGAGGAGGGTTGGTGGGGTGAAGGGATGGTCGTGAATGTGTGGAGCCACTCTCCTGCATTGATTACAAAATGTCTTCTCCAGACCACAAGAACAAAGGGGAACGGTAATACGTCATCATTTATTTACTTGAATAAAGGCCATTTTCAATTTTGGTTTTTAAGAGGCCAATTTATTACTTGACTTGACACTGAATTTGATATTTATAGGTCTAGAAGCATTTCAGTTGGCCATACTGTAAGCATGTGGATTGTGTGTGTGTGTGTGTGTGTGTGTGTGTGTGTGTGTGTGTGTGTGTGTGTGTGTGTGTGTGTGTGTGTGTGTGTGTGTGTGTGTGTGTGTGTGTGTGTGTGCGTGTGTGTGACTGTGTGTTTGTGTGTGTCTGTGGGTTTGTGAAGAAAGAGACAGCAACTGAGCAACTATGTAATGAGATCCCTGTTCAATCCCCTCTGAAAGGTTCAAGTACCCAGGTTAGTTTGGTTAGTTTGCATCCGACTTAGAGAGGGCAATCATGTTGGACTCCTCAGATTCCATGTACTCTGGACCAGGTCCATTTTGCCCTAAGCTGATGGGGACATCATTTTTGGGTGGCAGGTAGCCTAGTGGTTAGAGCGTTGGACCAGTAACCAAATGGTTGCTAGCTCGAATCCCGTCGTACTGCCCCTGAACAAGGCCGTCATTGTAAATAAGAATTTGTTCTTAAATGACTTGCCTAGTTAAATAAAGGTTAAATAAATCAAATGAAATAAACATGGCATAACAGTTTGTTATTCAAGAGAAGACGTTCCTGCACATTGCTTACTATAATTTCAGGACAGGTGTGGTTTCCCATCAATATCCAATGAAAATCTCCACAATAGGAGCAGCTTGTGAGCCTTTTAAATTTAAACATTGTTGAAGAACATGGTTAACTCCAATAAAGAACATGGTTAACTCCTCCAATGCAGAACATGGTTAACTCTTACGATACAGAACATGGTTAACTCCTCCAATGCAGAACATTGTTAACTCTTACGATACAGAACATGGTTAACTCCTCCAATGCAGAACATCGCTAACTCTTACGATACAGAACATGGTTAACTCCTCCAATGCAATGTAAGCATCCTCAGTGAACTATTAGTACCATCTCCCTTTATCTGTGTCAGATTGGATTTGGGTCTTTGTTTCTTTTGGACGGTAACATGCTTATGATAGGGCATATTTCATAGCAATTAAGGCCTTTGCTGGAAGCTGAATGCAGGCTTTTGTAGTTCTGCTCTGTCTCCACCCTTCCAGTTGGCAGTAGCAGCTTCACGGGAGAGTTTCTGCCACTATTTTGTCAGGACTAGTACAGACACAAAAACATTTCATCTGGTGTTTTTATAGAGACTATTTGTTCTGCCAATGGAAAATGAGCGATCACTTTTTACCGTCAATTTCTTCTCTCCAGGACCTGCATTTAGGACTGTCGTTGTACACTTTGGGTTCTGAAAACGACCCACCCCCAAACCCTATTGGTCTGTAGTCAACTCTTCATGTGATCCAATCCATGTTCCTGCTACTGTCCCTGGCCTCCAGCCATACCCCCCTCACTATACCCAGGCTTATGTTTAGGTGTGTTGTGTTTTTACTTTGTACCAAAATGGCAGAACATGTATGCATGTATAATGCACACCCAGCAGGTTTATGCAGATGATGCTATTCAGGAGTTGGCAACTGTCAAAAACAGAATAGGAGGATTCTGTTTTGTTATATACGTGTCCTGGCCCCACGTGTTGTCACTAATCTGTGTCTATCACAGACCAGTTTAACCTGCTCCTCTCTACCAAGCCCTCTTTGCAAATACAGCCCACTGGGCAAAAAGTAGTTGAATCAGCGTTATTTCCACGTCATTTCAACAAAACATTTAATGTGATGACGTTGGGAATTTCGTATTTTTTTCACCCTTTGGATTGCAAATCAGAGGAAGATTTTCAAAAAGTAAATTAATATTTAATCGCTATTTGTGATTTTATGAAGCCTGTGCCGGTGGAAAAGTATGTTGATGTGGGGCGCCGTCTTCAAACAATCGCATGGCATGCTTCTTTCACTGTAAAGCCTATTGTAAATCAGACAATGCAGTTAGATGAACAAGACCATAAGCTTTAAACTGATATAAGACATTTGTATTTACCTAAATGTTTAATATCCATCATTTGTATTATTATTTATTTGAATTGCGCGCCCTCCAATTTCACCGGAAGTTGTCGACAGGTGTCCCGCTGGCTGCAATATGAGAGATTCTGCAGAATCCTACAGAAAGGCTAAGATTACGTTTAAGATTAAGGCTAGCGAAATAAATACATTTAAAAAGTGTCACAAAAAGAAAGAGTGAGCCCCAGGAAAGAGATAGAATTAAAGACATAGTGTGGTATAGAGTTAGCGGATAGGTTGTAGTGTTTTCAGGGCCCCACACCAGCTAAAGTACATTCTCCTCTCTCTCGCTGACGATGAACACTCACCAAATCTGGCTCTGCCTGGCTCTAGCCCAGAATGTGCACAGTCAGCTGCTCCCCCCTCTGTCCCTGCCTGCCACGCTATTTATACACATGGTCCTGCCTCCCCACATACCACACACACACACACACTCACATGCATGGACGTAAGCACTCTCTCACACACATGCATGGATGTAGGCACTCTCTCACACACGCATGGACCTGAGCACTCTCACTCACACAGACACGTAACACTGGACAGTGTAGGATTGCCGCCACAGACTACAACACAGGGACGTACGTGGCTGAACTTCAGGCCCATAGCAGTGGATTCAACAGTTGGACTTACAGGGAAAGAGAGACAGAGAAGGTTTTGTCAAACCAGGATATAATAGTGTCAGAATAGTGTCAAACCAAGATATAGTAGTGTCAAACCAGGAAATAGTAGTGTCAAACCAGGAGATAGTAGTGTCAAACCAGGAGATAGTAGGGTCAAATCAGGAGATAACAGTGTCAAACCAGGAGATAACAGTGTCAAACCAGGAGATACCAGTGTCAAACCAGGAGGTAGTAGTGTCAAACAAAGAGATAACAGTGTCAAACCAGGAAATAGTAGTGTCAAACCAGGAGATAATAGTGTCAAACCAGGAGATCAACCAGGAGATAATAGTGTCAAACCAGGAGATAGTCGAGTCAAACCAGGAGATAGTCGAGTCAAACCAGGAGATAGTAGTGTCAAACCAGGAGATAACAGTGTCAAACCAGGAGATAATAGTGTCAAACCAGGAGATAATAGTGTCAAACCAGGAGATAATAGTGTCAAACCAGGAGATAATAGTGTCAAACCAGGAGATAATAGTTAAACCAAGAGATAACTGTGTCAAACCAGGAGATAACAGTGTCAAACCAGGAGATAATAGTGTCAAACCCGGAGATAGTTGAGTCAAACCAGGAGATAATAGTGTCAAACCAGGAGATAGTCGAGTCAAACCAGGAGATAGTTGAGTCAAACCAGGAGATAGTTGAGTCAAACCAGGAGATAACAGTGTCAAACTAAGATATAGTAGTGTCAAACCAGGAGATAATAGTGTCAAACCAGGAGATAACAGTGCCAAACCAGGGGATAACAGTGTCAAACCAAGATATAGTAGTGTCAAACCAGGAGATAGTAGTGTCAAACCAGGAGATAACAGTGTCAAACCAGGAGATAGTAGGGTCAAACCAGGAGATAGTAGGGTCAAACCAGGAGATTGTAGGGCCAAACCAGGAGATAATAGTGTCAAACCAGGAGATAATAGTGTTAAACCAAGAGATAACTGTCAAACCAGGAGATAACAGTGTCAAACCAGGAGATAATAGTGTCAAACCCGGAGATAGTTGAGTCAAACCAGGAGATAATAGTGTCAAACCAGGAGATAGTCGAGTCAAACCAGGAGATAGTTGAGTCAAACCAGGAGATAGTCGAGTCAAACCAGGAGATAACAGTGTCAAACTAAGATATAGTAGTGTCAAACCAGGAGATAGTAGTGTCAAACCAGGAGATAACAGTGTCAAACCAGGAGATAACAGTGTCAAACCAGGAGATAGTAGGGTCAAACCAGGAGATAGTAGGGTCAAACCAGGAGATAGTAGGGTCAAACCAGGAGATAGTAGGGTCAAAGCAGGAGATAGTAGTGTCACACTAAGATATAGTAGTGTCAAACCAGGAGATAGTAGTGTCAAACCAAGATATAATAGTGTCAAACTAGGAGATAACAGTGTCAAACCAGGGGATAGTAGTGGCAAACCAAGATATAGTAGTGTCAAACCAGGAGATAGTAGTGTCAAACCAGGATATAACAGTGTCAAACCAGGAGATAATAGTGTCAAACCAGGAGATAATAGTGTCAAACCAGGAGATAGTAGGGTCAAACCAGGAGATAGTAAGGTCAAACCAGGAGATAGTAGGGTCAAACCAGGAGATAGTAGGGTCAAACCAGGAGATAGTAGGGTCAAACCAGGAGATATAGGGTCAAATCAGGAGATATAGGGTCAAACCAGGACATAGTAGCATCAAACCAGGAGGTAGTAGGGTCAAACCAGGAGATAGTAGGGTCAAACCGGAGATACAGTGCGTTCGAAAAGTATTCAGATCCCTTGACTTTTTCCACATATTGATACATTACAGCCTTATTCTACAATGTATTAAATTGTTTTTTTACCTCACCAATCTACACACAATACCCCATAATGACATTTACATACGTATTCAGACCCTTTACTCAGTACTTTGTTGAAGCACCTTTGGCACAGCTATTTTCAGGTCTCTCCAGAGATGTTTGATTGGGTTCAAGTCCGGGCCACTCAAGGACATTCAGAGACTTGTCCCGAAGCCACTCCTGCGTTGTCTTGGCTGTGTGCTTAGGGTCGTTGTCTTGTTGGAAGGTGAACCTTCACCCCAGTTTGAGGCCCTGGCATTCAGGCCAAAGAGTTCTATCTTGGTTTCATCAGACCAGAGAATCTTGTTTCTCATGGTCTGAGAGTCCTTTAGGTGCCTTTTGCAAACTCCAAACGGGCTGTCATGTGCCTTTTACTGGGGAGTGGCTTCTGTCTGGTCACTCTACAATAAAGGCCTGATTGGTGGAGTGCTGCTGAGGTGGTTGTCCTTCTGGAAGATTCTCCCATCTCCACATAGGAACTCTCGAGCTCTGTTAGAGTGACCATCGGGTTCTTGTTCACCTCCCCAACCAAGGCCCTTCTCTCCATATTGCTCAGTTTGGCCGGGCGGCCAGCTCTAGGAAGTCTTGGTGGTTCCAAACATCTTACATTTAAGAATGATGGAGACCACTGTGTTCTTGGGGACCTTCAATGCTGCAGAAATGTTTTGGTACACTTCCCCAGATCTGTGCCTTGACACAATCCTGTCTCCGAGCTCTACAGACAATTCCTTCGACCTCATGGCTTGGTTTTTGCTCTGGCATGCACTGTCAACTGTGGGACCTTATATAGACAAGTGTGTGCCTTTCCAAATCATGTCCAATTAATTTAATTTACCACAGGAGGACTCCAATCAAGTTGTAGAAACATCTCAAGGATGATCAATGGAAACAGGATGCACCTGAGCTCAATTTCGAATCTCATAGCAGAAGGTCTGAATACTTACGTAAATAATGTGTTTCAGTTTTATTTGTAATTTTTTTTGCTTTGTCATTATCATCATTAAAATCAATTTTAGAATTGAAGGGGTCTACATACTTTCCGAATGCACTGTAGTAGGGCCAAACAAGGAGATGGTAGGGTCAAACCAGGAGATAGTAGGGTCAAACCAGGAGATAGTAGAGTAAAACCAGGAGATAGTAGAGTCAAACCAGGAGATAGTAGGGTCAAACCAGGAGATAGTAGAGTCAAACCAGGAGATAGTTTGGTCAAATCACTGAGGTAGGCTAACGTTGCGTCTAATTGAAAATAATATTATTCCCCACTCACAGCAAGAAAGCAGGTGCATGTAAATTGTAATGGATTGCAATGGATTGACAACATTGTTTTATCAACATTGTTCTGTTGAGTCCATGAATGCAAATGCACCACTGCATTTGTAAGCTCACTGGCATACTTTTATTTACAAAGCCATTTTGGGTTTACTACCATTTTATTTTGCCATTTTTATTGTTCAGAAATGCGGTGAGTACTCTTCGTTCGCAAGACTTTATCCTGCTAACTGTTCCAAATGTCCGAACTGAATTTGGTAAAAGGGCTTTTATGTACTCTGCGCCATCGGCTTGGAACGCCTTACAAAATACTGTTAAACTGGAAGAACTTGTCCCGATTGGTGTTTTTAAATCACTGATGAAGGATTTTGAGGCTGATTCCCTGACCTGTCAATGTTTTTAATTAGCTGTTTTATGATTTTGTTATACTCTTGTGAATTCTATGGTTTTTACTAGATTACTTGCAGTTTTTCATGTTGTCTGTTTGTAATTGTGTAATGACTTGGTGCTGCCTATCTTGTGAAATAGGCAGCACCTCTGCAGCACCTCTGGTGAAATAAAAAATAAAATGTACATTCTTGCAGAACAAGAATGTTTAGACTTTTCCTGTAAATCTGGTGAGCTGTTTTAAATGAATAGGTTAGACTACAAGCCATTCTCTACTTTAGCATCTGTGTGGACCATACTACCACAGCTCATCGGATGGGATTGTCAATTCACTCCATAAAGTTTTTCCCTCCCTATGAAAGTGTCCTGACAAAAATGGCCATTCATTTAGCCAGGGCTCCTCTCCATTCACTATATGACTCACAGTGCAGGAATGTATGCCTCATCACACAAAAAATGTCACCAGTCGGCTGACAGTCTCTGTTGTTGGGTACATTTGGGATCCGATGGGCTAAAAGAGCTAGCCTTTTCCCGATATCTATTTGTGCTGTCTTGCCAAGTCCTGGCGGTAACAATGACCATAGGAGTTAGGAAGACAGCACAAACAGATCTCAGACTAGGCTATAAAAGATCCCAAATAATGAACGCTCTTCTCCCAGCCCTCAGCCATTGTAAACCTGGGAGATATTAGAGAGAGGGCCACTGTTTCCACAGGAAGAGGTGAGGAATGGCCCTCAGGGCAGAGCCCAGATCAGACGTGCCTCTCTACCACATTTGCATGACTGGACAGTTTTGTGAAGAGGCAGTGATAACCAGGGGAAAAGAGTTGTGTTTAGTTAGCATAGCTTCACTTTTCGTTCCTATCAAATAATCAACAATTTTTATAAATATTTACTCATTTACTTGTATATAGCTACTTAAAGACTTGGGACTTTCTTGTGTACACCTTCAACTAATGGGAGATGTCAATATGTGTTAAGGATGATTTGGTATCAGCATGGGACCAGACTGAATCAACACATGTATGAAGAACCAGGGGTTAGTTAGTGTAATCTCAGGTCACTCCCCAAGGAGGACAGGAAGGAGGTCGGTTACAGCAGAAAAAGTACAAAGTACCTCAACAAATCCTCTGTTTCCTGTGCCCT
Organism: Salmo trutta; assembly: GCF_901001165.1. Taxonomy (NCBI): domain Eukaryota; kingdom Metazoa; phylum Chordata; class Actinopteri; order Salmoniformes; family Salmonidae; genus Salmo; species Salmo trutta. The sequence continues at coordinate 72,152,223 of NC_042969.1, read as the reverse complement.
TGTGGAAGATATATCCCCCTCCCACCTCCCCCCTCTCTCTCCTCCATCCTCCCTTCTCACTATCCTCTGTTATCTGGTCTTATGGCCAGCCTTTGTCTTATCTGGAGCATCCAGGACGATGGCCTGTGGAAAAATGCTAGTGTTCAGAGGAAGTGGAGGCAGTCTTCTGAGATTGGGTGGCAAAGCACTGATTAGTTATGGGTCTCTCCTCGTCTTCACAGTCCTGTCTGCAGGAAGGACTTCCTGAGCCATCAGAGACTGAGAAAGAGATATATGAATCAACCCCATAAAGTAGTCTCTATGGCTGTTAGACTTGAGGTCACTGCATTCTGCACAGACTGCCTATCTGTTTGGATTCTCTACTACTACTGTTTCTAGCAGTCTCCTATTCTACTGCAGCTGCTTTGTGGGGTTACTTGGGCCCCTGTGTTTGGCGGGTTGCCGTTGTGTTGGGCTACTCTGTATGGCTTCCCTATGACATTGTTGTGTATGTATGCCCAGGGCAGCATGGAGATGTTCTCTTAGGCCCAATGCCTCTGAGGGGGGAGAGAAGAGAGGTCAGGGGAGATCAACTGAGTTTACCATCACCAGTTGCTGATGCACCGCTTTGGCATGCCAGAAGCAGGAAGACAGACAGTCTGGCTATCTGGCAGAGCCTGCTTGGAAATAAAAGAGAGAGAGACAGAGAATGAGGGAGGGAAGGGAGTGGAGGAACTGAGGGAGGGAGATAAAAAAAACAGGGAGTGTGAGAGACTGCGCTGGAGAGAGGAGTTGAGTTCTCACAGTGTTTTTGACAGCGGTTTGGAGCACTAGGGATATCACTGGGACATTAGAGAAGAGGCTACAACACAACAGGGTCCATAAGGAGCACATGGTACGTACTATAGGAAAGCTTTAGAACAATCTACAGAAGGAAAGCCTTTTGTACAGCAACATGGCTGATTTTACCAGGTGTTTCCTTGTTTCCTGTTAGCTGCAAGTTTCTTACTAGAGAGTGACTTGTTTCCGCAGTGCTGATAGAGCTTAAGCTCTGTGTACGCTAAATTATTAACTGATAATACTGTGTTAGTACACAATATATGGGATTTAGTTGCACAGTGAAGATCAATGTTGTTTAGTCTGGCCTCTTTTAATGTGGGGATTTAAGAGGCGGTTGTTTAGTTTAGTTTGTTGATGTTAACAGGTTTTAGTATGCTTCCGTCTGTGTTTGTGCGTGTCTGTGTGTGTGTTCATGTGCGTTCCTTACTAAGTTTCTTTTTCTTTGTTTATAGTATTTCATTTCACTCCAGATACAAACTTATACATACGAACAACAATTTACAGACGCACACAAGCGATGACTTCATCTCCTCTGCCCAGACCCACATTCTCACAGCCCTATCCCTAGTGCCTGCGTTATTGTTTGCCACTTGGCCTTAAATTTATTCCATTTGTTTTTCTCAGTCACCGATACTATTTCAATAATAAATCCTTAGATTTTTCCCTTGTGGTAATGATTGACGGATTGATTTCCAAGTTTTTAGTGTACGTTTTTTCAAGATGAGAAGAGAATCGTCCAGCCCATTGGGTATCTCACTACACCTCCATAAGTTTCTATATGTATTCCAGTAGCTTCCAGTAGCTTGGCCGATGAATGTGTTCACCTCCTGGCTCACGTGTATGTTCTGGGTGTCTGGATGAGTGTGTTTGTTTGATGATTTATAGAAGGGGGCTTATCCTGGGTGTTATTAAATCCTTAAGAGTCTATTGATTGACCCACCCGTGCATCAATCTAAGTAACATCATAAAAAAATCTGTCAGTTTAAGCTAGCGATATCGATTTTTTAAAAGGGCTGCGTCTCAATCCGTCTCATCCACCTATGTTGGCCTTCCGCATCTGCGGGAGAAGGTGGCCGAGCTACAGCTGTGTTTGTCAGACCATGGGACATCTCTAAAATTGGTCTTCTAACAAAACGTCTGTAGCGTCCGAACGGTTTGGCTTACACAGTATGGAAATATGAGACTCTTACGAACACTATCAGGAATCAAGGTAAGACCCAGATGCAGACACGTTGAATCAACAATGGTTTAATAGTCCAAGAGGCAGGCAAGAGACAGGTCAAGGCAGGCAGGGGTCAATAATCCAGAGATGGGGCAAGGGTACCGGTCGGTAGGCAGGCTCAGGGTCAGGCAGAGTGGTCAGGCAGGCGGGTACAGACACGGGACAGGCAAGGGTCAAAACCAGGAGGGTGAGAAAAGGAGAGGCTGGGGGAAAAAATGGAGCTGAAAGGACAAACGCTGGTAAGCTTGACAAACAAGACGAACTGGCAACAGACAGACAGAAAACACAGGTATTAAGTACACAGGGGCTAATGGCGAAGATGGGAGACACCTGGAGCGGGGTTGAGACAATCACAAAGACAGGTGAAACAGATCAGGGCATGACAAACACGAAGGTGTTCTCCATTTTGCTCTAAGACCCCCCCCAAGTGTAACAGGACTCGTCTGAAGGTAACACAATAATTAATGGAACTATGGAGGTAGTTTTGTGCCAACAAAAATAAGGGGTTAAATATGTATCCAAAAGAACAAAAGTATTTCCTGAGCTTTCATATATCTCCTGATATACGACAGACACTTCAAAACCTTACTCCTTATGATTTATTTTTTGCCATTTATGAATGTGTTATTCAATGCGTTTCCATGGGCTATAATAGTAAAGGCTTAGACTTTTAGAGGTTTAATGGGTGCAGGTGGGACATGGATGAGATAAGTGGTTTGTGTGTGTTCATGGTGTGCGTGGTCATGTGTCTGTTTGTGGTTAAGGGATCGTTTAGTTGAGCTGTTTTTGGAAATCTCTCTCTGGTTCTGTGTAGTCAGTCAGTCAGTCATTCGTTCTGTCATTATTAGGTTACGTCAAAACCAAACACAGCCAGTCATGACATGCCCAGACATGCTGACACCCAGCCTTTTCATACACTTTCAATTAGAAGTTCTGGCCTGCCCCACACACAGTATAATAACCCACAGCACACAGTGTGTGTGTCTCTCTCTCACACACACCTGCTGTGTGTGCTCTGCTGGCCTTGTGTGTGTGTGTGTACATTCAACAGATGAGTGAATAGTTGGACAGGTTGTACTGACTCTTGTCTCTGGCTGGCATGACAGTGCATTTGGTTGAGATTGTGTCATATAGTCCCAAGATAAAGAGTCTAAAGGTACTTTCAAACAAAACCATATCCCCATTAGACACCTTGCTTCCTGGTGAATTTCCAGCTCAGCTTGTCTTTTGTTGTGGGTAATAAGTCTGTCTGCTGATAAGAAGAAAGTGACTCCCTGGAGAAACAAATCATTCTATGGAGGGATTGAGTTCCATGGTAGACCATTGCCACCGCAATACATATTAAGTGCCACAGTGCTCACCGAAGAAGAAATACCTTAGGCAATAGTGATACCTGCTACTATAGGAAATATGTATGACAGGCAAAGAAGTAATCAGGTTTTAATGGGGAGGTTCCAGCCAGGGGCTTTGTATCCTGGGACTCTATCCATCTGCCCAGATACAGAACAGTAACCCTGGTCTGGCCCACTTCCACCCACTCCACCCTCACTTTGTTAACACTGGAATAAGTGGACACTTATCTAGGCCTCTGGTCCCAACCACGTCCCTTACACAATTACCTTGTCGTTATTAATCTGTACATAAAAGGGATTAAGTTCTATAGCACTTAAGATACAAGCTGTTGTATCGATTACCTATTTCTGCCACGTGTGCATGCACACACACACACACACACACACAAACACAACGCTACACTATCTGTAAATATAATAGCAAAAGGTTGACTGACTGGGTGGGTGGGTTCCTCCAGGACCCACACACAACCTGTGCAGTCCAGCTAGTTTATTTCTGTCAAGCAAAACAAAAGTTACCAAAATAACAACAATAGAACCTGGCGTGTCTGTTGTCACCAGTTGCCGAACCTCCTGGGCCCTGCTGTGAAGGCCAGTGGTTCTTAGAGGATGAGGGAGTCAGTATGAGGGCTTGGGAAAGGTGGCTTGCTGTTCTACATCTGTGTAATCAAATCAAATTGCATTTGTCACATGTGCCGAATACAACAGGTGTAGTAGACCTTACTGTGAAATGCGGACTTACTTTTATTTATTTATTTATTTTTATTTCACCTTTATTTAACCAGGTAGGCCAGTTGAGAACAAGTTCTCATTTACATCTGCGGCCTGGCCAAGATAAAGCAAAGCAGTGCGACAAAAACAACAACACAGAGTTACGCATGGAATAAACAAACGTACAGTCAATAACACAATAGAAAAATCTATGTACAGTGTGTGAAAATGTAGTAAGATTAGGGAGGTAAAGTGTAGTTCCAAGATGGCGTAGCAGTCGGTCGTGTGTTGTGTTCGTCTTTGTCTCATCCTTTGTCTCATCCCGTTTAAATAGCCGTTTTTTTCTTATTTTTCTCGTATACATTTTAATCTCACTTTCTATCTACGATCTAAATATACTTTCCTGCAACCCGCCTCACCCAATGTGGTACGGATCTGCTATTTTTATTCCTTATAACTGGAACCTCCATCAGAAGCTAGCCAGCTAACTAGCTATTAGTCTTTGTTAGCCACGGATAGCGGTCTTCTCCTTTTAGCTCAGACACTGGCAGCTTTAGCTCGGACAATACATGCCAGTCTGTCTTTTATCTTTGGTTATGATATCGTTTCGGGGGGGGGGGTGCCTGGGCAAGTTGCTGTGGGGGGTGCAGGGCTGTTGGCCAGGGTAGGGGTAGCCAGGTGGAAAGCATGGCCAGCCGTAGAAAAATGCTTATTGAAATTCTCGATTATCGTAGATTTATCGGTGGTGACTAGCCTCAGTGCAGTGGGCAGCTGGGAGGAGGTGCCCTTATTCTCCATGGACTTTTCGGTGTCCCAAAACGTTTTGGAATTAGTGCTACAGGATGCAAATTTCTGTTTGACAAAGCTAGCCATAGCTTTCCTAACTGACTGTGTATATTGGTTCCTGACTTTCCTGAAAAGTTGCAAATCGCGGGGGCTATTCGATGCTAATGCAGTACACCACAGGATGTTTTTGTGCTGGTCAAGGGCAGTCAAGTCTGGAGTGAACCAATGGCTATATCTGTTCTTAGTTCTACCTTTTTTTGAATGGGGCATGCTTATTTAAGATGGTGAGGAAATCACTTTTTTAAAGAACAACCAGGCATCCTTTACTGACGGGATGAGGTCAATATCCTTCCAGGATACCCGGGCCAGGTTGATTAGAAAGGCCTGCTCGCTGAAGTGTTTTATGGAGTGTTTGACAGTGATGAGGTGTCTGCGGGCCCATTACGGATGCAGGCAATGAGGCAGTGATCGCTGAGATCCTGGTTGAAGACAGCAGAGGTGTATTTAGAGGCCAAGTTGAGCAGGATGATATCTATGAGGGTGCCCATGTTTATGGATTTAGGGTTGTACCTGGTAGGTTCCTTGATAATTTGTGTGAGATTGAGAGCATCTAACTTAGATTGTAGGACGGCCAGGGTGCTAAGCATTTCGCAGTTTAGGTCATCTAACAGTACGAACTCTGAAGATAGATGGGGGGCAATCAATTCACATATGGTGTCCAGGGCACAGCTGGGGGCTGTGGGGGGTCTATAACAAATGGTACCAGTGAGAGACTTATTTATGGAAAGGTGGATTTTTTAAAAGTCGAAGTTCGAACTGTTTTGGCACAGACCTGGATAGTATGACAGAACTCTTCAGGCCATCTCTGCAGTAGATTGCAACTCCGCCCCCTTTGGCAGTTCTATCTTGACGGAAAATGTTGTAGTTGGGGATGGAAAATTCAGAATTTTTGGTGGCCTTCCTAATCCAGGATTCAGACACGGCTAGGACATCAGGGTTGGCGGAGTGTGCTATAGCAGTGAATAAAACAAATTTAGGGAGGAGGCTTCTGATGTTAACATGCATGAAACCAAGGCTTTTACGGTTACAGAAGTTAGCGATTGAGAGTGCCTGGGCAATAGGTGTAAAGCTGGGGGCTACAGGGCCTGGGTTAACCTCTACATCAACAGAGGAACAGAGGAGGAGTAAGGGTACGCCTGAAGACCATAAGAACTGGTCGTCTATTGCGTTGGGAACAGAGAATAAAAGGAGCAGATTTCTGGGGGTAGTAGAATAGATTTAGGGCATAATGTACAGACGTGAGTACAGTGGAGGTAAACCTAGGCATTGAGTGACGATGAGAGAGCTTGCATCTCTGGAGACACCAGTTAAGCCAGGTGAGGTATCCCCATGTGTGGGGTGTGTGACATGTTGAGCTGGACTAGAGGATCTACAGTGAAATAAAACAATAACTACCCGAAACAGCAGAAGACAAGCCATATTGACATTAGAGAAAGGTGTTTGTAGCCGAGTGATCATAGGGTCCAAAGAACAGCAATAGGTGTGTCAGGGAGCTGTTCAGTAGTCGCTACTATGCTAGGCGAGCGGGAGTCATGGTATTCAGAAAGCTCGCGGGCCGGAGCTAGCAGATGGGTCTTCGGCGACATCACAACAGAAAAGCCTGCTGAAACCACATCGGATGATTACGTCGGCAGACCAGTCGTGATGGATTGGCGGGGCTCCGTGTTGGCAATAAAGGGTCCAGGGCAGTTGGCAAAAGTGGTATTGTAGCCCACAAATTAGTGAGTATACCTCTTCGGTTAGCCGGGAGATGGGCCGAGCTCAAGGCTAGCTCAAGGCTAACTGGTGCTTGCTTCGAGACAGAGGCGTTAGCCAGCAGTTGCAGCTAGCTAGCTGTGATGATCCGGTGTAATGGCCCAGAGCTTGCGGCAGGAATCCGGTGATGTGGTGGAGAAAAGGATTCCGATAGGCTCTGGGTTGATATCGCACTGTGCAGACTGGCAGGTATTGACCGAGCTAAAGCTGGCTGGTGTCCTAGCTAAAGGTGAAGACCGCTAGCTGTGGCTAAAAGTGACTACTAGCTAGTAGCTAGTTAGCTTCTGATGGAGGTTCCAGTTATAACGTATAAAAATAGCAGATCCGTACCACATTGGGTGAGGCGGGTTGCAGGAAAGTATATTTAGATCGTATGTTTAAAGTGAGATTAAAAATATAAATGAAAAAAATTAGGAAACCGACTATTTACATGGGACAAGAAGGGACAAGACAAACACACATCCGACTGCTATGCCATCTTGGATTAAGTAAGGAAAAAAGATAGCCTTAGCTTTCCTGTGTATATTGGTTCCTGTCTTCCCTGAAAAGTTGCATATCGCGGGGGCTATTCGATGCTAATGCAGTACTTACAAGCCCTTAAATTTTCTTAAGGCTAGGCGTCCCGCTAGCGGGACTCCTGTCGACAACGTCCAGTGAAATTGGAGGGCGCGCAATTCAAATAAATAATCGTAATATTATTTATGAACATACAATTATCTTATATCGTTTAAAAGCTTAAATTCTTGTTAATCTAACTGCATTGTCCGATTTACAATAGGCTTTACAGTGAAAGCGTACCATGCGATTATTGGAGGACGGCGCCCCACAACATATTTTTCAACCGCCACAGGCGTCATAAAATTACACATAGCGATTAAATAAATCACTTACTTTTGAAAATCTTCCTCTCTTTGCAATCCCAAGTGTGCCAGCTACAACATGAATGGTTGTTTTGTTAGATAAAATTATTCTTTATATCCCAAAAAGTCTGTTTAGTTGGCGCCATCGATTTCAGTAATCCACTCGTTCAACATGTAGACAAAGGAGTCCAAAAAGCTACCGCAAACTTTGTTCAAACAAGTCAAACTACGTTTCTATTTAATTTAAGTTATATAATTAAAGAGCAGCAGTAAAATAACAATAGCGAGGCTATATACAGGGGGTACCAGTACAGAGTCAATGTGCGAGGGCACCGGTTAGTTGAGGTAATTGAGGTAATATGTACATGTAGGTAGATAATAAACAGAGAGTAGCAGCAGCGTAAAATGGGTGGGGGGCAATGCAAATAGTCTGGTTAGCCATTTCATGAGATGTTCAATAGTCTTATGGCTTGGGGGTAGAAGCTGTTTAGAAGCCTCTCGGACCTAGACATGACGCTCCAGTACCGCTTACCCTGGGGTAGCAGAGAGAACAGTCTATGACTAGGGTGGCTGGAGTCTTTGACAATTTGTAGGGCCTTCCTTTGACACCGCCTGGTATAGAGGCCCTGGAAGGCAGGAAGTTTGGCCCCAGTGATGTACTGGGCCATACGCACTACCCTTTGTAGTGCCTTGCGGTCGGAGGTCGAGCAGTTGCCATAACAGGCAGTGATGCAACCAGTCAGAATGCTCTCGATGATGCAGCTGTAGAAGCTTTTGAGGATCTGAGGACCCATGCCAAATCTTTTCAGAATCTTGAAGGGTAATAGGTTTTGTCGTGCCCTCTTCATGACTTTCTTGGTGTGCTTGGACCATGTTAGTTTGTTGGTGATGTGGATACCAAGGAACTTGAAACTCTCAACCTGCTCCACTACAGCCCCGTCGATGAGAATGGGGGCGTGCTCGGTCCTCCTTTTCCTGTAGTCCACAATCATCTCCTTTGTCTTGATCACGTTGAGGGAGAGGTTGTGGTCCTGGCACCACATGGCCAGGTCTCTGACCTCCTCCCTATAGGCTGTCTCGGTTTTGTTGGTGATCTGACCTACCACTGTTGTGTCATCAGCAAACTTAATGATGGTGTTGTAGTCGTGCCTGGCATGCAGTCATGAGTGAACAGAGAGTACAGAAGGGGACTGAGCACGCACCCCTGAGGGGCCCCCGTGTTGAGGATCAGCATGGCGGATGGGTTGTTACCTACCCTTACCACCTGAGGGCGGGATCCAGTTGCAGAGAGAGGTGTTTAGTCCTAGGGTCCTTAGCTTAGTGACGAGCTTTGAGGGCACTATGGTGTTGAACGCTGAGCTGTAGTCAATGAATAGCGTTCTCACATAGGTGTTCCTTTTGTCCAGGTGTGAAAGGGCAGTGTGGAGTGGAATAGAGATTGCATCATCTGTGGATCTGTTGGGGTGGTATGCAAATTGGAATGGGTCTAGGGTTTTTGGGATAATAGTGTTGATGTGAGCCATGACCAGCCTTTCAAAGCACTTCATGGCTACAGACGTGAGTGCTACGGGTCGGTAGTCATTTAGGCAGTTTACCTTAGTGTTCTGGTCACAGGGACTATAGTGGTCTGCTTGAAACATGTTAGTATTACAGACTCAGACAGGAAGAGGTTGAAAATGTCAGAAGACACTTGCCAGTTGGTCAGCGCATGCTCGGAGTACACGTCCTGGTAATCCGCCTGGCCCCGCGGCCTTGTGAATGTTGGCCTGTTTAAAGGTCTTGCTCACATCGGCTACAGAGAGTGTGATCACACAGTCGTCCGGAACAGCTGATGCTATCATGCATGTTTCAGTTTTACTTGCCTCAAAGCCAGCATAGAAGTAATTTAGCTCATCGAGTAGGCTTGTGTCACTGGGCAGCTCGTGGCTGTGTTTCCCATTGTAGTCTGTAATAGTTTGCAAGCTCTGCCACATCCGATGAGCGTCGGAGCCTGTGTAGTACGATTCGATCTTAGTCCTGTATTAACACTTTGCCTGTTTGATGGTTCATTGGAGGGCATAGCAAGATTTCTGATAAGCTTCCGGGTTAGAGTCCCGCTCCTTGAAAGCTCCCTTTAGCTCAGTGCGGATGTTGCCTGAAATCCATGGCTTTTGGTTGGGGTATGGATGTACAGTCACTGTGGGGACGACGTTATCGATGCACTTATTGATGAAGCCAGTGACTGATGTGGTGTACTCCTCAATGCCATTGGAAGAATCCCGGAACATATTCCAGTCTATGCTAGCAAAACAGTCCTGTAGCTTAGCATCTACTTCATCTGACCCCTTTTTTATTGACTGAGTCACTGGTGCTTCCTGCTTTAGTTTTTGCTTGTAAGCAGGAATCAGGAGTATATAATTATGGTCAGACTTGCCAAATGGAGGGCGAGGGAGAGCTTTGTATGTGTCTCTGTGTGTGGAGTAAATATGGTCTAGAGTTTTTTTCCCCTCTGGTTGCACATTTAACATCCTGGTAAAAATGAGCTAAAACGGATTTAAGTTTCCCTGAATTAAAGTCCCCAGCCACTAGGAGTGCCGCCTCTGGATGAGGGTTTTTGCTTATGGCCTTAGACAGCACTCAATGAGCTGTATAAGTGCCAGCATCAGTTTGTGGTGGTACGAAGAATATAGATGAAAACTCTCTTGGTAGATAGTGTCGTCCACAGCTTATCATGAGATACTCTACCTCAAGCGAGCAAAACCTCAAGACTTCCTGTTATTTACAAATATACATAGAGCATCACCCCTTGTCTTACCAGAGGCTGCTGTTCTATCATTCCGATACAGTGTGTAACCCGCCAGCTGTATGTTATTAATGTCATCGTACAGCCACGACTCGGTGAAACATAAGATATTAGTTTTTAACGTCCCGTTGGTAGGATATACGTGCTTGTAGTTCGTCCACTTTATTATCCAGCGATTGTATGTTGGCCAATAGTACTGATGGCAAAGGCAGATTAGCCACTCGTCGCCGGATCCTTACAAGGCACCCCGATCTCTTTCTGCGATATCACCATCTGACGGGGATGAGGGCCTCGTCGGTGGTCTGGAGAAAATCCCTCTCTTCCGACTCATTAGTCTCAGTGCTTTTCTCAGCTGCTGACTCAAAGTTAAATGCATTAAGGTCCATTGTTGTGTGGACATAGTAACGTTATGGTCAGCTAGGTTATTGGGAATAGGCTTTATGAAGTAGAATTCTGATAACCAGGTCTCATCATTTCAGTGAAGCAGGGAAAGAAATACCTTTTTATTTCCATGAGTATTGTGAGGTACTACAATTAAATGAACATGCCACAGTAAGAAACTAGGCAAAGGGCCTTTGAAGTTGATTCAAGCCCCAGTTTTCCCAACTGTAGAAGCGTATACTCAGTGGCTCTCCAGATCGTGACAATAACTAATAGACCTAGATAATATCCAACTCCTCAGTCTCCTGCCTCCCTCACTGTATCATGCCACAAGGTGAGACCCAGATGCAGACACAGGAGGCAGATGGTTGGAGTCTAACGATGTTTATTCATCCAAAGGGGTAGGCAAGAGAATGGTCGTGGACAGGCAGAAAGCTCAAAACCCGAGTCCAGGAGGTACAGAGTGGCAGACAGGCTCATGGTCAAGGCAGGCAGAATGGTCAGGCAGGGTCCAGAAACAGGAAAGGGTCAAAACCGTGAGGACTAGAAAAGGGAGAATGCAAAAAGCATGAGCACTGCAAAACCACTGGTTGACTTGGAAACATACAAGACGAACTGGCACAGAGAGACAGGAAACACAGGGATAAATACACTGGGAAAACAAGCGACACCTGGAGGGGGTGGAGACAATAACGAGGACAGGTGAAACTGATCAGGGTGTGACACACTGGGCCAAACACAACTTCATGCGCCCTTTTGTCCATTTCATCCGATCTCTTTAATCCGTTTACTATGGAGACAATGCAGGAACCACATGGTTGCCAGGGAATTAAGACTCCATCACAGAAACCCTGCTACTCTGGTTAGTATGGACCACTGGGCTGAGGACTGTCGCCAGGGAGACCGGAGGTGGGAGAATTCATTGTGGTAAAATAACAGGCGTTGATGGTGGTATTTGGGTTAAACCTTCTTTTCATGGCTTGCCAGTAGATTCCGGAATTCACCAGTCCAGCACTGGGGTACCTCATCTCAGAAATCTCAGAGTGAACTATACTGAACAAAACATAGAACAATTTTTTATTTTTCTCCCCAATTTCGTGATATCCAATTGGTAGTTACAGTCCTGTCCCATCGCTGCAACTCCTGTACGGACTCGAGAGAGAGGCAAAGGTCGAGAGCCGTGCGTCCTCAAACAAACTCCGCCAAGCCACACTGCTTCTTGACACAACGCCCACTTAACCCGGAAGCCAGCCGCACCAATGTGCCAGAGGAAACACCGTACACCTGCCGACCGTGTCAACGTGCATTGCGCCCAGCCCGCCACAGGAGTCGCTAGTGCACGATGGGACAGGAACATGCCTGCCAGCCAAACTCTCCCTTAACCCGGACGACGCTGGGCCAATTGTACGCCGCCCCATGGGTCTCCCGGTCGTGGCCGGCTGCGACAGAGCCTGGACTCAAACCAGGATCTCTAGTCACACAGCTAGGATTACTCTGTCACTCGGGAGGCCTCATACAACAATTTCTAATGTTTTACTCTGTTACAGTTCATATGAGGAAATCAGTCAACTGAAATATATTCATTAGGCCCTAATCTATGGATTTCACATGACTGGGAATACAGATATGCATATGTAGGTTAAAGATACCATTAAAAAAAATGGGTCTCAAAATGGGCCTGAGGATCGCATCCGGTATTTCTGTGCATTTAAAATTGCCATCAATAAAATGTCAGTAGCTTATGCCTGCCCATACCATAACCCCACCGCCACCCTGGGGAACTCTGTTCACAACATTGAGATTAGAAAATCGCTCCCTCACATGACGCCATACACGTGGTCTGCAGTTGTGAGGCCGGTTGGATGTACTGTCAAATTCTCTAAAACGATGTTGGAGGCGGCTTATGGTAGATAAATTAATTCAGTTCTCTGGCAACAGCTCTGGTTGACATTCCTGCAGTCAGCATGCCAATTGCAAGTTCCCTCAAAACTTGAGACATCTGTGGCATTGTGGCCAAAAGGCCTTTTATTGTCCCCAACACAAGGTGCACCTGTGTAATGATCATGCTGTTTAATCAGCTTCTTGATATGCCACACCTGTCAGGTGGATTATCTTGGCAAAGGAGAAATGCTCAATAACTGGGATGTAAACAAATTTGTGCGCAACATTTGAGAGAAATAAGCTTTTTGTTCGTATGGAACATTTCTGGGATCGTTTATTTCAGCTCATGAAACATGGGACCAACACTTTACATGTTGCATTTATATTTTTGTTCAGTGTAGCCATCTCTTTAAGGGTAGTGTTTTTCATTGGACTTGAAATAGCCACCAAGTAACCTCCAGAGAGACCAAATGTCACATATTACACAATGTCCCCCCACTCCCTGGCTGCCCCGAAGTTACATAGTGTTGACACTGTCCTGTCTAAGGGTTGGGTTGATAGTGTGTCACAGCACGTCTGTGTAGAATGTCATAGCAACTTGTTTGGGACAACCACACACACATTTCCCACATTTCTCTCTCTCTCTCATCCTTCTCTCCTTACTTTATCTCTAGCACACACACATCCCTGTCTCAGTCTTCTACCCATCTGTTTCAGATCTCTTTCTCATCATCTCTCTCTGTCTCTCTCTGTCTCTCTCTCTCTGTGTGTCCAGGCTGTACCAGTGAAGCTGTCCCTGGATGCTTTGCTGCAGATGTCCAGTTGTCAGGTGCAGGACACCATGAGACAGCTGGGCTCTGAACCAGAGGAGTGCTCCAGACTCACTGCTGCCCTCTCCTGCCTAAAGAGTGCCAGTGAGACATGTTTTCTGTCATTAATAACAGTGCTTATTGATGCTGTGTGCTCTGTAGTTTAGTACTGTTTGTAACTTCTGCTTTAGGTGGGGACATCAGGGAAGACCCAGGAACCAGTATATCAGAGCCGCCCCGCCGTGACAGTAACACCTTACCTCCTCCGGACCGTCGCCCCTCCACCCCCACCACCCTACCCCGTGGCTCCATCCTCAGTCCGCATACCCACGCCCGTTCTGTCTCTGTGACTGTCGTACCCTGCGTGGACGATAAGGGGCATCAAGTCTACACAGGAGGCATGTTGGACGCTTTCCCCTCCTCGCCGCTGCTCCTCTCCAATTCCCCTCCCTCCAAGAGATGCGCCAAGCACCCTCCACGCACGTCCCCCTCCCGAAAATTGCTGCAACTCCCCTTCAATATCACCCTCACACGCAGCAAGAGCCACGAGTCACAGCTGGCCAACCGCATAGAAGAGCCAGTGCCCAACAACAAGTGGGTGTTTCTCTATTCTGTTGTCTTTAATTAAATTCATTAAGGCAGCTATTTTGTTGTTTTCCTTTGTTGATTGAACTAGCTATTTTGTGTTTTCTCTATTGAATATGAGCGGCAATTTTCATAGCAAGTGTGGGTGTTTGAGTTAAAACCTATGGAATGAGTTGGTTTCTGTGTGAATGATGTGTCTGTTCTCTGAGTGACCCACACAGCTCGCCCTCTCTTTGTTCTGCAGGGGTGGGAAGAAGAACAAGCTGCTCCTGAATGTGCACATTAACAGTAGCAGTGGGAACGGGTGTGAAGACTCCACCCGGACCCCTGGCCCAGCCACCGCCCCCTACACCCTCCCAGGAACCCCTACGCTGCTGGAGCGTGAGTCCTGATGCCCCAGTGGAACCTGGGAACTCTGCCTTTCTGTTTCCCTCTCTACTTGATTGGAACTACATCACCTTTCTCCTCTTTCTTTCTCCCACTCTTTGTTTCTCTCTCTCTCTTCCTCCGCCTCCCACTTTCTAGCTCCTGTCCTCTGTTCCCTTTTCTGTCTAGCTCCTCTCACACTCCCTCTCTCTCATTCCCTTCCAGATAACCTAGCATTGCACCGGGGGTCTCCACAGATGATGAGGAGGGATATCGGCCTCTCTGTAACACACAGGTAGGACACATCATCATCATCAAGACCTGTGTCACACCATACTTGCGTATCTATCATTTAAGCCCTAGAGGCCCTCAGGGTCTTAGTGGAGTTTGTGATGGGACTGTGAAAAAAATACATCCCGGTTTTGAGCTCAGCGTTCTACGTTGGCACAGACCACAAACATTTCTTGCATCGGTCTGGTGAGAATGGCGTCTCAAGAATCTGAGAATTTGAGTTATGCAGACACTCAGCCAGACCAGTGTTTATCTGACTGGGAAGTGTGTATTTATTCATTTTGATATTGCGTGAAAGTTTTGGTTAAAGAAATAATAGATTCCAATGAAAACCATTTGGGATATGACAGAATTCCAACACACTTGAACATCCTAGTTTGTCCACTACCCAGTAGGCAACTCCAACATTAGAAGCTGTGATATAACTGAAATATTTTCATGCTTTGCTCTCTCTCCTAAGGTTTTCAACCAAATCCTGGCTCTCACAGACATGCCAGGTGTGTCATAAGAACATGATGTTTGGTGTTAAATGCAAACACTGCAAGTAAGAAGAAGCCTTCTATACATCGCCGCTTTCATTTGTTCACAAGTCATTCTTTGCTCCTCTGCGAACTACTCTCTCCTCTGCTTCCAGGTTAAAGTGCCATAACAAATGTACCAAAGAAGCTCTTCCCTGCAGGATATCTTTTCTTCCACGTAAGACCTGGTCCATTCCTGCATACAAAACGGCAAAAAATGCACACTGTAATGATCCTTTTCCCGGTACATCCCAAGAATGTAAATTTAGTACTGAGTCATTGTTCCCTATATTTCAGTCCCGCAAATCCGCCGGGCAGAATCCGTACCGTCAGATATCAATAATCAAATTGACCGTACGGCAGAGTTACCAATCCAGTTTGGCACTTTACCTAAGGTGCTAACCAAAAAGGTAGAAAAAAATGTTTTAGCATACGTGTGTATTAATAGTAATGTCACCATACATGGAATCTCTAATTTGTCCTGAACCTTAATTTATGAAACCTTTCTGTTGAAAACCCTCTCTTTCAGGACTACCCTCCCATGCTGAGCCAGATGGATTCCAGCAGTAACCCCTCCTCCACCACTTCCTCTACACCCTCCTCGCCCACCCCCTTCCAGCAGAGCAACCCCCCCAGCGTCACCGCCACGCCGCCCCCCAACCCCTCGCCCGCCCCCCAAGGGCCCCGAGACAGCCGCTTCCACTTCCCAGGTCGGGCCCTCACAATGACAGGCACAAGCACGCTCTAGATTCCTACTCTGTTCCACAAACATGTAACTCCAAAGCTACAGTACTCCAGTATCTCTCACAGGCCTCCACCCCAAAGACTCTAGATTTATACGCTGTACTTCTAACTCACAACACTGAACTCCAAATCCACCCTAAGCCAGTAATAGAACATCTCTAATCATACTCCAATTCCTAATCACACTTCATTTGCTCTTTTACCACTAATCATATCCTATTATAACATCTCCTTAACTGCTTGTGGCTTATCTAACCTTATCTAACCCAATCATATCGCTCTCTCCTCTCCATTTTCCTCTGGTGGTTGTTTCTCCTCTTGTCCTTTAGCTGGCTGTTATTTACAACCTAGACAACAGTTTATCTTCCCTGGTGAGTTAACACTGAGTTAATACCGCTCCCTTCCTGTGTGTCCTGTAGTCCCGCCCAACTAGTAAAATACTTCCCCTTTTCATGTGTTGTCATCTGCCACTGTCCTTTATGACAAGCTTTTAGCATAGCCATAATATTACATGCTGATAGCTTTGGCTTTTACAGTGCATGGCAGCTCTCTGGTGGACAAAAAGGTGAACTGACTGAATGCTGCTTGGCGCTGTGTATGGTCTGACAGTTAGAGGCAGCCATCACAATTTAGAGGATGCATGCTCTGAAGTGAAGTGAAGACAGACAGGGTTAGTTAAATAATAGTTTTACTATAAATCAGATATGTGTTATTTTTCTCAACATCCTCATTGTCCCACACACAGATGTTTCCTCTTCACCGTATCCTGTTGGACTACACTCTGAAGGCTACCATGACACTGGGTAAGAGGCAACAGCTTAGAGTCTGAGTAAAGACCATTTAAAATGTTGTGGTTTTTCACCCACATTGTCTACTGTAAGTCCCACCATAGTTTACCATAGTTTCTACTAGACAGGGTTACGTTAAAATGAGGAACCCTTGTTTATGGTGATGTTTGTCCCCACAGAGACACACAGCAACTGGCACAATCAGAACCTCCATGTCAAGGACAGGAATGTGGAGCGGTGAGTACCCAAAATCCCTGGTGGCAGAAAAATAATAATAATAACAATTTATTAATTACATTTGTAAAGCACTTTTCATTATACAATAATAATCTCAAAGTGCACAAGATTAAATACATTTACATTTACATTTAAGTCATTTAGCAGACGCTCTTATCCAGAGCGACTTACAAATTGGTGCATTCACCTTAAGATATCCAGTGGAAAAACCACTTTACAATAGTGCATCTAAATCTTTTTTTTGGGGGGGGTAGAAGGATACTTTATCCTATCCCAGGTATTCCTTAAAGAGGTGGGGTTTCAGGTGTCTCCGGAAGGTGGTGATTGACTCCGCTGTCCTGGTGTCGTGAGGGAGCTTGTTCCACCATTGGGGTGCCAGAGCAGCGAACAGTTTTGACTGGGCTGAGCGGGAGCTGTGCTTCCTCAGAGGTAGGGAGGCGAGCAGGCCAGAGGTGGATGAACGCAGTGCCCTTGTTTGGGTGTAGGGCCTGATCAGAGCCTGAAGGTACGGAGGTGCCGTTCCCCTCACAGCTCCGTAGGCAAGCACCATGGACTTGTAGCGGATGCGAGCTTCAACTGGAAGCCAGTGGAGAGAGCGGAGGAGCGGGGTGACGTGAGAGAACTTGGGAAGGTTGAACACCAGACGGGCTGCGGCGTTCTGGATGAGTTGTAGGGGTTTAATGGCACAGGCAGGGAGCCCAGCCAACAGCGAGTTGCAGTAATCCAGGCGGGAGATGACAAGTGCCTGGACTAGGACCTGCGCCGCTTCCTGTGTGAGGCAGGGTCGTACTCTGCGAATGTTGTAGAGCATGAACCTACAGGATCGGGTCACCACCTTGATGTTAGTGGAGAACGACAGGGTGTTGTCCAGGGTCACGCCAAGGTTCTTAGCACTCTGGGAGGAGGACACAAGGGAGTTGTCAACCGTGATGGCGAGATCATGGAACGGGCAGTCCTTCCCTGGGAGGAGGAGCAGCTCCGTCTTGCCGAGGTTCAGCTTGAGGTGGTGAGCCGTCATCCACACTGATATGTCTGCCAGACATGCAGAGATGCGATTCGCCACCTGGTTATCAGAAGGGGGAAAGGAGAAGATTAATTGTGTGTCGTCTGCGTAGCAATGATAGGAGAGACCATGTGAGGATATGACCGAGCCAAGTGACTTGGTGTATAGTGAGAATAGGAGAGGGCCTAGAACAGAGCCCTGGGGGACACCAGTGGTGAGAGCACATGGTGCGGAGACAGATTCTCGCCACGCCACCTGGTAGGAGCGACCTGTCAGGTAGGACGCAATCCAAGCGTGGGCCGCGCCGGAGATGCCCAGCTCGGAGAGGGTGGAGAGGAGGATCTGATGGTTCACGGTATCAAAGGCAGCAGATGGGTCTAGAAGGATGAGCGCAGAGGAGAGAGAGTTAGCTTTAGCAGTGCGGAGAGCCTCCGTGACACAGAGAAGAGCAGTCTCAGTTGAATGCCCAGTCTTGAAACCTGACTGATTAGGATCAAGAAGGTCATTCTGAGAGAGATAGCAGGAGAGCTGGCCAAGGACGGCACGTTCAAGAGTTTTGGAGAGAAAAGAAAGAAGGGATACTGGCCTGTAGTTGTTGATGTCGGAGGAATCGAGTGTAGGTTTTTTCAGAAGGGGTGCAACTCTCGCTCTCTTGAAGACGGAAGGGACGTAGCCAGCGGTCAAGGATGAGTTGATGAGCGAGGTGAGGTAGGGGAGAAGGTCTCCGGAAATGGTCTGGAGAAGAGAGGAGGGGATAGGGTCAAGTGGGCAGGTTGTTGGGCGGCCGGCCGTCACGAGACGCGAGATTTCATCTGGAGAGAGAGGGGAGAAAGAGGTCAAAGCACAGGGTAGGGCAGTGTGAGCAGGACCAGCGGTGTCGTTTGGCTTAGCAAACGAGGATCGGATGTCATCAGCCTTCTTTTCAAAATGGCTGACGAAGTCATCCGCAGAGAGAGAGGAGGGGGGGAGGGGGAGGAGGATTCAGGAGGGAGGAGAAGGTAGCAAAGAGCTTCCTAGGGTTAGAGGCAGATGCTTAGAATTTAGAGTGGTAGAAAGTGGCTTTAGCAGCAGAGACAGAAGAAGAAAATGTAGAGAGGAGGGCGTGAAAGGATGCCAGGTCCGCAGGGAGGCGAGTTTTCCTCCATTTCCGCTCGGCTGCCCGGAGCCCTGTTCTGTGAGCTCGCAGTGAGTCGTCGAGCCACGGCGCAGGAGTGGAGGACCGAGCCGGCCTGGAGGATAGGGGACAGAGAAAATCGAAGGATGCAGAAAGGGAGGAGAGGAGGGTTGAGGAGGCAGAATCAGGAGATAGGTTGGAGAAGGTTTGAGCAGAGGGAAGAGATGATAGGATGGAAGAGGAGAGAGTAGCGGGAGAGAGAGAGCGAAGGTTGGGACGGCGCAATACCATCCGAGTAGGGGCAGAGTGAGAAGTGTTGGATGAGAGCGAGAGGGAAAAGGATACAAGGTAGTGGTCGGAGACTTGGAGGGGAGTTGCAATGAGATTAGTGGAAGAACAGCATCTAGTAAAGATGAGGTCAAGCGTATTGCCTGCCTTGTGAGTAGGGGGGGAAGGTGAGAGGGTGAGGTCAAAGGAGGAGAGGAGTGGAAAGAAGGAGGCAGAGAGGAATGAGTCAAAGGTAGACGTGGGGAGGTTAAAGTCACCCAGAACTGTGAGAGGTGAGCCATCCTCAGGGAAGGAACTTATCAAGGCATCAAGCTCATTGATGAACTCTCCAAGGGAACCTGGAGGGCGATAAATGATAAGGATGTTAAGCTTGAAAGGGCTGGTAACTGTGACAGCATGGAATTCAAATGAGGAGATAGACAGATGGGTCAGGGGAGAAAGAGAGAATGTCCACTTGGGAGAGATGAGGATTCCAGTGCCACCACCCCGCTGGCTCGATGCTCTAGGGGTATGCGAGAACACGTAGGCAGATGAGGAGAGAGCAGTAGGAGTAGCAGTGTTATCTGTAGTAATCCATGTTTCCGTCAGCGCCAGAAATAAATAGAAATAAACTAGTTTAAAAACATATGTACTGTGTGTCTAACCATATCATAAAAGCAACAATCAAAGTGTAGGAGTAAGGGTAGGACAGATGATAGAGAAGAACATTAAGGCCTGCTTTAAAAGCCCCAACAGTCTGAACAGCCCTGACATTATCAGGGAGGGAGTTCCATAGGTGTGGTGCTTGGGAGGAAAAGACACGGTCCCCCATTGTGCGGAGCCTGGTCCCGACGGCATGGAGGAGTTTAGCGTGGCTTGAACTTAGGAGGCGTGGAGGTTCATGGGGGAGAATTGGTCTGACAGGTAGGTGGGTCAGATGCCATTTACAGTTTTTCAGAAGAGGAGGAGAATGTTAAAGTCAAGTCTTTGAGGAACAGGTAGCCAATGGAGATCAGCAAGGATGGGGGGGTGTGGGCAGACTTTTTAGTTTGTCAAGAACTGCGTTCCCATTATCAATTCTGGAGAAAATGAATGCATGGATTAGCTTTTCTGCGTCAGATGTTGTGAGAGGTCTTAGGCGGGAGATGTTCTTCAGGTGAAAGAATGGCGTTTAACAGACTAATGTGGGCATTGAAGGAGAGAGCAGGGTCAAATTTCACACCCAAATTAGTGATGACTGATGAGTGGGATGATGTGGCTGTCTATGGCAGGGCGGATGCTGCACGGCGAATGCTGTAGGGCGGATGCTGTAGGAGTTGATCTGCTGGGGGCTGGAAGAAGTTGTTCTGCTTTTAAGATTTGACCTCTTCCAGACAGTTGGACAAAGTTGACAGAGCAGATGTTGAGTCAGGCTTTGTTTTAATGTACACCTGTGTGTCGTCTGCATAGCAGTGCAGTTGGACACTGTGCTGTCTGAAGATCTGGCCAAGTGGGAGCATGTAGAGCAGGAAGAGGATAGGTGCTAACACCGACCCTTGTGGGACAACGCAGGCTATGGCGGATTCCTCTGATCTTGCCTCACTGAGGGTGAGATTCTGCTTGCGGTTAGAGAGGTAGGAGTTAAACCAGTTTAGTGCAGTCCCACAGATTGGCAGTGTGCTCTCTGAGGAGCTCCAGTAGAATGGTGTGATCTACTGTGTCAAAAGCAGCACTGAGGTCCAGAAGAATCAAGATGGTGGGAGATCCTGTATCTGCAGCCATGAGCAGGTCATGTATAACCTTCACCAGGGCTGTCTCAGTACTGTGCAAGGACCTAAAGCCAGACTGGTGAGCTTCATAAAGCTGGTTAGCACTGATGTGTGAGTGAAGCTGAGTTGCCACTATCTTTTCCAGGACTTTAGATACAAATGGGAGGTTGGAAATAGGCCTGTAGTTTGAGATGAGGCCTTGGTTTCTTGAGCAAGGGGGTGATGGCAGCGATGTTGAACAGTGACGGCACCTGCCCAGTGTGGAGAGAATTGATGAACAGGTTGAAAGCAGCTGAGCATGTTTTGAACATTGATGTTACAATAGGGTCATGGGGGCCACCGGTAGTCTTCATTCTTTAGATATGGGTGGTGGGGTAGGAGCTAGAGTGGGGTTGAGGTTGAAGGATGCAATGTTCTGTCCAATGGTGTTGATTTTAGCCTTGAAGAAGTGAACAAATTGGTTGCATTGTTCGGTAGTTGCTGAGGAAGTGAAATAGAAGACGGTTCCATGTTTTGCAATGGGGAAATCACCCAGCAGCATTTACCTGATCAAGTGAGAGTTCTCTAGTCGAGTTAATTATGTGGTGCAATGATACTGATACGATCATTTTACCATATAGAAAACTTAATAAAAGGCTGGTTCTCTATTTCTCTAAGGAGATGGCGCCGGAGGAGATGGCTGCCGTTTTTTTACGGTCCCCTAACCAGTTGTGCTATTGTGTGTGTTTTTTCGTGTTAGTTGTAACTTGTTTTGTACATAATGTTTCTGCCACCGTCTCTTATAACCGAAAAGAGCTTCTAGATATCAGGACAGCGATTACTCACACCGCACTGGAAGAAGATTTTTTCTTTAATGAGTCGGTCGCAAAGGATTTTCTCCAGACACCCGACAAGGCCCTCATCCCCGTCATTTGCAGGAGAAAGAGACGGAGATATCGGGGACGTAGGTCTGGGTGCTTGTAAGGATCCGACCACAAGTGGGTAATCTGCCTTTACCATCGGTCCTATTAGGCAACGTACAATCATTGGATAAAATTATAGACAAACTATGAGCACATATATCCTGCCAACCGGACATTAAGAACTGTAATATCTTATTTTCCACCGAGTCGTGGCTGAACGACAACATGAATAACATGCACCTGGTGGGTTTTACGCTTTTTCGGGGTGCGGTCTATGTATATTTGTAAACAACAGCTGGTGCACGAAATCTAAGGAAATCGAGGTTTTGCTCACCTGAGGTAGAGTATCTCATGATAAGCTGTAGACCACACTATTTGCCTTGAGTGTTTTCATCTATATTCTTTGTAGCTGTCTATTTACCACCACATGCTGGCACTAAGACCGCACCCAATGAGCTGTATACGGCCATAAGCAAACAGGGAAACTCTCATCCAGAGGCGGCGCTCCTAGTGGCCGGGGACTTTAATGCAGGGAAACTTAAATCCGTTTTCCCTCATTTCTACCAGCATGGTAAATGGGGGGGGGGGGGAAACAGAGGGAAAAACACTAGACCACCTTTACTCCACACACAGAGATGCATACAAAGCTCTCCCTCGCCTCGCCCTCCATTTGGCAATTCTGACCATAATTCTATCCACCAGATTCCTGCTGATAAGCAAAAACTAAAGCAGGAAGCACCAGTGACTCGGTCAATAAAAAAGTGGTGAGATGAAGCAGATGCTAAGCTACAGGACTGTTTTTCTAGCACAGACTGGAATATGTTCCGGGATTCTTTCGATGGCATTGAGGAGTACACCCCATCAGTCACAGGCTTTATCAATAAGTGCTTCGACGACATCGTCCCCACAGTGACTGTACATACATTTTCTATTGGTCCTCAGATCCTCAAAAATGTATACAGATGCACCATCGAGAGTATCCTGACTGGTTGCATCACTGCCTGTTTTGGCAACTGCTCGGTCTATGACCGCAAGGCACTACAGAGGGTAGTGCGTTCGGCCCAGTACATCACTGGGGCCAAGCTTCCTGCCATCCAGGACCGCTATACCAGGCGGTGTCAGAGGAAGGCCCTAAAAATTGTCAAAGACTCCAGCCACCCTAGTCATAGACTGTTCTCTCTGCTACCGCACGGCAAGCGGTATCGGAGCACCAAGTCTAGATCCAAAAGACTTAACAGCTTCTACCCCCAAGCAATAAGACTCCTGAACAGCTAATCAAATGGCTACCCAGACTTTTTGCATTGCCCCCCCCCCCCAATCCCCTCTTTTACGCTCTGTACCGGTACCCCCTGTATATAGCTTCGCTATTGTTATTTTACTGCTGCTCTTTAATTATTTGTAACTTTTAATTTTTATTTAACACATATTTTTCTTAGAACTGCATTGTTGGTTAAGGGCTTGTGAGTGAGCATTTCACTGTGACAAATACAAATGTTATTCTATTTGGGTTTCAGTTTTTATTCCAATCTCTCTAACTGTGCTGTTGTGAGCAAATAAACCAGCAAAAAAATCTAACAGACTTCTGAAACTGATTTCCAGAAATCTCAATCTGCAATTGATTGAATATCCCCCTGATTGTATGTTTTGTTTGAGTTGACATGACACAATTTGTGCATGCTTTGTCTCTGTGTATTCAGGAAGAGGAGGAATACCCAGGAGAGGAGGATGAGGGAAATGGTAGCAGGGAGAGCAGAGAGAAGGGCCATTCAAACGGAGAGTGTGATGGGGACAAGATAGAGGACCTGCCCAGCTACCGGAGCCGACTGGCCGGTGGCCAATGGAGGGGGCCCATCTCCCGTAAGGCCAGCCAGACCAGTGTATATCTGCAGGAGTGGGACATCCCCTACGAGCAGCTGGAGCTGGGGGAGCTCATTGGCAAGGTGAATGACTCCAGCTTTACATAGTGGTAAATATGCACTCAGTGGTCAGTTTATTAGGTACACCTACCGGTTCACGAAAATGGTTCGCTCCTACAGACAGTGAGTCATGTTGCCATGGCTTGCTATATAATACAGGCAGACAGGCATCGAGGCATTAGGTTACTGTTCGATTGAAAGTTAGAATGGGCAAACCGAGTGACTAAAGTGTCTTTGAGCGTGGTATGACCATCGGTGCCAGGCGCGTTGGTTCCAATATCTCAGAAACGGCCAGCCTCCTGGGGGTTTTCACGTAAAACAGTGTCTAAGGTTTACCAAGAATGGTGTGACAAACAAAAATCATCTAGTCAGTGGCAGTCTTGTGGACGAAAACAGCTTGTTGATGAGAGAGGGCGAAGGAGAATGGCAAGAATCGTGCAAGCTAACAGGCGGGCCACAAACTGGCAAATAACAGTGCCGTACAACAGTGGTGTGCAGAACAGCATCTCGGAAAGCACAACTCGTTGGTCCTTGTCATGGATGGGCTATTGCAGCAGACGACCACACCGGAATCCAGTCCTATCAGCTAAAAAGAAGAAGCGGCTCCAGTGGGCAAGCGATCACCAACACTGGACAATTGAGGAGTGGAAAAACATTGCCTGGTCTGACGAATCCCGGTTCCTGTTGTGTCATGCTGAGTCCAAGGCCCCATCCTGGCCCCATCCTGCCTGGTGTCAACGGTACAGGCTGATGGCGGTGGTGTAATGGTGTGGGGAATGTTTTCCCGGCGCACGTTAGGTCCTATGCTACCAATTTTGCAATGTTGGAACACCACAGCGTCTGAACATTGTGGCATCCCTTCATAGCTACAGAGGTGTCTGACCCGGTACTAGATGGGTGTACCTAATAAACTGGCCAATAAGTGTATATGACAACAGCTGTATCTACACAGAGTAGGGTAGTAGGGCTCAAATTCAAAGTGAATTGGTATCTGCATGTCTCCTTTAAAAAAAAAAAGGCCAATGGACTAAATTAGAGTTCCTTGAATGGGAACAGAAAAAAATAGCTAACACAAGTACCCATACATACTTCCCTATTCCAGGGCCGTTGGGGGAAGGTTCATAAGGGGCGCTGGCATGGAGAGGTGGCCATTCGGCTGCTGGAGATAGATGGTAATAACCAGGACCATCTGAAGCTGTTTAAGAAGGAAGTGATGAACTATAGACAGACCCGCCACGAGAACGTGGTCCTCTTCATGGGGGCCTGCATGGCCCCGCCACACCTCGCCATCATCACCAGGTTAGGGGGAGGGAAGTGGGAAAGGGAGGTGGGGATGTTTAGGGGAGTTGAGAAGAGAAAAGCTGGAACCCTTGAATCAATCTATGAGAGGTATTAAATGTGTCTTGGTTTAACAAATGAGGAAACCAGGAAAGGCTTTGTTTGGACATTTCCTCTTGTTTTCTCTCAGTTTCTGCAAAGGTCGGACACTATTCTCTGTTGTAAGAGATGCCAAGAACACGCTAGACAACAACAAGACAAGGCAGATCGCTCAGGAAATTGTTAAGGTGTGGTACTACTCAACTTCTCTTGAATTGTAAGTACATTGTAAGCAGCCTACTCTTCCTTTCACTGAAAGTGACTAAACTCTGACCTCTTCCTCAGGGTATGGGCTACCTTCACGCTAAAGGAATCGTTCACAAGGACCTGAAGTCCAAGAATGTGTTCTATGACACAAACAAAGTGGTAATCACAGACTTTGGCCTTTTTGGAATGTCCGGAGTGGTACAAGAGTACCACAAGAGGTAAGCAAAAAAAAAACTTTGTCAAAAGTTAAACACACTAGCCTCCCAAGTGGCACAGCTGTCTAAGGCGCTGCATCGCAGTGCTAGCTGCGTTACTACAGATCCTGGTTCAATACCGGGCTGTGTTGCAGCCAGCCACGACCGGGTTAGGGCAGGGTTTGGCCGGCCGGGATGTCCTTGTCCCATCGCGCTCTAGCGACTCCTGTGGCGGGCCGGGCGCATGCACGCTGATGCGGTTGCCAGGTGTACTGTGTTTCTTCCGACACATTGGTGTGGCTGGCTTCCGGGTTAAGCGGGCCTTGTGTCAAGAAGTAGTGCAGCTTGGTTGGGTTGTGTTTCGGAGGACGCATGGCTCTCAACCTTCGCCTCTCCTTAGTCCATACGAGAGTTACAGCAATGTGACAAGACTGTAACTACCAATTGTACCCGCTTTTCTCCCCAATATATATATATATATATATATATATATATAAAAATAATAATATACAAAAAATTGTTAAACACACTAAGGAGTATACTTCTACACCTTTTCAGTCCAGATGAAGGATAAAAAATGTATGTTTGTCCATCTGTGGGTGTCTGTGTGTGTGTCCAGGCAAGAGAACGAGCTGAGGCTCCCTCATGGCTGGATCTACTACCTGGCCCCTGAGATCGTCCGCAGGATGGGCACTGGGAACCATGAGGACCGCCTGCCTTTCTCCAACGCTGCAGACGTCTATGCCTTTGGGTACACACAACTTCCTCTCATCTTACATCCTGCCATAATAATAATACTGCATTTATACTGAACAAAAATATAGACGCAACATTTTGGTCCCATGTTTCATGAGCTGAAATAAAAGATCCCAGGCATTTTTCATACCCACAAAAAGGTTATTTCTCTCAGATTTTGTGCACAAATGTGTTTACATCTGTGTTAGTGAGCCTTTCTATGCCAAGATAATCCATCTACCTGACAGGTGTGGCATATGAAGAAGCTGATTAAACAGCATGATCATTACACAGGTGCACCTTGTGCTGGGGACAATAAAATGCCACTCTAAAATGTGCAGTTTTGTCACACAACCCAATGCCACAGATGCCTGAAGTTTTGAGTGAGCGTGCCATTGGCATGCTGACTGCAGGAATGTGCAACAGAGCTGTGACCAGAGAATGGAATGTTCTTTTCTGTACCATAAGCCGCGTCCAACGTCATTTTAGAGAATTTGGCAGTGCATCCAACCGGCCTCACAGCCGCAGAACTGTAACCACGCCAGCCCAGGACCTCCACATCCGTCTTCTTCACTTGTGGGATCATCTGATGGGGGGGATGCTGAGGAGTATTTCTGTCTGTATCAATGAAATTGTTTCATGTTGCGTTTATATTTTTGTACAGTATACTTAAATATAGGACATCTGAATGTTTTAAAAAGAAAATGTGGGCGATACATACATAAATAGGCTGAAATGTGGCTCCCCATGAAATGAATGTGTGAGTAGGTGTATGCTGTTTGTATACAGGGTTAGGACTTGGGTGCTAACCATACAGTATATTTCAATCCCCAGCACCATTTGGTATGAGCTGCAGGCCCGTGGCTGGCCACTCACCAACCAGCCGGCAGAGGCCACCATCTGGCAGGTGGGCAGTGGAGAGGGCATCAAGAAGGTCCTGGCAAAGGTCTGCCTGGGCAAGGAGGTTACGGTAAGGTCAAAGAGCAGTGTGATGTCCCCTGGGAAGCTTAGTGTACACTATTGACATGATAATAAACCAAACAATATTATTCTCAGTGTGCGAGTGATATAAAACAGACTGACATTGTACTACCAGAGCCAAAACGTTTGGATGGATTATCTTCTACTGTACATTGTGTTTATAGCCATAAGGATGGATGTGGGATTAGATTAATACCCCCTCCCTCCTGTCCTGTAGGAGATACTGTCTGCCTGTTGGTCCTTCAAGCTGGAAGAGCGTCCCTCCTTCACCCAGCTGACTGACATGCTGGAGAAGCTGCCGAAGCTCAACCGCAGGCTCTCTCACCCAGGACACTTCTGGAAGTCACCCGAGTATGTATCCTAAAGACCAGGATCCCATTTGAGATATACTGAATATACTCACTGTGTGTGTGTGTGTGTGTGTGTGTATATATATATATATACATAACTAATTCTGCTACATCAATGGGGATGCCACTCTGATGGTTTTGGGCTCTTATGGCTGTATGTACCTGTTGATCCCTGTCCCTCCAGTGATGTCACATTGGATGGAGCAGGGAGAACAGGTGGTGTTTATATGAGTGTGTGAATAAGAATGTGTTTATGGTGGAGGGGTGTAGCCATCCGATAAACCTGGGCCTACTGTATGTTTTTTTTTGTAGGACCTTTGATTTAAATAACTAAAATGGATGAATGTGATGCAAATTACCAGCTTTATACAGTGAGAAGAAATGTCTTTAATAGGGAATTTTTGCTAAAAACACATTTTTAAGTTAAAGTTGAACAGGACAAAAGGTTTGGTTTCTTCAGTGAAAGATGATAAAACTAAACTCACATAATTTGGTTCTGTGTCTTGTTGTGGAATGCTGACAACAGTTTGAATGTATGTTGATACTGTTAGGTTTGTGACTGTTCATTTCAGCACTGATTGTTTTGAATGCCTAAATCTGTCCATGTTTTAAAAGAGAGGATACTTTATAATAGCACCACCCACTACCCCTCTCCCTGTCTCTGCTGTCCATCTCTGTGGGCAGTGATTGGAGGCTTGAGTGTCCCACCCTTCTGTGAATATTTCTGTCATACCTCTCTTGTCATCTCTGTTTGGGTCTCACTCCCTCCCTCCCTCTTGCTCTTCCACTTCCTCTCTGGGTGCCGCTGCTCTCTCCTGGATGACCACTGACTGACTCCACCTGTTCCTGCTCCACTTCACCCTCCCTGTCTCCCTTGGACCCCTCCTCCTCCTCTTTACTTCCACCCCCCTCAAACTCCCTCCCCAACATCAACTCTTGTTTCCCCAAATTATTTTTTCCCTCCTCCACTCCTCTCCTTGATCTATCCCATTATCTTTCTTCTTCTCTCCTTGCTCTCTGTGTGACGGCCCTGGGTTCATCATCATTGCCTGCGGGACCATTGCAGTCAGGGTCTGCAGTTTCGCTGCGCCTACATATACAAATAACACACATCTCAGTGACAACCGGTGCTTATCAATCCATAGGAATAGCCTGTTTGGTATTAGATTCAGAGGAATGGACAACCCAGCAGAATGACTGGTACCACAGCCAATTGTGCCACCAATATATAGAGTCATGTATCTTTGTCAACTTGCTAAATGTACCATAATGCACTGCCTGGGTTGTTTGTTGTTCTCTGCCTAACTTCAGTTTGTGTATTGACATTTTGGTGCTAGTAGTGGCTAATGAAAACAGTCTTGTCTAACCACTTGCTTTCTTTCAATTTTCCTCTCTTTCTCTCTCCTCTTTTTTTTCCTCTCTCTATTTCTCTCTCACCCTACAACTTAGGTTGTAGCCTTCAGTATGCAAGACGAAGTAATAATGAGGTTCAATGTAAGATGTTGACTTGCCTCTTGCGCACTCTTTGTGTGCCTGTGTCAGCCTGCTTGTTTGGTTGGTTGCTGAATGTAATGTGCTGGACAACCACAGATGAACCCTGTGAAAGACTGCAGTGATTGAATGTTAGCAGTGATAACACAAAGATAAATGTATCTGCTATATAGATAGAATTGTTTTATTTAATGTACAGATAAAATAAATGTTGTGTACAAAGTTTTTACATTACATTATAGGTACTTCACATTTAATTATGTAGAGCTTTTAAACATTCTTTCCCCTCACTAAACACTCGGTAAACAAATTGTACAATATTTAAAGATGGTTGGTGTTTATGTCATAAGAATGTATATTTTTGTACAGATTGTGGCTACACTCAAGGTGTTTCTGGTTTCTTCAGTGAAAGATGATAAAACTAAACTCACATCATTTGGTTCTGTGTCTTGTTGTGGAATGCTGACAACAGTTTGAATGTATGATCAGTTAGATAAAGGTATCACTTTACATTAAGGATTTAAGCAGCTAAATTACAAGCACACTAGACACCATTTATACAGTTGATTTATCTCCAAGTGTTTGATTTGATTTAAAGGGGTAATCCGGGATTCAAAACTTAAATATGGGTGTCACTGTCTCACCAGTTCCCAGAAGAGAGAGGATGCAGAGAACAGACATGTTCATGATGACCAAGACAATGGTGGTCCCAATACACTTCTGCTACTGATATGCAGGATTACATCAAAAAGTGTGTTGTGAAATATACAGTATGTGCAAAATGTCAGTACAAAGTAGTACATGGTTATTTCTCTTCTAGAACATTGAGACAAATACAAATAAATGTGAGTCTTTTTGTGGCATTATTACTAAAATACCAAAATTATAAAGATTGTCACTGAATCCAGGAGAGACAAATGGAAGTGCCTCCTTATCAGAAAGTTCTGATTTCTTCTCATTCAAAATGTCCATATATACTAAACGCAACATGCAACAATTTCAATGATTTTACTGAGTTTCAGTTCATATGAGGAAATCAGTCAATTAAATCATCTATGGATTTCACATGACTGGGAGCTATGGGTGCAGCCATGTGTGAGCCTGGGAGGGCATAGGCCCACCCACCCACTGGGGAGCTGGCCCAGCCAATCAGAATTAGATTTTCCCCAAAAAAAGGGCTTTATTACTGACAGAAATACTCCTCAGTTTCATAATCTGTCCAGGTGGCTGGTCTCAGATGACCCTGCAGGTGAAGAAGCAGGATGTGAAGGTCCTGGGCTGGCGTGGTTACACGTGATCTGCGGTTGTGAGGCCGGTTGGACTTACTGCCAAATTGTCATTGGAAGTGACATTGGAAGTGGCTTATGGTAGAGAAATGACATTCAATTATCTGGCAACAGCTCTGGTGGGCCTTCCTGCAGTCAGCATGCCAATTGCACACTCCCTCAAAACTTGAGACATCTGTTGCACTGTGTTATG
Source organism: Salmo trutta (assembly GCF_901001165.1). Classification (NCBI taxonomy): domain Eukaryota; kingdom Metazoa; phylum Chordata; class Actinopteri; order Salmoniformes; family Salmonidae; genus Salmo; species Salmo trutta. The sequence continues at coordinate 72,121,512 of NC_042969.1, read as the reverse complement.
TGACAAAACTACACATTTTAGAGTGGCTTTTTTTATTGTCCCCAGCAAAAAATGCACCTGTGTAATGATCATGTGGTTTAATCAGCTTCTTGATATGCCACGCCTGTCCGGTGGATGGATTATCTTGGCAAAGGAGAAATGCTCACTAACAAATTTGTGCACAAAGTTTGAGAGAAATAAGCTTTTTTTGCATATGGAACATTTCTGGGATATTTTATTTCAGCTCATGAAACATGGGACCAACGTTTATATTTTTGTTCAGTGTAAATAGAAATTTGGGGATGTTCTGCTAGAGATATCATCTGCAAGTCATATTCCCTTGGTTTGAAGATTTTGCAACACCAGTGATAATGATTTGTAACGTCAATTTTAGGGCATGACCTATGACATTGTTAACCTGTGGAGTATGCAACATTTTATCAGGACACTGGTGTTTGTACACACTTAAGGTGGCCACACTGACAGTAAACAAGCAACTTTAGCTTCAAATGGTGTTAAGTTTTTGTCCTTTCCCCAAAGGAAAAAGCTGACATAAAAAATATGATATGGTAGAAGACCATGTTTTAAAAGGTATCTTACTGCTTGACTAGAGCAAAAGCCTCCACCCTCACTGGCTCTCCCAGCCAGAGTAAGGGTGTACTGTAACCTCTAACTTGGATGTGGGGCCCCTTAGTCATCATCCTGTTTGGAAATTGATCATGTGGTTCCCAGTCATTGAAAGCACTCGTGCTGCATTCGTATCCAAGTGGGAAGTGGGAAATGACCACATACGACTGGGAAAAAGGCAAACTCATCTATCAGCTCCCAGTTCTCCGACATGGTGGCCTCTGACGTCACATACTAAGGAAATGACCTCGATAACAGCATTTTCGGCAGTTAAATGCAACAACAAAACATTATTTATAAAAATCAATCTATGAATATGGGTTTTGATCACTATCATTTGTTTGCAAGCATGATAGCTGTATTTTTTGCTTTTGGTTTACCCAGCTTGTTGGCCATTAGCCAATCAGCGTTTCTCAACTAGTTCAAAGCATTTGAATGCATCCGACTAGTATTTATGACTGCACAACTGGTAAATTCCACCTCCCAATTGGTTACAAAAGCAGCATAAAAACAAACACCATTGTTCTGTACCCCTGCCTTCCTCAGTAGGCTAAAGAACAGTTGTAACCTACAGTTAGTTTTCTCGGTTTGAGGTGGCAATAGGGCAATTAATTAGGATATGGAATAAGAAATTATTTGAAATGAAAAAGGTTCCATTTGGGTTCTATTTTCCATGGTGATGTTAGCATGCATGTGTATGTGCATGGAGACAAACTGACCTTTACACACAGCAAACTTTGTCCAACTTTTGCTCATCTTCCCGACAACATCACCTGACTGTGAGTGATTGCTGGTTAATGATTAAAAAAAGCATAAGAATATATCGGCGCACATCGTCTCTTGACTAGTCTATGTGTAGGACTACCAAGTAAGGTAAGTCCGATAACGCACAACTTGCACCATATATACATGTATTCAACAGATGTATTCCTTAGATTAAAACCCCTAAATGTAACGAGGCATTGTAAACTAGGCCGCATTGTTACTTACTTCCTCCTCCGCCCCCTTCAACGCATGAAAAAACTAAACTAAACATCTCTGAAATTCTATCATCACCGAGAGGAGAGCTTTGAGCAACTGAGAAGAAAGACGCTTCAACTGACAGTGAGATTTGGAGAAATGGCATTTTATAACCAAGAACCTTTTCATAATCCGGTATGTTTATTATAAGCATTTATGTGATTTGTTGTGTATTTAAAATGTAGATGTGCTTAATGTTTAACTTTGAGAGTTGGGCGTGTGGATACGGTCACATCTGGTAATCATAATGGGCTCCCTCCGCTCAGTAATATACATTATTCAGCCAGTTTTAGTCTGACTTGTTCCGTTAACAGATGTAATGCTAAAATCAATAGATGCATAACTAGACATTCATAGTATCAATTCATGCTATTGTGCAAATGTAATATTTATGTTATTAGGCGACATTGAATGTCTCGCGTATACCGTTATGTAGACTTACGCCTATTTATTTGTATTTATTATGGATCCCCATTAGCGGCTGCCAAAGCAGCAGCTACTCTTCCTGGGGTTCAGCAAAATTTAAGGCAGTTTATACAATTTAAAACGTTCACAACACACTGTGAACGATATTCGCCTGTAGTCTTCCATCAGCAGCAGCTAGGGACCGTCAACATAGTGACTAATCATCATTTTAGAATTTCAATAGCTATTTAACCATTATTCCTAAAACTTTCAAAACGGGTTCTAGCTAACCCGATGTCATAGACACACATTGCACACATTTATTTTCTGTCAATTTACATCTCGCACTATTTTAAATTATTTATTTACATTTTTGAATTTCAATAGCTCCTTGGTCATGTGACCTAATGACTTCAAACAAGGTTCAGAATGTCCACTGTCTACCCTTCTATATTGCACACCCTTTAGTTTGTCCATTTTCATCTCACAAGATTTTACATAAATTTTTAAAAATTTCAAATTTCAAAAGCTCCTTGGTCATGTGACCTAGGGACTTCAAACAGGTTTCAGAATGTCCACTCTGTAGGCCTACACATTGTACACCCTTTAGTTTGTCCATTTTCATCTCACACGTTTTTACATGAATTTTTCTAAATGTAAAATTTCAATAGCTCCTGACATGGTGCAGAATGTACCCTTCTATATTGCACACTCTTGTTTATGTACTGTAAAATCACGCGGTGTAACGTACATTTTTCATAGTTTTACATTTCAATAGCTCCTTGGTCATGTCAATTACACACAGTGTAAGTGGATATACAGTGTAAGTGGATATACACCCATATTGCATAACCTCTAGTTATGTCTCTTCTATATTGTTGTACATTAATGTTAGTTTGACAATTAGGAGGTTCAGTCCAGTGTTGTGTTTACCCTTTTCTTTAATATTTATCTATAATAATTGGTAGTACTAAGTACTTGTTTTCCCTGTTTTTTATTTTTTCACAGTATTTAACAGCACTACACAATAGGAGAGGGACAGATAATATCTCCTTTCATCGTTAATATCAACCATAAAGGAAAAGGGCAAAGTACAAGAGTCATGCTATTAATTGTCCAAAGCAGGGATGAAGAGTGAGCTAGTGAGGTAGGCTGCAGTGGGTTTGCTGGTCAATACATATACTGAACATGTAACCACAGTAATGGTGGCCAGTAAATCAATGAATACAAATTGAATATTGACAAATTAAACAGAAATTGTAGACCTTTAATCTTTTCCAACATGTCAACAGACACTTAACTTCAATTAAGTATGAAACATTTCACAGTGTTAACTTTCTCTTTATTCCTGGTTGATGTACATTTCAGAGCCTCTTCAGTGTGGATGGAGTATAGCATACATTTTCAACAACAAAGACTGCACTTCCAGTTCTTTACTCTGTTGAACTCTATTGTCTTCATTCCTAGTTACAGCACATGGAACCAACGTTGGCATGCAAAACATTCAATCTAAAACAAAACAAAGCTTAACACATTATAAATAATATCAAATATCAATGCAGTATGACGAATGACGAATTAGCTATCCATTGTGTTATATCATAAATTGTCTTACACGCAGTCACTGTTGTCAAAAGATTATAAACATGTTAAATAAAGTTACTAACCCAGTCAGTCTTTGGGCCACATCCAGGTTCTTTATCAGTGGCACAAATGAAGCAGTTGTTGGCTTTGTTGAACTCTGAAATCATAGGCATGATCTGAACATATGGCTGTCTGACACAATTACATGAAAATAAAGAATTTACATTTATTTACATTTAATTAAACGTCATTACATACCAGACATTTTTAGTATATCCTCAGCCATTTCTTTTCGCAGTTGCTCCATGTGTTTTTGAAGGTTCCATATCAATTTGGGAGGGATGTTGGGGAAGTTCTGTGCAACTTCCTTGGCCATCTACACCAAAACATAAAATAGAGTTTTTGACCTAAATGTCACATAACAGCTAACGGCTAACCATTCATTATTGAAAATATAACTATCAAACCTGCATTACAAAGACCCCACAGCTGAAGGTGTCCTGCTGCATGGTGGGAGTTATTTCCCTTCCTTTCCACTTTATGTCCACCCAGTCGTCTTTTCCATGGCAGGATCTTCTCATTTTGAAGTATTCTCTTTTTTATGCAAACATAATGGAATTATAATTAGTTATAGGCAAATACACAAGCCAAATGTGTATGCTGTTTTCCTTATCACTATAATCTAGTAGTAATTTAGTAAGAGGTAATTTCCTTTATGCACCATTCTACACACAGCCTAAATTATAGGCACTGAACCATTTATAGGACAATAATAAAAGTAGCATATAGGATCCAACCGTATCACAGAGTGAATAAATGTAGAGCGTTTGTAGACTAAGAAAAAATATTAAGGGACAGTTTCATACAGAAGGGACGTCGCGTGCGCCATCCGTATGGTTAGTGAGAAAGTCCATGTTGCAAATGTACCCTCCCTTACTAGACGTCCGACCACGTCCGATAAATCCGCGGACGGCGTCGGGCCGATCGCGGGGGCCGGATCTTCCAGGAAGTCATCGAACGGAGTCTCTCGGACCTTCGGTTTCCGTTTAATTAAATTTTCAAATTTTGGTCATTTTCTTGCAGTCCCGGATTATTCCACGAGAGGGCGTATGGAATCATATTGCAAATGTAACATATATCACCAAATGCGACACGGCTTTTTCTCCTAAACCGAAGACAATTCGAAGACGAAACTCGGTCTGCGTGGGTTTGGCATAATGGGCAGTTGGCCCCGAACAGGATGGAGTCGAGGCCTCGACGCTTTTCGAGTTAAGGCTATTTTTCTGGGATTGAAAGTCAAACAGGAAAATAGAGTGCTGATTTGACCACTTCACATCAAACTACATGAGCCTACGGTGTCAGGAGAAAAGGAACCATGCATTTACCAATGTTCATTTCAGAGAAATTGTACAATGACACATTGGTGATATTCAACAACAAGAGGTTTTTTTTTCAAAAAAGTTACATATCCAGTTGCAGCGTGTTCAGATGAGTCCGTTAAGGCAGGTTTCGGAGCTCTGCGAGATTTCTGTGATTTTCTGTGATTTTCTGAAACAACACACACTTGTTCAACCCTCTGTAAATAAGTCAGTTCTTAACAGAAACACTTAAAACTCAATATTCTATAAGAGCCTAACGTTCAGATTCCTGTGTCAACCAGAAATGCCTTAAAATGGTGTCATAGGGGCTGCTTTGAAGGGTTAAAAAGGTCAGATCTTTCCACAACTTCATATGTGTGACTAGGCAACCCTCATGAACTGTAAATCAGTCATTTATCCCATCAGATGTCAAAGAAAAGCTCTCTCAAACACACACACAGCAAGGACGGAGTGACACAGAGCGGTGCTTAAAGACACAAAGAGCCTGCAATGGCATTACCATTATCTCTAGGCTGAGACGAGTTCAATGAGACGCCCCGCTTGACCGTAGCTTGCTCGGTATGAGCGCAGCGACCGTGAGAAAACTAGGCCCAAAATGAGGCCTGCACCAATATGTCAAGTGCTTATGGGTGACAGTGAGAGAACCATTAGGGTTAGAAGCACAATTCAACCTCAGGAGCGTTCCTGAGGTCCTCCCGATCTGTGCAAGCCTAACCTTGACCCTGTGGCATTAACCCTTCACAGTGAAAAGAAGGTGTTTAGATCAAACTGTGTGCAATGACTTCTCTCCCCATAGGAATACATTGACAATTCTCCTAAATTCAACCTGAAGTCTATGTGGGTTATGAATGCCTTATGAACCTGTCTTCTATAACAATCCATCAGGCTACTGTGAGGTCTACCTGTGTCGATTCTAAGGTTCCTGGAGCAACCGGAAAATGTTAAAATCACCCTAGAGCTATTGTCATATAAGCAACCTGCAGATAGTGAAAATCACGCAACTCAACCATCTGTCATTCAGTCAATTCTTAAGGTAGAGACTTCATATTCAGGATTCTGTTTATGTCTACCCCAAAGACAACGTGTGTGAAGCAAGAGCTTCCTGTGACAACCGGAAGTTGTTAAAAACAGCCAAGAGCTATTGTCATATGGTCAACCGGCATATAGTGAAAATCACGCAACTCAACCATCTGTTATTCAGTCAATTCTTAAGGTAGAGACTTCATATTCAGGATTCTGTTTATGTCTAACCCAAAGACAACATGTGTTGAGTAAGAGCTTCCTGTGACAACCGGAAGTTGTTAAAAACAGCAAAGAGCTATTGTCATATGGTCAACCAGCATATAGTGAAAATCACGCAACTCAACCCTATGTCATCCAGCCAATTCTTTAGGTAGAGACTTCATATTGAGGATTCTGTATATGCCTACCCCAAAGACAACGTGTGTCTATTCTTTTTGCAAAAAAAACAAAAACACACACACACAATTTGGCCATAGGGACATAGTGTGGGGCTTAGAGTCTTATACCGCCTTCAATAGTTACTTTTGTTGAAACGATTCAAGAACCGTCAGACCTAGAGCTCCGAAATTTTAGAAACCTGTTCTAGAGCTCAAGTCGATAGTGCACGGTGATTTATGGGGCTCTAGAAGGTTCTCTGACCGAGAAACCACCTCGTACATTTGCAATATTTTCAATTCATTTTCAATATCACGGACATGGCGACATTTAGAAATGTCCCAGAGTCGCAAGACTAGGTGCATTGAAACCGCCTCGGCCCGTAGAGACGGACCCCAATGTCTCTGTCCGATAGCTCATTCAGGGACCCCGTAGTAACGCCCTGAAAAAGTGGATTTTCAGCACCAATTAAGGCCATTGCTTGGGCACCAAATGACCTATCGAGCCGAAACTTAGGATTCGGGGTCGCCTCACATAGGCCTACACATAATGTCAGAACTGGACCCGCAGCTATAACGTAACTATGTGTTTTAGGTTTTTTTATGGTTAAAATTGAAAGCACTGTGAATTATGGGCCTTCTCTGACATATGTGATAGTTGGCTTCTATACGAGTTGGAAAAAGTGGATTTGGTGTCAGATGCTATCAGTTTGGTGTCAGAATGACAACTAATTGACTGATGGACGCTGACTGCTGGGTGACGAGCAATGGAGATTAACCACAGTCACTGCCCGGCCATCCCGAGTTCATCGGGCCAGTCAATTATGCATTTCTGCAGTATTTTTGAGCATGCCTAAATTTGTGATGCTAAATGCCCATTAAATCATATTGCAAACGTAACGCGCTATATTGCAAACGTAACGTGCGTTTGCAATATGATTCAACAGCAGAAAATATCACCAAAGTTGACATGATGAAATCAACACAATGAGCGACAGAGAGGAACCACAGTCACTGCCCGGCCATCCCCAGTTCATCAGGCCAGTCAATTATGCATTTCTGCAGTATTTTTGAGCATGCCACATTTGTGATACTAAATGCCCATTAAATCATATTGCAAACGTAACGCGCTATATTGCAAACGTAACGTGCGTTTGCAATATGACTCAACAGCAAAAATATCACCAAAGTTGACATGATGAAATCAACACAATGAGCGATAGAGAGGAACCACAGTCACTGCCCGGCCATCCCCAGTTCATCGGGACAGTCAATTTTGCATATCTTTAGTGTTTTTGAGCATGCCAAATTCGTGATGTTGAGGCCCATTGAATCATATTGTAAATGCGCATCAGTGCACATGGTGACCCGAAATGGGTTACCAGGAGTAATTTTTTAGAAGGGTTTTAAATGCCTTTAGAGGGTGCAAGGGGTGCACGGTTGGGTAGGGAGCACCTTCCATCAGTGCCCATCCAGTATGGGGCGCCCCTAGTCATTTTGGACATTTTTCAAAAAAATTGCTAAAAAACGACAATCCCACTTCTCTCATGTCACCATCAAGCCATTGAGAGGAACCACAGTCACTGCCCGGCCATCCCCAGTTCATCGGGACAGTCAATTTTGCATATCTTTAGTGTTTTTGAGCATGCCAAATTCGTGATGTTGAGGCCCATTGAATCATATTGCAAATGCGCATCAGTGCACATGGTGACCCGAAATGGGTTACCAGGAGTAATTTTTTAGAATGGTTTTAAATGCCTTTAGAGGGTGCAAGGGGTGCACGGTTGGGTAGGGAGCACCTTCCATCAGTGCCCATCCAGTATGGGGCGCCCCTAGTCATTTTGGACATTTTTCAAAAAAAATTGCTAAAAAACAACAATCCCACTTCTCTCATGTCACCATCAAGCCATGGAGAGGAACCACAGTCACTGCCCGGCCATCACCAGTTCATCGGGACAGTTAATTTTGCATTTCTGCAGTGTTTTTAAGCATGCCAAATTCGTGATGTTGAGGCCCATTGAATCATATTGCAAATGCGCATCAGTGCACATGGTGACCCGAAATGGGTTACCAGGAGTAATTTTTTAGAATGGTTTTAAATGCCTTTAGGGTGGTGCAAGGGGTGCACGGTTGGGTAGTGAGCACCTTCCATCAGTGCCCATCCAGTATGGGGCGCACCTAGTCATTTTGGACATTTTTCAAAAAAATTGCTAAAAAACGACAATCCCACTTCTCTCATGTCACCATCAAGCCATGGAGAGGAACCACAGTCACTGCCCGGCCATCACCAGTTCATCGGGACAGTCAATTATGCATTTCTGCAGTGGTTTTGAGCATGCCAAAGTTGTGATGCTAAATGCCCATTGCATCATATTGCAAACGTAACACGCAATATTGCAAATGTAACGCGCATTTGCAACATGATTCAACAGAAAAAAATATCACCAAAGTTGACATGATGAAATCAACACAACGAGCGATCGAGAGGAACCACAGTCACTGCACGGCCATCCCCAGTTCATCGGGACAGTCAATTATGCATTTCTGCAGTGGTTTTGAGCATGCCACATTTGTGATGCTAAATGCCCATTGAATCATATTGCAAACGTAACATGGAATATTGCAAATGTAACGCGCATTTGCAACATGATTCAACAGCAAAAAACATCACCAAAGTTGACATGATGAAATCAACACAACGAGCGATGGAGAGGAACCACAGTCACTGCACGGCCATCCCCAGTTCATCGGGACAGTCAATTATGCATTTCTGCAGTGGTTTTGAGCATGCCACATTTGTGATGCTAAATGCCCATTGAATCATATTGCAAACGTAACATGGAATATTGCAAATGTAACGCGCATTTGCAACATGATTCAACAGCAAAAAACATCACCAAAGTTGACATGATGAAATCAACACAACGAGCGATGGAGAGGAACCACAGTCACTGCACGGCCATCCCCAGTTCATCGGGACAGTCAATTATGCATTTCTGCAGTGGTTTTGAGCATGCCAAAGTTGTGATGCTAAATGCCAATTGAATCATATTGCAAATGCGCATCCGTGTATTTGCAATATGATTCAACAGCAAAAAATGTCACCAAAGGTGACATGATGAAATCAACACAACGAGCGATGGAGAGGAACCAGGAGCGTTCCTGAGGTCCTCCCGATCTGTGCAAGCCAACCTTGACCCTGTGGCATTAACCCTTCACAGTGAAAAGAAGGTGTTTAGATCAAACTGTGTGCAATGACTTCTCTCCCCATAGGAACACATAGACTATTCTCCAAAATTCAACCTGAAGCCTATGTGGGTTATGAATGCCTTATGAACCTGTCTTCTACAACAATCCATCAGGCTACTGTGAGGTCTACCTGTGTCGATTCTAAGGTTCCTGTGACAACTGGAAGTGGTTAAAAACACCCAAGAGCTATTGTCATATTAAGTGCGCATAGTGAAAATCACGCAACTCAACCATCTGTTACTCAGTCAATTCTTAAGGTAGAGACTTCTTATTCAGGATTCTGTTTATGTCTACCCCAAAGACAACGTGTGTGAAGCAACAGCTTCCTGTGACAACCGGAAGTGGTTAAAAACACCCAAGAGCTATTGTCATATTGCCACCTGCAGATAGTGAAAATCACGCAACTCAACCATCTGTTACTCAGTCAATTTTTAAGGTAGAGACTTCTTATTCAGGATTCTGTTTATATGTACCCCAAAGACAACGTGTGTGAAGCAAGAGCTTCCTGTGACAACCGGAAGTGGTTAAAATCACCCAAGAGCCATTGTCATATTACGTGCGCATAGTGAAAATCACGCAACTCAACCATCTGTTACTCAGTCAATTCTTAAGGTAGAGACTTCTTATTCAGGATTCTGTTTATATGTACCCCAAGGACAACGTGTGTGAAGCAATAGCTTCCTGTGACAACGGGAAGTGGTTAAAACAGCCTAGAGCTATTGTCATATGGTCAACCTGCATATAGTGAAAATCACGCAACTCAACCATCTGTTTCTCAGTCAATTCTTAAGGTAGAGACTTCTTATTCAGGATTCTGTTTATGTCTACCCCAAAGACAACGTGTGTGAAGCAACAGCTTCCTGTGACAACCGGAAGTGGTTAAAAACACCCAAGAGCTATTGTCATATTGCCACCTGCAGATAGTGAAAATCACGCAACTCAACCATCTGTTACTCAGTCAATTCTTAAGGTAGAGACTTCTTATTCAGGATTCTGTTTCTGTCTACCCCAACGACAACGTGTGTGAAGCAAGAGCTTCCTGTGACAACCGGAAGTGGTTAAAATCACCCAAGAGCCATTGTCATATTACGTGCGCATAGTGAAAATCACGCAACTCAACCATCTGTTACTCAGTCAATTCTTAAGGTAGAGACTTCTTATTCAGGATTCTGTTTATATGTACCCCAAGGACAACGTGTGTGAAGCAAGAGCTTCCTGTGACAACCGGAAGTGGTTAAAATCACCCAAGAGCCATTGTCATATTACGTGCGCATAGTGAAAATCACGCAACTCAACCATCTGTTACTCAGTCAATTCTTAAGGTAGAGACTTCTTATTCAGGATTCTGTTTATATGTACCCCAAGGACAACGTGTGTGAAGCAATAGCTTCCTGTGACAACGGGAAGTGGTTAAAACAGCCTAGAGCTATTGTCATATGGTCAACCTGCATATAGTGAAAATCACGCAACTCAACCATCTGTTTCTCAGTCAATTCTTAAGGTAGAGACTTCTTATTCAGGATTCTGTTTATGTCTACCCCAAAGACAACGTGTGTGAAGCAACAGCTTCCTGTGACAACCGGAAGTGGTTAAAAACACCCAAGAGCTATTGTCATATTGCCACCTGCAGATAGTGAAAATCACGCAACTCAACCATCTGTTACTCAGTCAATTCTTAAGGTAGAGACTTCTTATTCAGGATTCTGTTTCTGTCTACCCCAAAGACAACGTGTGTGAAGCAAGAGCTTCCTGTGACAACCGGAAGTGGTTAAAAACACCCAAGAGCTATTGTCATATTGCCACCTGCAGATAGTGAAAATCACGCAACTCAACCATCTTTTACTCAGTCAATTCTTAAGGTAGAGACTTCTTATTCAGGATTCTGTTTATGTCTACCCCAAAGACAACGTGTGTGAAGTAAGAGCTTCCTGTGACAACCGGAAGTTGTTAAAAACAGCCAAGAGCTATTGTCATATGGTCAACCTGCATATAGTGAAAATCACGCAACTCAACCATCTGTTACTCAGTCAATTCTTAAGGTAGAGACTTCTTATTCAGGATTCTGTTTATGTCTACCCCAAAGACAACGTGTGTTGAGTAAGAACTTCCTGTGACAACGGGAAGTGGTTAAAACAGCCTAGAGCCATTGTCATTTGGTCAACCTGCATATAGTGAAAATCACGCAACTCAACCATCTGTTACTCAGTCAATTCTTAAGGTAGAGACTTCTTATTCATGATTCTGTTTATGTGTACCCCAAAGACAACGTGTGTGAAGCAAGAGCTTCCTGTGACAACCGGAAGTGGTTAAAATCACCCAAGTGCTATTGTCATATTACGTGCGCATAGTGAAAATCACGCAACTCAACCATCTGTTACTCAGTCAATTCTTAAGGTAGAGACTTCTTATTCAGGATTCTGTTTATATGTACCCCAAGGACAACGTGTGTGAAGCAATAGCTTCCTGTGACAACGGGAAGTGGTTAAAACAGCCTAGAGCTATTGTCATATGGTCAACCTGCATATAGTGAAAATCACGCAACTCAACCATCTGTTTCTCAGTCAATTCTTAAGGTAGAGACTTCTTATTCAGGATTCTGTTTATGTCTACCCCAAAGACAACGTGTGTGAAGCAACAGCTTCCTGTGACAACCGGAAGTGGTTAAAAACACCCAAGAGCTATTGTCATATTGCCACCTGCAGATAGTGAAAATCACGCAACTCAACCATCTGTTACTCAGTCAATTCTTAAGGTAGAGACTTCTTATTCAGGATTCTGTTTCTGTCTACCCCAAAGACAACGTGTGTGAAGCAAGAGCTTCCTGTGACAACCGGAAGTGGTTAAAAACACCCAAGAGCTATTGTCATATTGCCACCTGCAGATAGTGAAAATCACGCAACTCAACCATCTTTTACTCAGTCAATTCTTAAGGTAGAGACTTCTTATTCAGGATTCTGTTTATATGTACCCCAAGGACAACGTGTGTGAAGCAATAGCTTCCTGTGACAACGGGAAGTGGTTAAAACAGCCTAGAGCTATTGTCATATGGTCAACCTGCATATAGTGAAAATCACGCAACTCAACCATCTGTTTCTCAGTCAATTCTTAAGGTAGAGACTTCTTATTCAGGATTCTGTTTATGTCTACCCCAAAGACAACGTGTGTGAAGCAACAGCTTCCTGTGACAACCGGAAGTGGTTAAAAACACCCAAGAGCTATTGTCATATTGCCACCTGCAGATAGTGAAAATCACGCAACTCAACCATCTGTTACTCAGTCAATTCTTAAGGTAGAGACTTCTTATTCAGGATTCTGTTTCTGTCTACCCCAAAGACAACGTGTGTGAAGCAAGAGCTTCCTGTGACAACCGGAAGTGGTTAAAAACACCCAAGAGCTATTGTCATATTGCCACCTGCAGATAGTGAAAATCACGCAACTCAACCATCTTTTACTCAGTCAATTCTTAAGGTAGAGACTTCTTATTCAGGATTCTGTTTATGTCTACCCCAAAGACAACGTGTGTGAAGTAAGAGCTTCCTGTGACAACCGGAAGTTGTTAAAAACAGCCAAGAGCTATTGTCATATGGTCAACCTGCATATAGTGAAAATCACGCAACTCAACCATCTGTTACTCAGTCAATTCTTAAGGTAGAGACTTCTTATTCAGGATTCTGTTTATGTCTACCCCAAAGACAACGTGTGTTGAGTAAGAACTTCCTGTGACAACGGGAAGTGGTTAAAACAGCCTAGAGCCATTGTCATTTGGTCAACCTGCATATAGTGAAAATCACGCAACTCAACCATCTGTTACTCAGTCAATTCTTAAGGTAGAGACTTCTTATTCATGATTCTGTTTATGTGTACCCCAAAGACAACGTGTGTGAAGCAAGAGCTTCCTGTGACAACCGGAAGTGGTTAAAATCACCCAAGTGCTATTGTCATATTACGTGCGCATAGTGAAAATCACGCAACTCAACCATCTGTTACTCAGTCAATTCTTAAGGTAGAGACTTCTTATTCAGGATTCTGTTTATATGTACCCCAAGGACAACGTGTGTGAAGCAATAGCTTCCTGTGACAACGGGAAGTGGTTAAAACAGCCTAGAGCTATTGTCATATGGTCAACCTGCATATAGTGAAAATCACGCAACTCAACCATCTGTTTCTCAGTCAATTCTTAAGGTAGAGACTTCTTATTCAGGATTCTGTTTATGTCTACCCCAAAGACAACGTGTGTGAAGCAACAGCTTCCTGTGACAACCGGAAGTGGTTAAAAACACCCAAGAGCTATTGTCATATTGCCACCTGCAGATAGTGAAAATCACGCAACTCAACCATCTGTTACTCAGTCAATTCTTAAGGTAGAGACTTCTTATTCAGGATTCTGTTTCTGTCTACCCCAAAGACAACGTGTGTGAAGCAAGAGCTTCCTGTGACAACCGGAAGTGGTTAAAAACACCCAAGAGCTATTGTCATATTGCCACCTGCAGATAGTGAAAATCACGCAACTCAACCATCTTTTACTCAGTCAATTCTTAAGGTAGAGACTTCTTATTCAGGATTCTGTTTATGTCTACCCCAAAGACAACGTGTGTGAAGTAAGAGCTTCCTGTGACAACCGGAAGTTGTTAAAAACAGCCAAGAGCTATTGTCATATGGTCAACCTGCATATAGTGAAAATCACGCAACTCAACCATCTGTTACTCAGTCAATTCTTAAGGTAGAGACTTCTTATTCAGGATTCTGTTTATGTCTACCCCAAAGACAACGTGTGTTGAGTAAGAACTTCCTGTGACAACGGGAAGTGGTTAAAACAGCCTAGAGCCATTGTCATTTGGTCAACCTGCATATAGTGAAAATCACGCAACTCAACCATCTGTTACTCAGTCAATTCTTAAGGTAGAGACTTCTTATTCATGATTCTGTTTATGTGTACCCCAAAGACAACGTGTGTGAAGCAAGAGCTTCCTGTGACAACCGGAAGTGGTTAAAATCACCCAAGTGCTATTGTCATATTACGTGCGCATAGTGAAAATCATGCAACTCAACCATCTGTTTCTCAGTCAATTCTTAAGGTAGAGACTTCTTATTCAGGATTCCGTTTATGTCTACCCCAAAGACAACGTGTGTGAAGCAAGAGCTTCCTGTGACAACCGGAAGTGGTTAAAATCACTCAAGAGCTATTGTCATATTACGTGCGCATAGTGAAAATCACGCAACTCAACCATCTGTTTCTCAGTCAATTCTTAAGGTAGAGACTTCTTATTCAGGATTCTGTTTATGTCTACCCCAAAGACAACGTGTGTTGAGTAAGAACTTCCTGTGACAACGGGAAGTGGTTAAAACAGCCTAGAGCTATTGTCATATGGACAACCTGCATATAGTGAAAATCACGCAACTCAACCATCTGTTACTCAGTCAATTCTTAAGGTAGAGACTTCTTATTCAGGATTCTGTTTATGTCTACCCCAAAGACAACGTGTGTGAAGCAACAGCTTCCTGTGACAACCGGAAGTGGTTAAAAACACCCAAGAGCTATTGTCATATTGCCACCTGCAGATAGTGAAAATCACGCAACTCAACCATCTGTTTCTCAGTCAATTCTTAAGGTAGAGACTTCTTATTCAGGATTCTGTTTATGTCTACCCCAAAGACAACGTGTGTTGAGTAAGAACTTCCTGTGACAACGGGAAGTGGTTAAAACAGCCTAGAGCTATTGTCATATGGACAACCTGCATATAGTGAAAATCACGCAACTCAACCATCTGTTACTCAGTCAATTCTTAAGGTAGAGACTTCTTATTCAGGATTCCGTT
This sequence comes from Salmo trutta, assembly GCF_901001165.1. Classification (NCBI taxonomy): domain Eukaryota; kingdom Metazoa; phylum Chordata; class Actinopteri; order Salmoniformes; family Salmonidae; genus Salmo; species Salmo trutta. The sequence continues at coordinate 72,106,056 of NC_042969.1, read as the reverse complement.
TATGTCTACCCCAAAGACAACGTGTGTGAAGCAAGAGCTTCCTGTGACAACCGGAAGTGGTTAAAATCACCCAAGAGCTATTGTCATATTACGTGCGCATAGTGAAAATCACGCAACTCAACCGTCTGTTTCTCAGTCAATTCTTAAGGTAGAGACTTCTTATTCAGGATTCCGTTTATGTCTACCCCAAAGACAACGTGTGTGAAGCAAGAGCTTCCTGTGACAACCGGAAGTGGTTAAAATCACCCAAGAGCTATTGTCATATTACGTGCGCATAGTGAAAATCACGCAACTCAACCGTCTGTTTCTCAGTCAATTCTTAAGGTAGAGACTTCTTATTCAGGATTCCGTTTATGTCTACCCCAAAGACAACGTGTGTGAAGCAAGAGCTTCCTGTGACAACCGGAAGTGGTTAAAATCACCCAAGAGCTATTGTCATATTACGTGCGCATAGTGAAAATCACACAACTCAACCATCTGTTTCTCAGTCAATTCTTAAGGTAGAGACTTCTTATTCAGGATTCCGTTTATGTCTACCCCAAAGACAACGTGTGTGAAGCAAGAGCTTCCTGTGACAACCGGAAGTGGTTTAAAATAGCCTAGAGCTATTGTCATATTGCCACCTGCAGATAGTGAAAATCACGCAACTCAACCATCTGTTTCTCAGTCAATTCTTAAGGTAGAGACTTCTTATTCAGGATTCTGTTTCTGTCTACCCCAACGACAACGTGTGTGAAGCAAGAGCTTCCTGTGACAACCGGAAGTGGTTAAAAACACCCAAGAGCTATTGTCATATTACGTGCGCATAGTGAAAATCATGCAACTCAACCATCTGTTTCTCAGTCAATTCTTAAGGTAGAGACTTCTTATTCAGGATTCTGTTTATTTCTACCCCAAAGACAACGTGTGTGAAGCAACAGCTTCCTGTGACAACCGGAAGTGGTTAAAAACACCCAAGAGCTATTGTCATATTGCCACCTGCAGATAGTGAAAATCACGCAACTCAACCATCTGTTTCTCAGTCAATTCTTAAGGTAGAGACTTCATATTCAGGATTCTGTATATGCCTACCCCAAAGACAACGTGTGTCTATTCTTTTTGCAAAAAAAACAAAAACACACACACAATTTGGCCATAGGTACATAGTATGGGGCTTAGAGGCTTATACCGCCTTCAATAGTTACTTTCGTTCAAACGATTCAAGAACCGTCAGACCTAGAGCTCCGAAATTTTAGAAACCTGTTCTAGAGCTCAAGTCGATAGTGCACGGTGATTTATGGGGCTCTAGAAGGTTCTCTGACCGAGAAACCGCCTCGTACATTTGCAATATTTTCAATTCATTTTGAATATCACGGACATGGCGACATGTAGAAATGTCCCAGAGTCGCAAGACTAGGTGCATTGAAACCGCCTCGGCCCATAGAGACGGACCCCAATGTCTCTGTCCGATAGCTCATTCAGGGGCCCCGTAGTAACGCCCTGAAAAAGTGGATTTTCAGCACCAATTAGGCCATTGCTCGGGCACCGAATGACCTATCGAGCCGAAACTTGGGATTCGGGGTCGCCTCACATAGGCCTACACATAATGTCAGAGCTGGACCCGCAGCTATAACGTAACTATGTGTTTTAGGTTTTTTTATGGTTAAAATTGAAAGCACTGTGAATTATGGGCCTTCTCTGACATATGTGATAGTTGGCTTCTATACGAGTTGGAAAAAGTGGATTTGGTGTCAGATGCTATCAGTTTGGTGTCAAAATGACATCTAATTGACTGATGGACGCTGACTGCTGGGTGACGAGCAATGGAGAGGAACCACAGTCACTGCCCGGCCATCCCGAGTTCATCGAGCCAGTCAATAATGCATTTCTGCAGTATTTTTGAGCATGCCTAAATTTGTGATGCTAAATGCCCATTGAATCATATTGCAAACGTAACGCGCAATATTGCAAATGTAACGCGCATTTGCAAGATGATTCAACAGCAAAAAATATCACCAAAGTTGACATGATGAAATCAACACAACGAGCGATGGAGAGGAACCACAGTCACTGCACGGCCATCCCGAGATCATCGGGCCAGTCAATTATGCATTCTGAGCATGTCAAATTCGTTAAAAATGTTAAAAGCAACAGAGTCCCACTTCTCCCTCATCATACATGACAAGTAGACCATCTGCGTTGATTGATGGCTCAACATAGGGATATATATCATTTGGGCAGTATAAATGCCATTTGGAACATGGTTCACTGACTTTTGGGTTTGGAAACCGACTTCCTATGATCGTACATGGCAAACGGACAAACATACTGATTTGGCACATTCAATACTTTCATACATGTATAATTGACAAAAAAAGAATTGGACATTTAATTTGCACATTTCTAATGGCATTTGGCAAAAAATATAAATATGTGACTTTTGACTTCCTATGAAATCATATTCCAAATGCACAAATCATATGCCTTATGCACAAGCAAATATGTCACTTTTGACTTCCTATGAAATCATATTCCAAATGCACAAAACATATTCCAAATGCCTTATGCACAAGCAAAAACAACCCAAAAAATTATGTCAATAAAATATGTCAAAAGTATGTCCATACAGCTCTTATACATGTGTAATTGACATAAAAATCAAAAAAAATTCGAAAAACGGTCCAGAAACCACTTTTTTAGGGTTGAAAAGTTTTCAAAAAATATGTCATTTTTTCAAAATTTGACACTTGGGACTTGAATTGTGTTACATTTGCAATATGAAAATTCACTGCGGAGAGCTCTAGCTATCTTTTGGATATTTGCTGTAATTTGGCACTTGCAATACTTCCACAAGTGACAAAAAAAAGCATTGGATATGTCATTTTGCAAAAAAAATGAAAAAAAAAATGTCACTTTTTTCCTATGAAATCATATTCAAAATGCACAAATCATATGCCTTGCGCACAAGCAAAAGCAACCCAAAAAACGACATCAATAAAAAACGTCAGAAGCATGTTCATACAGCTCTTATACATGTGTAATTGACATAACAATCGAAAAAATTTCGAAAAACGGTCCAGAAACCACTTTTTTACAAGATACTACGTTTTCAAAAAAAATATCATTTTATCAAAATCTGAGACTTGGGTAAGAATTGGGTATCATTTGCTGTATGAAAAACCAAGGTGGAGCACGCTCGCCATCTAAAGGAAATTTGGGGTGTTACAATTGGCAATTGCCATCGGAAAATTGCCATATGATTGGCCCGGAGATGGGCCGATTTGGGTGGTTATTTCAATCGTGTGTATGATTCGTGCTATGCCAATATGTTGCCATGTTATTTTGTCCAAATCAGGGGGGTAATCCCTTACATCAGTACGTGCTTAAAGAAAGTCATATCACAAAGATCACAGATGAAAGTGCCCACCAACTCTATGACAATAGAGAATGAATTGTAAGCACCAAAGTGTGTTTGTCAAAATATCTGAAAATGTCAGTTGTTGAACATAATACTTCTATTTGCAATAGCGTAACAGTATAGCTTCCGTCCCTCTCCTCAACCTGGGCTTGAACCAGGGACCCTCTGCGCACATCAACAACTGACACCCCATGAAACATCGTTACCCATCGCGCCACAAAAGCCGCGGCCCTTGCTGTGCAAGGGGAACAACTACTTAAGGTCGCAGAGCGAGTGACGTCACCGATTGAAACGATATTAGTGCGCACCACCGCTAACTAGCTAGCCATTTCACATCGGTTACACTCACCCCCCATTTGACCTCCTCCTTTTTCCACAGCAACCACTGATCCGGGTCAACAGCATCAATGTAACAGTATAGCTTCCGTCCCTCTCCTCGCCCCAACCCGGGCTCGAACCAGGGACCCTCTGCGCACATCAACAACTGACACCCCACGAAGCAACGTTACCCATCGCGCCACAAAAGCCATGGACCTTGCAACGCAAGGGGAAACCCTACTTCAAGTCTCAGAGCGAGTGACGTCACTGATTGAAATGCTATTAGCGCGCACCACCGCTAACTAACTAGCCATTTCACATCGGTTACAGTAGCACGTCCGGTGAATAGGTCAGGGTTCCAGCAGGTCTGGGACAACAGGTCTGGCACAGGTAGCACGTCCGGTGAACAGGTCAGGGTTCCATAGCTGCAGGCAGAACAGTTGGAACTGGAGCAGCAGCACGGCCAGGTGAACTGGGGACAGCAAGGAGTCATCAAGCCAGGTAGTCCCGAGGCATGGTCCTAGGGCTCAGGTCCTCCGAGAGAGAGAAAGAAAGAAGGAGAAAGAGAGAATTAGAGAGAGCATATTTAAATTCACACAGTACACCGGAAAAGACAAGAGAAATACTCCAGATGTGACAGACTGACCCTAGCCCCCCGACACATAAATTACTGCAGCATAAATACTGGAGGCTGAGACAGGAGGGGTCAGGAGACACTGTGGCCCCATCCTATGAAACCCCCGGACAGGGCCAAACAGGTAGGATATAACCCCATCCACTTTGCCAAAGCACAGCCTCTACACCACTGGAGGGATATCTCCAACCACCAACATACCATCCCGGGACAAGGCCGAGTATATTCCACAAAGATCTTCGCCACGGCACAGCCCAAGGGGGGGCACCATCCCAGACAGGAAGACCACGTCAGTGACTCAACCCACTCAAGTGACGCACCCCTCCCAGGGACGGCATGGAAGAACACCAGTAAGCCAGTGACTCAGCCCCCGTAATGGGGTAGAGGCAGAGAATCCCAGTGGAAAGAGGGGAAACCGGCCAGGCAGAGACAGCAAGGGCGGTTCGTTGCTCCAGCCTTTCCGTTCACCTTCACACCCCTGGACCAGACTACACTTACTCATAGGACCTACTGAAGAGATATGTCTTCAGTAAAGACTTAAAGGTTGAGACTGAGTCTGCGTCTCTCACATGGGTAGGCAGACTATTCCATAAAAATGGAGCTCTATAGGAGAAAGCCCTGCCTCCAGCTGTTTGCTTAGAAATTCTAGGAACAATTAGGAGGCCCGCGTCTTTTGACCGTAGCGTACGTGTAGGTATGTACGGCAGGACCAAATCGGAAAGATGGGTAGGAGCAAGCCCATGTAATGCTTTGTAGGTTAGCAGTAAAACCTTGAAATCAGCCCTTGCCTTAACAAACTTCTTCCATTTTAAGAAAGATGGCCACTGTGTTCTTGGGGACCTTCAATACTGCAGAAATGTTTTGGGACCCTTCCCCAGATCTGCGCCTCGGCACAATCCTGTCTCTGAGCTCTACGGACAATTCCTTCGACCTCATGGCTTGGCTTTTGCTCTGACATGCACTGTCAACTGTCGGAACTTATATAGACAGTTGTGTGCCATTCCAAATCATGTTCAATCAATTGAATTTGCCACAGGTGGACTTGTAGAAACACATCTCAATGGAAATAGGATGCACCTGAGCTTCATTTCGAGTCTCATAGCAAAGGGTCTGAACACTTATGTAAATAAGGTATTTCTGTTGTGTATTTTTAATACATTTGCAAGCATTTCTAAAAACCTGTTTTCACTTATTCATTATGGGGTGATGTGTGAGAGTGACGAGGAAAACATTTAATTTAATCAATTTTAGAATAAGGCTGTAACGTAACAAAATGTGGAAAAAGAAAAGGGGCCTGGATACACTGTAATAGCTCTTTTAATTGATCTATTCTTATTTTATTCAGTTTATCATCAATGATTCTGTTTAATATCTGTCGCAGAGACTCCCTTTCACCGGCACTATCCAAGGTGGGCTGCAGGAGGGGAAGACGATCACTATTACTGGGAGACTTCACCATGGGGCAGACAGGTGGGTCACCACTCACCGATATAAACTTTGTTAACACATTTCCTCATTCTTTGTCTTCCAGAGATTCAGGGGTTGCGTTCCAGTCCAGATTATGCATACTACAGATTTTCTGTGCAGATTTAAAACTTGTTTGGAGAACTGTTTAAAACGATCAGAACCTTTTTTCAATTTTCACCTAAAATGACATACCCAATCTAACTGCTCAGGACCTGAAGCAAGGATATGCATATTCTTGATACCATTTGAAAGGAAACACTTTGAAGATTGTGGAAATGTGCAATTAATGTAGGAGAATATAACACATTAGATCTGGTAAAAGATAATACAAAGACAAAAAACAGGCATTTTCTCTTTTTTGGTTCCATCATCTTTGAAAAGCAAGAGAAAGGCCAATAAATAACTTAGGAATCTAGGCTCAATTTTAGATTTTGGACACTAGATGGCAGCAGTGTATGCGCAAAGTTTTAGACTGATCCAATGAACCATTGTATTGTTGTTCAAAATAATGTACCAAGTCTGCCCAAATGTGCTTAATTGGTCAATTGATACATTTAAGTACATAACTGTGCACTCTCCTCAAACAATAGCATGGTATTTTTAAACTGTAATAGCTACTGTAAATTGGACAGTGCAGTCAGATGAACAAGAATTTAAGCTTTCTGCCCATATAAGACATGTCTATGTCCTGGGAAATGTTCTTGTTACTTACAACGTCATGCTAATCACATTAGCACACGTTAGCTCAACCGTCACGCAGGGGGACACCGATCCCGTAGAGGTTAACATCTCCGGATCCACTTATTTATTTATTTTCTCTCTCACTCGCTCTCGCTCGCTCTCAGGTTCCATGTGAATTTGCAGTGTGGTTCTAGGGCAGGGGCGGACATTGCCCTTCACTTCAACCCACGATATGACAGTCACCCTGGATATGTGGTGGCCAACACCTTGCAGCAGTCCAGATGGGGGACAGAGGAGCGGAAACAGCATTCCCCCTTTCAGCATGGCTCTGGCTTCAGCCTCGTGATCACCGTCCAGAGGGACGGCTTCCAGGTCACCCAAACCCTCCCATACTATAGTATATGGAGTATAGAGATGTAGGCTCTTAATTTAAGACAAAATAATCCTGCAGCAACAAGAAATGTGAATTATTATGTGGATTATAATTAATTGGGTTGATAATTTTTTCGTGAGGACAAATCAAGTCTGACATTTTTAAAAGGGAAATTACAAACTTTAGAATTCTTTTTAAACCTTGAATACACTAAAGGTTTGCTTTTCCTCCTAAGATCCTACAACTGTACATTCCGACTACACAATAACCTTTTCCGTCTGTTTGTGTGAATGATTGTAAAAGATTATGCTTACAGAGCCCCCCCTTGATTTTAATGAAGTCAGTGACTCATGATCTAACATGGTGCTTCACTCTTGTTTTCTTGAAATTGTATGTTATTCTATCTTTATTCTCTTTTTATCTATTTTACAGTGTGACTCAATTTATGCTAGTCTGTTAAGGAGTTAAAATAGATTTCAATTCATGGGTTAACTTGGAATACTCACTGTCCTCAGGTCCATAATGACTCTGCTCATGGTCGTTCTCTGTTCTCTGCCTTCAGTTGAATGCGAATGGGAAACATTTCATGACCTTTAAGCACCGTATTCCGTTTGACGCAGTGGACACCATCTCAGTCGAGGGAAAAGTGGAGGTGACCTCCATCGCCTTCCAGAACCCTGCAGTGAGTAGTACCTAACACATTAATTAGATGTACAGAGAATTTGAAGGTAATTCAACTGATTTTAAAGGGATTTCATCTCTTTTAGCCCACCTTTCCTGCACAGCCAGGATTCCCTTCTTATCCGGGATTTCCGGCGCAACCGGGATTTCCGGCGCAACCGGGATTCCCTTCTCACCCAGGATTCCCCTCTCACCCGGGATTTCCAGCGCAACCGGGATTTCCCGCGCAACCGGGATTTCCCGCTCAACCGGGATTCCCCGCTCAACCGGGATTCCCCGCTCAACCGGGATTCCCCGCTCAACCGGGATTTCCCGCGCAACCGGGATTTCCCGCGCAACCAGGATGTCCAGTAAGTTAACTTCTTACATGTAGGGGTTCCGCTAGCGGAACGCCTCGTCAATATCCACTGGATGAACTTGGCGCGAAATACAAAAACCAAAAATATGCAATAATTTCTATTTTTCAAACATACAACTATTTTACATCATTTTAAAGACAAGACTCTCGTTAATCTAACCACATTGTCCGATTTCAAAAAGGCTTTACAGCGAAAGCAAAACATTACATTATGTTAGGAGAGTACATAGCCAAAAACAATCACACAGCCATTTTCCAAGCAAGCATATATGTCACAAAAACCCATAACACAGCTAAATGAAGCACTAACCTTTGATGATCTCCATCAGATGACACTCCTAGGACATTATGTTATACAATACATGCATGTTTTGTTCAATCAAGTTCATATTTATATCCAAAAACAAACTTCCGGTGAATTTACTAAATTACTCATGATAAACGTTGACAAAATACATAACAATTATTTTAAGAATTATAGATGCAGAACTCCTTTATGCAATCGCTATGTCAGATTTTAAAATACCTTTTCGGCGAAAGCACATTTTGCAATATTCTGAGTACATAGCTCAGCCATCACGGCTAGCTATTTTGACACCCGCCAACTTCGGGGCACACTAAACTCAGAATTAGTATTAGAAAAATTGTATTACCTTTGCTGATCTTTGTCAGAATGCACTCCCAGGACTGCTACTTCCACAATAAATTTTGTTTTTGTTCCAAATAATCCATAGTTATGTCCAAATACCTCCGTTTTGTTCGTGCGTTCAGGTCACTATCCAAAGGGTGACGTGCGAGCGCATTTCAAGACAAAAAAATTCAAAATGTTCCTTTACCGTGGTTAGAAGCTTGTCAAACGCTGTTTAAAATAAATTTTTATGGTATTTTTCTCGTAAAATAGCGATAATATTCCAACCGGACAATAGTGTATTCATTCAAAGAGGAAAAGAAAAAACAGCATGGTCGCAGGACCGCGCATATCCAATCTCTTAGTCACCAGGCAGACCACTGACAAACTGAGCTACCATACTCTGCCCAGAGACAGGAGACGCCTCACTCCGCTTTCTGAAGGCTTTAGAGAGCCAATGGAAGCCTTAGAAAGTGCTATGTAACAGCACAGATATTGTAGTTTCGAAAGGGACTAGAAAGAAGAACTACATTTCGCAGACAGGCCACTTCCTGCTTGGAATCTTCTCAGGTTTTTGCCTGCCATATGAGTTCTGTTATACTCACAGACACCATTCAAACAGTTTTTAGAAACTTCAGAGTGTTTTCTATCCAAATCTACTAATAATATGCATATTCTCATTTCTGGGCAAGAGTAGTAACCAGTTTAAATCGGGTACGTTTTTTCATCTGGCCGTGAAAATACTGCCCCATATCCCAGACAGGTTAATCTGAATCAATAATGATAATTTATTGGTCAAACACTATTGGATTCATAATTTTTTGGGGGCAGATCTGTAATTTGTATTCCTTTCATTGTCTTTCAGTCTCTATATGTTGGTTTTATGTTCAGTACTACTGATATTGCCTGTGATGAGGAATTTTAAGATCACTAAAGTTCATATTTAGTTTAGAGTGATCTACTTCCTCATTCAGTACAGTGACTGTATCGTTATGTGAGTATAACCCCTGTCATTGTCTTTAGGCAGGTTTCTACAGTAAACATACAGTAACCTGTTTACAGGAAAGTGTAGTACATTAATCAACATGCTGTCAAGATCCCTCTCTCCTGTTGCTCCTCACAGGCTCCTCCTCCATATGTCCAGCCACCATTCTTTGTAAATGACCTTCTACTTACTGTATCACATCAATGTCTGTTGGTCATAATGAGTGATTTATTCAAATCTTACATTTTCATCCAGGCTGTTCCATACAAGAACATGATCAATGGTGGACTCCACCCTGGACGCACCATCAACATCCAGGGAGTGGTTAACCCCAATGCCAATAGGTCTGATCCTGTCTTATTGTCTTTACTGTAAAGGGGAACCACAGTGAGACATTCACTTCCCCTGGAGTTATAGGCACAATTATACTATGATTTTATATATTTTAATGTTGTTCCCCTTAGAAAAAAAAGTATACAAGAACTTTAGCAATTCTAGTTCACCACATTTGCATGGTATTGAAAGTGTGTCAATGACCCCTTGGCTTAGAAAGAGGTAGGCTTACAAAACATCCTGGAGGGTGCAACTATAGCAGTTCTCCTGTCATGGTTTCTCACCAACACTGATCTTAACCTTTTCTCCTTGCCTATAGGTTTAATGTTAACCTACTCTGCAACTCTGAGATTGTGCTGCACTACAACCCCCGATTTGACGAGACCCTAGTGGTACGCAACAGCAAGCTGAAGGACCAGTGGGGAAAGGAGGAGCGCTCTGGTGGAATGCCCTTCCACAGGGGCCAAGCCTTCACGGTAACTACCCACCATGAACACGAAGCTGCGTGTATACGTTCTTCGTTTCAAAGATGAATCATTATTTTTTGTTTCAGCACCAAGCATGCCACTCAAGCCCTTTCCTGATACAGAGTTCCTTGATGGTTTAGTCACCCAGACTCTGGCATGATGCTCATTAGAGAGATTATCACTTTAAAGATTCCGGACTGTTTCTCTCTCTATATCAGAGACTGAGTAGTAATAAGGCTAGTTTTGTATTTTCAGCTGTTTATTTCCTGTGAGGCTCAGTGCTACAAGATAGTGGTCAACGGGAATCAGACGAGCACCTACAAACACCGCCACACCCTCCTCCAGCAGGTCAACGTCCTGGAGGTGGATGGAGACCTCAGTTTGACCTCCGTGATGATTTAGGGCTGTGGGTCACAACTCTGACTCAGCCACTTGTTTAATTTTGTGTAACCTCTGACCCAAACCACCACATATTTTTTCGATCTGTTCTTGCCGCAGTAAAAATGACATTCACTTTGTTTCCTTACTGCTAGCAGTGCCTGTTAGACAACCCCATTTGCACATGTATTATTAGTGAGTGCTGTGCCATCGACTTCAAGGATGAGAAATGTGTTCCTGTTTGTTATAAATCGAGGTAGAAAGCCATTAGAAATCACATTGTGTGATAGAATGCCAGACCTGACGTTATCTCTCATGAGAAGTACCCTGAGGACAATGCCTAGTAATTCCATATGTAGCCTAGTTCATCACCAGTGGTCTCTACTCTTTTTTACAACATTAAGTTACAGTATATACAGTATTAAGTGTGACAATATGTTGCGTGACAATATGTATGTGTTTAGACAGCAGTGATTTGCTGACATGGCTACGCTAGTTGTCATAGTAACAATGGGTGTGTGCACCGTGGTGTAGGCTGATTGGTGGTGCTCGTGCTTCCTATCACTCAGAAGTTAAGGTGACAACAATGCCTGCCATGGACTTTTCCCAGTTGCTTTGAATGTTCAAAATCATAGTGTTAGAACATTTTAAAATCCTCAGAGGATAAGATTATCCAGCTTTCAAAACAAGTCCTTTTTGGCTAGCTACATCAGTCAAGCTAACTAGGTAGCCGTTTTGCTTTCTACCATATTCACTAATTTGTTTGTAAAAAATTAACAACTAGTTCCACATGTTCTTGTCAAACTGTCAACAGAGTAGCTAGACAGCAACAATATATGCCAAATAACAGTCTAAAATCCACTTGAGGGCAAATAAATCAGATTTGATTATTCAGACACAGGTTGCATGGCCAGGAATCAGATTGTATGTGGCTTGAAATATCTGATTCCATGTGCTTTTTGGCTGTTCACACTGCAGGAAAAAGAACCTGATTCGAATCGAATATGCAAAAAGAAAGGATTTGAGTCACTTCAAACTGCCTATATGAACAAGGCTTAAATGAAAATAAAAAATGTTTTAAGAACTGTGTTTCAGCTATGTTACTTTCCTAAAACAATAATTGTCTACCTCATGGTTCAGCTGTCAGAGATTTGAGTACTAAATGTATCAGGGTAATTGCATGCATAGGCTTACAGGCTTAGGTGTCCACTGTATGATATGAATATTTGATATTGTATATATATTATATAAAGGAAGAGAAGCTTAGGCCTAATCCCAGAGAGAAAGAGATATGTGGATTGCATGTTACAACGCCAACATCCAGCGGCGCAACTTTCACCCCCACATTCTGAAATTGCATTTTTGTCCCCCCAGTTATATCATTGTAATGTGATACAAAAGGAGGCACCTGTTTGCTTTAGGACCATGCCTCCGAGCCGTCGGGTAGGCTGTTTGGATTGTTTATCAGACTGTATTAAAAAAAGATTGTCCCCCCACTTCTAAAACCAAAGTTGCGCCCATGCCAACATGCATTTCCTTATGTCAGATGGCTACTGCGTCTGCTATACAGATATAGACCTACATGAGGGTAACTGCCTGGCAAAAACAGAGTAGGCCTACATTTATCATCCATATAAAATACACGCACACAGAAATCAGAGCCATGGATAGCCATATATTTAGTTTAAATTGATTGGACTCAATTTTAGTTGTCACTGTATTAGACTAAGCAGAGGTGATTTGATGATGTTAAAATGGTGCTGGAATAGTGGAGGCAGCTCCTGTTTTCTTTGCGACTTGTGGTAACTCTCTGTGATTCTAAGTCAATAATTGTTTAGAGGTCCGAAAATGTTGGAAACATTAACTTGCTTGACCATGCTGTAGGTCATGTAACTGTCTGTTACTGTACATGTAATATGCTTTGTGGACTTCACTGGACAGAGGTTGTTATCTGGTTTTGTGATAAAACAAAGGTGTGGTTGAATTTATTCTGCCACTGTGTCTTCTTATTGTCTCAGCCTTTAGGCCTAGATATCATGGTCTCGAGGCATATGAATTAACAGGTTATAGAGAAAACAATGCAATTATCACAACCCATAGGTTGTAATGAAGAAGGAGGCGTGGCTTCCCCAGTGATTTTACCCACGCACCGCTACTGTCTGTGGGCAGACTGCTCTCCAATGTGATGGGGCGGTGCAGACAGAACATGCTTTCCATCTGATCCTGCAACTAGGGTTGCAAAGGGTCGGAAACTTTCCGTTAAATTTCCAGAATTGTTCTGGAAATTTTCCATGGGAAGTTAAGCCTGGGAATTTGGGGAATTTTGCTAAATTCACCAAAATAGTTAGCTTATGAACCTTTTTTTGTGGGAAACACAAGGCAATTCTAGGTCTTGTGGCATATTTTGGTTAAACTATCCCCAATTCAATGGAATTGCAACCCTCTGCATGCACAGTGCATTCTTCCATCACATGCACAGCTGATTCTCAAGATCTTGCACAGTAATGAGATGTTATTGAGCCCACACTACTACACTGTCTGAGCCAAGGACTACATGCTTTCTGTTAAGTTTTGATTACAATACTGGGTGGGGTGAATATATTTTATTTGACATGCATGATTGTTAACTAGTAAATAGTAGCCAACAACAAAGTGTGTTTAAATCAATTCTAACTTGTTAACAATAGCTGCTAGTTAGTTATTGCTACCATGTGGGTTTTAGCATGCTTGAGCCTGCTAAATGAGGAGTTTAAATTCACCTGTTTCCACACGTTTCAATTTAAAACATTTACCTTACAAAAGACTTGTTTAATCTAACTGCTTAACTATTTATCTGTACATGGAATTGTATTTGGGTTTTTTTTACTAATTTTTTTTCTAATCTGTACAGGAAAATGCCACGGGCACTCTGATGTGTGGAGACATTTCACTGCAGCTAATGTAGAAGGAAAAGCGGTGTACATTTTCAAATGCTGTGCCAAATCATATGTGAAGAATGTAACAAAGAAGCAGAATCATCTGGCCAAGTGCATAAAGTTACCTCAGCGCTCACAACAAGCAACCTCTGACAAAAGTCCCTCTACTTCTATTTGAGGTGAAAATGATGAATCAGACACCTTGTCGATAGCAACAGCTCATGGTCCTCCTGGACTCAGAAGTTTTTTTGACTCAATGGACTAACGTAGTCAGAGAAATGCTGATGAAAGTCTTGCTCGAGCTCTGTATGCAACTGGTTCACATCTGATGCTCACAGGAAATGTGTATTGGAAGAGATTTCTGAATGTTGTTCACCCAGCATACACCCCTCCAACCAGACATGCTTTATCTACTAATTTACTGGATGCAGAGTTCAACAGATTTCAAATAAAGGTCAAGCCAAAATCATAGAGAAAGCAGACTGTATTGCAATCATCTCTGATGGGTGGTCGAATGTTCGTGGGCAAGGACTAATTAACTACATCTCCACCCCTCAACCAGTATTCTACAAGAGTACAGACACAAGGGACAACAGACACACTGGTCACTACATTGCAAATGAGCTGAAGGCAGTCATCAATGACCTTGGACCACAGACGGTATTTGTACTTGTGACAGACAATGCTGCGAACATGAAGGCTGCTTGGTCTAAGGTTTAGGAGTCCTACCCTCACATTACACCCATTGCTGTGCTGCTCATGCATTGAATCTGCTCCTCAAGGACATCATGGCACTGAAAACAACAGATACACTCTACAAGAGAATCAAGGAAATGGTTAGGTATGTGAAGGGTCATCAAGTTATAGCAGCAATCTACCTCACCAAGCAAAGTGAGAAGAATAAGAGCACCCAGCTGCCCAGCAACACCCGTTGGGGTGGTGTTGTCATCATGTTTGACAGTCTCCTCGAGGGGAAGGAGTCTCTCCAATAAATGGCCATATCACAGTCTGCCGATATGGACAGCCCCATCAAGAGGATCCTCCTGGATGATGTATTTTGGGAAAGAGTGGTAAGCAGCCTGAAACTCCTGAGCAGACATTGCACGGGTTGAGGGATACAATGCCATCCTGTCTGATGTTCAGACTCTGCTTGCAGATGTAAGAGAAGAAATCCGTACTTCCCTACCCACTTCACTGTTGCTCCAAGCAGAGGAAACTGCAGTTCTGAAATACACCGAAAAGCGTGAAGACTTCTGCCTGAAGCCCATTCACGCCGCAGCATACATGTTGGACCCCAAGCATGCTGGCAAGAGCATCCTGTCTGGTGCAGAGATCAACAAGGCCTATGGTGTCATCACTACCGTGTCTCGCCACCTTGGCCTGGATGAGGGGGGTTCTTGGCAGTCTGGCGAAGTACACTTCCAAGCAAGGGCTTTGGGATGGAGACGCAATATGGCAGTCGTGCCAACATATCTCATCAGCCACCTGCTGGAAGGGACTTTGTGGATCTGAGGCTCTTTCCCCTGTTGCCTCAATCATCCTCCAAATCTCACCAACATCAGCCGCCTCAGACCGCAACTGGTCCTTGTTTGGGAACACACACCAAAGCACGCAACAGGCTGACCAATACAAGGGTTGAAAAATTGGTGGCCGTCCGGGCAAATTTGAGGCTTTTTGAGCCTGACAACGAGCCATCCTCATCATGATTGGAAAGTGACAGTGAAGATGAGGCCTCAGAGTCTGATGTTCAAGAGGTGGACATTGAGGATGTCCAGGCAGAATACCTGGAAGCCTGAGAGGAAGATGTTGTAACAAGCGTTAGTTTCTAGACTATCATTTTATGTTGAAAAGGTTTTTGGGAGATGCGATGGATCATTGGGGATCATTCAACATTCCCTTTCTTTTGTTGTTCAGTGAAATCATCCCATGGGAAGAGTCAACTCATTTAATTAAAGTTTTAAAAAATTCAACTAAATTTTTGTTTCTATTGGAAGGATTTAATCATTTGCAATTATGTCTACTTATGATAATGTAAAAGGTTTATGTTTCTGTCTCCATATGATATGGTAAACATATCCAATGCAAAAAACATCTACATTTAATGGTATTAATATTAATTTGCTAATATTTCCGTTAATTTCCATATATTCCCACGGAAAGTTTCCACCTCTGAATATTCCCCAAAATGTGTAACCCTAGCCAGACACGACAGGGAAAGTTGCAAAGAAAATACAGCACTAATGGACCTTCAAAGAGGACTTGACGTACTCAGATGGACTGCTGTTCAAAAGTTCAAAACTTGTCGTTACTCAGAAAATGAGAGAAGAAATTATGGAAAAAATCCATGAAGCACACAAGGGAATCGTAAAATGTAAGGGATGTTCAGTTCTGGCCAGGCATGGCTAAATAGATTGAAGATGTTGTAACAAAATGTGCAGTCTGCAACATACACAAACAACAACCAAAGAGAGCCACTCATGTCTCATCCAGTCCCAGAGAGAGTTTGGGACAAAGTTGGAGTGGACCTCTTCCACTACAATGACACAGAATATCTACTATGTGTGGATTACTATTCAAAATACCCAGAAATCTCCAAGCTCAGTAGGACAACAAGTAAACATCATTACAGCACTAGTCAATCTTCGCAAGGCATGGGGTGCCTGACGTTTTGTGCTCCGACAATGGAAGACAGCTGGTGAGTCAATAAATGTCAAAGTTCTCTACCAGCTGGGAGTTCAAACATGTCACGTAGAGACCTAGATTTCCACAGTCAAACGGCCAAGCTGAGAGAGCAGTTCAGACTGTGAAGAACCTTCTGAAAAAAGCACAAGACAGCAACGGAGATCTTTACATAGCTCTCCTTGAGTACAGAAACGCACCCCTGGATGAAGTAGGTCTCTCTCCTGCACAACTACTAATGGGAAGAAGGCCGAAGACAAAGATTCCAACATCAAAGAGATTATTAAAGCCAGGACTCTATCAGCATGTCAAGAGCCGTCTCACAAGCAGACAACAGAGACAAAAATACTATTTTGACTAAGACACACGTAAGATTTTGGTGATGAAGGAAGGAGAATGAGTCAGGATCAAACAAGACAACAAATGGCAACCAGCAATTGTACTTGGAAAACATGACCGGCCAAGCTCATACATAGTACAAACACCAAACGAGAGAATCTATAGAAGGAACCAGAGACACCTGTTAAAAACACATGAAACCACACACCCAGAGAGACACTCCGAAACCAAAATAGACTTACCTTATCCTGTGGAAAGAAAACCTGAAAAGTGTCAGTCTGGAAGAAAACTACTCATCTGTTTGTTCTCCAGTACCAACAACACCAAAACAAACAGCGGAAAGCCACAATATAAACACTGAAATCAACTTGTTATTTTTTTTTTTTTTTTTTTTATTTCACCTTAATTTAACCAGGTAGGCCAGTTGAGAACAAGTTCTCATTTACAACTGCAACCTGGCCAAGATAAAGCAAAGCAGTGTGACAAAAACAACAACACTGAGTTAAACATGGAATAAACAAACGTACAGTCAATAACACAATAGAAAAAGTCTATATACAGTGTGTGCAAATGAGGTAAGATAAGGGAGGTAAGGCAATAAATAGGCCGTAGTGGCGAAGCAATTACAATTTAGTGATTAAACACTGGAGTGATAGATGTGCAGAAGATGAATGTGCAAGTAGAGATACTGGGGTGAAAGGAGCAACAACAAAAAATTAACACTATGGGGATGAGGTAGTTGGATGGGCTATTTACAGATGTACAGGTGCAATGATCTGTGAGCTGCTGTGACAGCTAACGCTTAAAGTTAATGAGGGAGATATGAGTCTCCAGCTTCAGTGATTTTAGAAATTAGTTCCAGTCATTGGCAGCAGAGAACTGGAAGGAAAGGTGGCCAAATGAGGAATAGGCTTTGGGGGTGACCAGTGGAATATACCTGCTGGAGCACGTGCTACGGGTGGGTGCTGCTATGGTGAACAGTGAGCTGAGATAAGGCGGGGCTTTACCTAGCAAAGACTTATAGATGACCTGGAACCAGTGGGTTTGGCGACAAATTTTAAGCGAGGTCCAGCCATTGAGAGCATACAGGTAGCAGTGGTGGGTAGTATATGGGGCTTTGGTGACAAAACGGATTGCGCTGTGATAGACTGCATCCAATTTGCTGAGTAGAGTGTTGGAGGCTATTTTGTAAATGACATTGCCGAAGTCAAGGATCGGTAGGATAGTCAGTTTGTTATGTATGTTTGGCAGCATGAGTGAAGGATGCTTTGTTGCGAAGTCTAACCAGACGCCTAGGTATTTGTAATTGTCCACATATTCTAAATCAGAACCGTCCAGAGTAGTGATGCTAGGCGGGCGGGCAGGTGAAGGCAGCGATCGGTTCAAGAGCATGCATTTAGTTTTACTTGCATTTAAGAGCAGTTGAGAGGCCATGGAAGGAGAGTTGTATGGCATTGAAGCTCGTCTGGAGGTTAGTTAACACATTGTCCAAAGAAGGGCCAGAAGTATAGAGAATGGTGTCGTCTGCGTAGAAGTGGATCAGAGAACCACCAGCAGCAAGAGTGACATCATTGATGTATACAGAGAAAAGAGTCAGCCCAAGGCATATTGACATCAAGGAGAGGCATGCGTAGCCGAGTGATCATAGGGACCAGTGTGTAGCTAGGCGAGCTGGAGACACAGTGATTCAGACAGCTAGCGGGCCGGGGATAGCAGGCTAGCAGAAGGTCCTTAGGGGGACGTCGCGATGGAAGAAGTATGTTGTAGCCCCCTCGAACAGTTACGTTGGCAGACCAGTCGTGTTGGATCGGCAGGGCTCCATGTAGGCAGTGAAAGGGTCCAGGCCAATTGGCAAAATAGGTATTGTAGCCCAAGAAATTGGCTGATGGTCCTCTTCAGCTAAAACAGTCCGATATCCTCTAGACAGCTAGCGGGCCGTGGCTAGCAGGTTAGCGGATGGGCCTTCAGGGGACATCGCGACGAAGGAGCCTGTTGAAACCCCTTGGGCGGATTACGTCGGTAGACCAGTCGTGATGGATCGGCGGGGCTACGTGTCAGCAGAAAAAGGGGTCCAGGTAAAATATGGCAAAATATGTATTGAAGCCCAAGGAGTGGCTGATGGGCCTCTTCAGCTTGCCGGGAGATGGGCCTAGCACGAGGCTAGTTCCAGGCTCACTGGTGCTTGCTTTGGGACAGAGACGTTATCCAGGGGGTAGCCACTCATCGCAGCTAGCTAGCTGCGATGATCCAGGTGAAAAGGTTCAGAGCTTGCGGTAGGAAACCGGAGATGTGGAGGTATGCAGTCCGGTATGCTCCGGGTTGAATCGCGCTGTGCAGACTTGCAGGAGTTGACCGTGCTAAGGTTAGCTGATGAACGCTAACAGTGGCTAACTGACTACTAGCTAGTAGCTAGTTAGCTGGCTAGCTTCTGTTGGGGGTTCCGGTTCTAAAGTATAGAAAATAGTAGATCCATACCACATTGGGTGAGGCGGGTTGCAGGAGAGTATGTTGAAACGGAGGTTAAAAATATAAAAATATATACGAAATATATACAAAGGCAAAAAAATATATATACACGGGACACGAAAAGACAAAGACGTCTGAACTGCTACGCCATCTTGGAATAGTTATGGAAGATGTCTAAATAAAAATAGTTTATTGTTTTGCATATTGTTAGCATGTCTATATAAAAAGAGTTTATCGTTTTGCATATTGTTAGCAATGTGAAACACAGAGTTGAAAAAACGTGTTTTAATTGGCTAAGGAAAGAGAGATGTCATGTATGTACATGTACTTATCTGGAGTGCCTGAGGGTGGCGCTGTTACTAATTACTATGTGATCATCTGTACTTGCACTTGACCAATGACATTTGATTAACTTTGTTCTTCTATCTGCATACCTGCCTCAGTGTGCTAATATATTACAAGATGTTTAAAAGGCTTCTGAAGTTTGCAATTTCCACTTTGAAATGTCAGACTTGATTTGATCTTTGAAAAATGTATCAACCCCTACAAAAATGTATATTAATTATAATCCACAAAAACATTCACATTTCCTGTTACTGCAGGATTATTTTCTTGCTGTAGCAAACTGGCTCAAATTAATATCCTACATCTGTAGCTTACTATTACTATATCCAACCCAACTCTAGTTGTTGCCACTATCATGTATCTCAGTGGTTTTCAAACTTTTTGACCCGCGACCCCCAAAAAGGAGCTAGTGGTACAACACTTGCGACACAACACACGCAAATGCACATGTGCACACGCGAATATGTGATCACAATCTCCGCAAATGTTGCCCATCACTACAGCCATAAACAGTGATGCATTTTCAAAATGCAAGATAGGCTAAAACTGCGTTTTACACCTATATTTAGAGCTGAAAGTCATTCATATTAGCCAACATCAACTACGATATATCATGGGATATATCCCTTTTCTGGAGTCCAGAGCAAAATCACATGGCCTATTTGTAGCAGAGGATGCAGATAGGGCTGCACATTTTGGGGAAAATTCATTTCATTGGCTCTCTTGTAGAGTGTATCCATTGTTTTCAGTGCCATGATGTCCTTGAGGAGCAGATTCAATGCATGAGCAGCACAGTCAATGGGTGTGATGTGAGGGTAGGACTCCTCCACTTTAGGCCAAGCAGCCTTCATGTTCGCAGCATTGTCTGTCACCAGTGCAAATACCTTCTGTTGTCCAATGTCATTGATGACTGCCTTCAGCTCATCTGCAATGTAGTGACCAGTGTGTCTGTTGTCCCTTGTGTCTGTACTCTTGTAGAATACTGTTTGAGGGGTGGAGATTATGTAGATAATTATTCCTTGCCCACGAACATTCGACCACCCATCAGAGATGATTGCAATACAGTCTGCTTTCTCTATGATTTTCTTGACCTTCACTTGAACTCTGTTGAACTCTGCATCCAGCAAATGAGTAGATAAAGTAAAATCAATTCAAATCAAATGTATTTATATAGCCCTTCTTACATCAGCTGATATCTCAAAGTGCTGTACAGAAACCCAGCCTAAAACCCCAAACAGCAAGCAATGCAGGTGTAGAAGCACGGTGGCTAGGAAAAAGTCCCTAGAAAGGCCAAAACCTAGGAAGAAACCTAGAGAGGAACCAGGCTATGAGGGGTGGCCAGTCCTCTTCTGGCTGTGCCGGGTGGAGATTATAACAGCACATGGCCTAGATGTTCAAATGTTCATAAATGACCAGCATTGTCAAATAATAATAATCATAGTAGTTGTCGAGGGTGCAACAAGTCAGTAACACAAGAGTAAGTGTCAGTTGGCTTTTTCATAGCCGGTCTTTGAGAGTATCTCTACCGCTCCTGCTGTCTCTAGAGAGTTGAAACAGCAGGTCTGGGACAGGTAGCACGTCTGGTGAATAGGTCAGGGTTCCAGCAGGTCTGGGACAACAGGTCTGGGACAGGTAGCACGTCCGGTGAACAGTTCAGGGTTCCATAGCTGCAGGCAGAATAGTTGGAACTGGAGCAGCAGCACGGCCAGGTGAACTGGGGACAGCAAGGAGTCATCAAGCCAGGTAGTCCTGAGGCATGGTCCTAGGGCTCAGGTCCTCCGAGAGAGAGAAAGAAAGAAAGAGAAAGAGAGAATTAGAGAGAGCATATTTAAATTCACACAGGACACCGGAAAAGACAAGAGAAATACTCCAGATGTGACAGACTGATCCTAGCCCCCCGACACATAAACTACTGCAGCATAAATACTGGAGGCTGAGACAGGAGGGGTCAGGAGACACTGTGGCCCCATCCGATGAAACCCCCAGACAGGGCCAAACAGGTAGGATATAACCCCACCCACTTTGCCAAAGCACAGCCTCCACACCACTGGAGGGATATCTCCAACCACCAACATACCATCCCGGGACAAGGCCGAGTATAGCCCACAAAGATCTCCACCACGGCACAGCCCAAGGGGGGGGGGGGGGCGCCAACCAAGACAGGAAGACCACGTCAGTGACTCAACCCACTCAAGTGACGCACCCCTCCCAGGGACGGCATGGAAGAACACCAGTAAGCCAGTGACTCAGCCCCCGTAATAGGGGTAGAGGCAGAGAATCCCAGTGGAAAGAGGGGAAACCGGCCAGGCAGACACAGCAAGGGCGGTTCGTTGCTCCAGCCTTTCCGTTCACCTTCACACCCCTGGGCCAGACTACACTTAATCATAGGACCTACTGAAGAGATGTGTCTTCAGTAAAGACTTAAAGGTTGAGACTGAGTCTGCGTCTCTCACATGGGTAGGCAGACTATTCCATAAAAATGGAGCTCTATAGGAAAAAGCCCTGCCTCCAGCTGTTTGCTTAGAAATTCTAGGAACAATTAGGAGGCCCGCGTCTTGTGACCGTAGCGTACGTGTAGGTATGTACGGCAGGACCAAATCGGAAAGATAGGTAGGAGCAAGCCCATGTAATGCTTTGTAGGTTAGCAGTAAAACCTTGAAATCAGCCCTTGCCTTAACAGGAAGCCAGTGTAGAGAGGCTAGCACTGGAGTAATATGATCACATTTTTTGGTTCTAGTCAGGATTCTAGCAGCCGTATTTAGCACTAACTGAAGTTTATTTAGTGCTTTATCCGGGTAGCTGGAAAGTAGAGCATTGCAGTAGTCCAACCTAGAAGTAACAAAGGCATGGATGAATTTTTCTGCGTCATTTTTGGACAGAAAGTTTCTGATTTTTGCAATGTTACGTAGATGGAAAAAAGCTGTCCTTGAAACAGTCTTGATATGTTCTTCAAAAGAGAGATCAGGGTCCAGAGTAACGCCGAGGTCCTTCACAGTTTTATTTGAGACGACTGTACAACCATCCAGATTAATTGTCAGATTCAACAGAAGATCTCTTTGTTTCTTGGGACCTAGAACAAGCATCTCTGTTTTGTCCGAGTTTAAGAGTAGAACGTTTGCAGCCATCCACTTCCTTATGTCTGAGACACAGGCTTCTAGCGAGGGCAATTTTGGGGCTTCACCATGTTTCATTGAAGCATGTCTGGTTGGAGGGGTGTATGCTGGGTGAACAACATTCAGAAATCTCTTCCAATACACATTGCCTGTGAGCATCAGAGGTGAACCAGTTGCATACAGAGCTCGAGCAAGACTTTCATCAGCATTTCTCTGGCTACGTTACTCCATTGAGTCAAAAAAACTTCTGAGTCCAGGAGGACCATGAGCTGTTGCTATCGACAAGGTGTCTGATTTAATCATTTTCAGCTCGAATAAAAGTAGAGGGACTTTTGTCAGAGGTTGCTTGTTGTGAGCGCTGAGGGAATTTTATGCACTTGGCCAGATGATTCTGCATCTTTGTTACATTCTTCACATATGAATTGGCACAGCATTTGAAAATGTACACTGCTTTTCCTTCTACATTAGCTGCAGTGAAATGTCTCCACACATCAGATAGTGCCCGTGGCATTTTCCTGTACAGATTAGAAAATTTAAAAAAAAAAAACAACTACAATTCCATGTACAGATAAATAGTTAAGCAGTTAGATTAAACAAGTCCTTTGTAAGAGAAATGTTTTAAATGAACCATGTATGGAAACTGTTGAATTAACAAGTTAGAAATGATTTAAACACACTTTGCCGTGGGCTACTATTTACTAGTTAACAAAAAAATCATGTATGTCATATATATTCACTTCACCCAGTATTGTAATCAATTCTTACCAGAAAGCATGTAGTCCTTGGCTCAGGCAGTGTAGTAGTGTGGGCTCAATAGCATCACATTAGTGTGCAAGATCTTGAGAATCAGCTGTACATGTGATTAACCAAAATATGCCACAATACCTAGAATTCCCTTATGTATATCCCACAAAAATGGTTCGCCGTTATAAGCTAACTTTTTAAAAATGAATTTAAGCATAATTACCAAAATTCCCGGGCTTAACTTCCCATGGAAATATTCCGGGAAAATTCTGGAAATTTACCGGAAAGTTTCCGACCCTTTGCAACCCTATGTCTGGCCATCCCCTTTTAACTGTTTCTGTGACCAGTCTTAACTCTTCATCTTCTGCTGTTGCTGTTTTGAATTGCTGCCATTTCTCTTCTGAAACAGGAAGTTGATGAGCGATGTACTTTACATCCAGCTCACCATCCAGCAATTTCTCTCTCTGTTCCTTCAGGTATGCTTAGCTCAGTGCATCAGCGATGTACATCTCCTTTCCTGGTTTGTATTTCACATGTAGACAGTATCTCTGTAGTTTAATCAGCTTTCTCTGCAGTCTGGCTGGTGATTTCTGGAGCAACTTCTGGAAGATTGTTTCCAAGGACTTGTGATCTGACTCCACCTGGATCTGGTTTCCATACAGGTACTGATGATACTTCTCACAGTCATACACCATCGCCAGTAGCTCTTTTTCAATTTGAGCGTATCTCTTTTGACAGTCTGAGGGATCTTGACCCATATGCGATTGGCTGACCATCTTGCAGGATCACAGCTCCCAAGCCTTCTGAGCTGGCATCCACAGATAGTGTCACTGTTGATAAAACATTTTTTACATCGTAGTACTTTAACACTGGCACATTGCTGACAAGTGTTTTGAAGCTTTTGAAGCTGTTACTGTGAAGACTCTCAGCACCACTGAATGTCTCCTTCCAGCAGTTGTGTGTCAGTAGTGTGCTGATATCAGAGATTTTGGATGAACTTTGCGAGATACTGCAACATTCCCATGAACCTCTGAAGTGCTGTTTTGTCCTCTGGCATTTCTTGTATTTCTCTGACCTTTTCGGAGTCTGGTTTCAGGCCTTTGTTTAACACATGTCCAATTTAGCGAATTTCTGTCATTCTGATTTTGCACTTTCAGTTTCAAGTTAATGCTTCTCAGTCTGTCTAGTAGCTGTCTCAGTCTCCGGTCGTGCTGCTTAGTGTCATCACCCCAGACAAGATTGTCATCCATGATTTTCACGACACCTTCCAAATGCTGGGCGAGGCACCTCTGGAACACCTCTGGAGCGGACGTGATTCCGAACAGCAGTCTCTTGAATGAATACCTCCCAAACGGCGTATTGAACGTGCAGTCGGGAGCTCTCTTCATCCAGTTGGATTTGCCAGAATCCTTGGTTTGCATCAACTACTGAAAATACCTTGGCGTTAGGCATTTCAGCAACTACCTCTTAAATGGTACGTAAAATATAATGTTCTCTCTTGATGGCTTTGTTTAGATCCTGTGGGTCCATGCATACCTGTAATTTGTTTGGCTTCCCGATTGTCACCAAGTTGTTTACCCTTTCAGTAGGCTCAGTTTGCCTGACGACATCCATGTCACTTTTCTGGGTGACTGAACCACTGGTGTGACTTCTGGGTCTATTTGTATGTGATGAATTCATGGAACACATCCAGGTCTTGTGAATAAATCTTCATATTCACTCAAAATGTCAGTCCCTGTCCTTTGTTCAAGCTTGAATATTCTCTGTATTAAGCTCATTTGCAGACAAGCTGATCTTCCAAGTATTGCAGGTGCATCTTATTCTATCACTTGAAATTCCAGTTCAAACACTTTCTCTTTGTATTGACATTTGAGTGTTTTCTTGCCCTTTGGCTCCATCTGATGGCCTGGATACGTCACTAGCAGTCGGATTTCTGCATGGAATCGCCACTCACATTCACTGTCAGCGTTTTCAAGTCTCTCATGGACAAGACATTACACTCAGCTCCTGTATCCAGCTTAATAGTATGTTTGTGGTTGTTTATTTTCAGTGTTTCTGGCCACTGCTCATTCTCAGTATTTTTCTCATTGACATTCACTAGCCACATTTTTCTTGGCTCACAATACGTTCAGAAAAGCTATTTTAATACATCAAAGTATTGGATACCTTGATGGCATCATCTCCGGCTACGTGCAGGAATGTGGCACATTTCACTTTTTCTGATTTCTTGGAGAAGCCACTGGCGATGATATAAAGGTTGAATTTCTGGATCCACACTCCAATTTTCGGCTGCATTTCCCTCTAGGTTCAGAGTAGTTGACGGTATCATTTGTTTGATATTTTGGAATGTTGAGCTTTCCTTGTATTACTTTTTAACTTCTGACACCATCTAATATATTAGCACACAGAGGCAGGGATTTGGGTAGAATAACAAAATTTATCAGATGTCATGGGACAAGTGCAAGTACAGATGATCATGTAGGAATTAGTAACAGTGCCACCCTCAGGCACTACAGGTAAGTACATGTACATACATGACACCTCAAATACACTACACGTTTTACATTTCCTGCATTTCAGGAAAGTACTCCTGCAACAGGGTGAACAAATTAAGGTCCGACATATGTACAGTATTTCTTACACTCTTCTTTTCTGACTGGAATTGTGTTGTTCATTGGTAATAAGTGTAGCAATTATTCCAGTTTAAAATAGTTTAGCAAAATACTTTACTCATCAGATTGTGCTGCTGTCTCCTCTTGTTGTAATAAAACGTGTCTGTGACCGTGGTTGCGGGACACATTTTTTGGGTGTGCCCTTTTTTTTGCAGTACATGGCCCCCAAAAGATCTTTTCACGTCACTGATGGGCAGTGAATTCTATTCGCGACAGCCAGGGTGGTGCTAGCCTCGGGATTCGCTAGCGAGCGCTGTTTCGTTCCTCAGGAACGCGAGCATACCATAGACAAGTGCTTGCAGCGTGCATTCGTAGAGGGAACAAAAATCAAGACTTCGGACACACTTGTGTTGGAGCGCACCAAAGCACCTTTCTACACCCACACAGCCTACGGAAGTGAAGAGTATCTGGTCACAGGTCAGTAGATCGTTAAACTGATACATCAGTCATTCAGTCTATTCATTTTCATCAGGAAACTACTCGAAATGTAGCTATGTGTTAACATCTATCTGTGCATGTTGACGGGAGAATGTACAGACAGCTAGTAAGGTTACTAAGGAAACGCATCCAGAGCTCTTAATAAAAATCCTTGCTGTAGGCTAGGTTGGAGATGGTAAACATTATTTTAGCCTTTCTGAGTCTGTCATCCTCATCAGAACACTTCGGGACAAACAACATGGAATTCGGGACAAACAAATATGGAATTCCATTTTTGGTGTGTGTTTTGTTGGGTCTTTTCAGAAGTGAAAGTGCATTGTTCCCATGCCACCCAAGGTCTTGGATTGATTGATTGGCACTGGCTTAGGACAGGCGATCATGAACGAGGCCATGACGTTGGTGCCACATGGCCATAATACTTCCCACCCAGCATACAAGAGCCCCTAAGTCTCTCTACCCCCAGGCCTCTACCCTGCACCCATGAGCCCCAGAGTCCCTCTACCCCCAGGCCTCTACCCTGCACCCATGAGCCCCAGAGTCCCTCTACCCCCAGGCCTCTACCCTGCACCCATGAGCCCCATAGTCCCTCTACCCCCAGGCCTCTACCCTGCACCCATGAGCCCCATAGTCCCACTACCCCCAGGCCTCTACCCTGCACCCATGAGCCCCGGAGTCCCACTACCCCCAGGCCTCTACCCTGCACCCATGAGCCCCAGAGTCCCTCTACCCCCAGGCCTCTACCCTGCACCCATGAGCCCCATAGTCCCTCTACCCCCAGGCCTCTACCCTGCACCCATGAGCCCCGGAGTCCCACTACCCCCAGGCCTCTACCCCGCACCCATGAGCCCCGGAGTCCCTCTACCCCCAGGCCTCTACCCTGCACCCATGAGCCCCATAGTCCCTCTACCCCCAGGCCTCTACCCCACACCCATGAGCCCCATAGTCCCTCTACCCCCAGGCCTCTACCCTGCACCCATGAGTCCCGGAGTCCCTCTACCCCCAGGCCTCTACCCCGCACCCATGAGCCCCATAGTCTCTCTACCCCCAGGCCTCTACCCTGCACCCATGAGCCCCGGAGTCCCACTACCCCCAGGCCTCTACCCTGCACCCATGAGTCCCGGAGTCCCTCTACCCCCAGGCCTCTACCCTGCACCCATGAGCCCCAGAGTCCCTCTACCCCCAGGCCTCTACCCTGCACCCATAAGCCCCTAAGTCTCTCTACCCCCAGGCCTCTACCCTGCACCCATGAGCCCCATAGTCTCTCTACCCCCAGGCCTCTACCCTGCACCCATGAGCCCCATAGTCCCTCTACCCCCAGGCCTCTACCCTGCACCCATGAGCCCCATAGTCCCTCTACCCCCAGGCCTCTACCCCGCACCCATAAGCCCCATAGTCTCTCTACCCCCAGGCCTCTACCCTGCACCCATAAGCCCCTAAGTCTCTCTACCCCCAGGCCTCTACCCTGCACCCATGAGTCCCGGAGTCCCTCTACCCCCAGGCCTCTACCCCGCACCCATGAGCCCCGGAGTCCCACTACCCCCAGGCCTCTACCCTGCACCCATAAGCCCCTAAGTCTCTCTACCCCCAGGCCTCTACCCCGCACCCATGAGTCCCGGAGTCCCTCTACCCCCAGGCCTCTACCCTGCACCCATGAGCCCCATAGTCTCTCTACCCCCAGGCCTCTACCCTGCACCCATGAGCCCCATAGTCCCTCTACCCCCAGGCCTCTACCCTGCACCCATAAGCCCCTAAGTCTCTCTACCCCCAGGCCTCTACCCCGCACCCATGAGCCCCATAGTCCCACTACCCCCAGGCCTCTACCCCGCACCCATGAGCCCCGGAGTCCCACTATCCCCAGGCTTTGTGCCCCGTAAGGATACTGTGATGATGCCTGCCCCTCTCAGACCACTAGCCTGCCCTCCAGGACTGGAATACCTGACTCAGATCAACCAGCTCCTCATCCATCAGGAAGTGAATCTGGCTGAAGTGGTTCTGGGCTGGGAGGTGAAACATAGCAACATTGTAAAGAACAATGTCGGGCAGCAAGTGTTTGCATGTAGCAGAGGAGAACGACTGCTGCACTCTACAGTTCTGCGGCCCCGCAGGACTGTAGACTCCTGCTGCTTCCCCTGCTGTCTGCAAGAGCTGGAGGTGCAGAGTCCCCCTGGTAGCCCTATAGGATGCATGGTGCGGAACTGGCACCCTTTCTACCCTTAACTTACCATGCAGAACGAACGGAGAGAACGCCAGTTCAAGATCAAGGGGCCGTTTTGTGACTAGATGCGGACCAGATGTTGTCTTTGAGGTGAAGCCAGTGGATGAGACAACGGCAGTGGGGAAGATCAGTAAGAAATGGGTTCGATTGCTTCAGGAAGTTGATGCAGATAACTTTGCAATCTCCTTCCCCATGGACCTGGAAGTGAAGATGAAGACGCTGTTGCTGGGAGCCTGCTTCCTCATCGACTTCATGTACTTTGAGAAAAATAAATAACTTAATGTCTCAAATGAACCTTTACTCCCACACTTTCTACTCTTAGTGGACTATGATAACTCTTGGATGTGAAATAAATGAATGATCCTCTCCTTAAACGCTTTTCTGTATAATTAAAGTTTTTTTAATGAACTCTCTATTGTTCTGACATACAATATATCATAAGTGCACCTTCTAAGTAGGCTACAGTAATAAAGTGGATGAATTAAAAAGATAGGTGCATGGCTGTAGACATTAGAATGCACAGTATTTTCATACAATTGACAGCGTGACGACACTAGCGGTTAGGGCGTCATTGTAAATAAGAATTTGATCTTAACTGGCTTGCCTAGTTACATAAAAGTTAAGTAAAAAATGTAAAATTCTCTGCTCTGTTTGGTGCAAGGTGAAGTCTCAAAGCCGTCGCAGAGTCTAGTGGAGTGAAAATCTACCCTACGTGTGTGGCAGGGCATGAGGAGAGGCCACTGTCAAGGACGAGAGCTAAGAGTGGTCTCAGGGTACATACAGTAGGCTCAGGATCCAAGGTTGATGTACGTGCTAAAGACTATATTTGAAACTCATAATTAAAATAACACACTTTCAGTTGACAACTTATGATTTAGCAAACAAAGGACAACAGAACATAGTAACCCACTATCTCCTGGACCTCTTTTCACTGAATAAATGCAGCAGGTGATATCCCAGATTATGCCTTTAACATTCTATTAACGTCACATTTCAACATGCTTTACGTTTAGCATCAATGGATGGAAGTCCTAAATTCACACTGTTTCATTTCAATCCTAGTGTTGTTCAGTGGTCAGAAAATGCCCATAGGGTTAGAAATGTAATCAACCTCTTCTACTTCTCAAGTTACATGAAGTCGATTTAGAAGCAGGCTCCCAGCAACACCGCCTTTACCTTCACATCCAGGTCCATAGGGAAGGAGATTCCAAAGTTATCTGCATCTGTGAAGACTTCCCGTAGGAATCCAACCCACTGCTTACTGATCTGCCCCACCACCACTGTCTCATCCAGAAACTTCACATCAAAGTTGACATCTGAACAGCAATGACAAACAACATATGGCCCATGGATCTTAAGCTGGGGCTCTCTCCTCTTGATCTGCACAGTAGGTTTGGGCAGGTAAGGGTGCCACTCCTGCACCACATAGCCTATGGGGCTACCAGGGGGACTCTGCACCTCCAGCTCTTGCAGGCAGCAGGGGAAGCAGCAGCAGTCACACCTCAAAGGCCGCATCAGGGTCATCACTTCCTCTCCCAGGTTGTCCTGGATGTGAAGGGTGAAAGGTCAGTCTCGGCCCAGAACTGTAGAGTGCAGCATTCCTTCTCTGCTACAGCAAACACTTGCTGCCCGACATTGTTCTTTACAATGTAGTTATGTTTCACCTCCAAGCCCAGAACCACTTCAGCCAGATTAACTTTCTGATGGATGAGGAGGTGATCAATTTAGTCAGGTTTTCCAGTCCTGGAGGGCAGGCTTGTGTTCTGAGAGGGGCAGGCATCATCACAGGATCCTTAGGGGGCACAAAGCCTGGGGGTAGAGGGACTTTGGGAATCATGGGCGCGGGGTAGAGGCCTGGGGGTAGAGGGACAACGGGGCTCGTGTTTGCTGGGTGGGAAGCATTATTGTACATACCTCGGCCATGATTGCCTGTCCTAAGCCAGCAGGGCCAGGGATCATCACAGGAGCCTGAGGGGTGTAGTCTCGGATCCTCCATCCTCAGGGTCTGGTAGGCAGTATGGCACCTTCCTGTAGTGGCTGGCATGGATCCAAGTAGACCTATTAGCTACGCGAACAGCAACACCTGGTATGGTCCAGTCCACCTCTGCTGGTTCCAATGCCTTCGTCTCAGGTCTCACCACCACTCAGTCACCTGGTTGCAGTTTGTGCAGGATCCCCACCAGAGGCTGGGGCAGAGCTGCTTTCACCCTGGGGAAAATAGTCTTCAGAACATTGTTTAGAGCAGTACAATAACTTATCATGTCATTGTCGCAGCCCCTCAGGTTCAGCTTGTTCTGTAGGAAAGGGGCCAGAATCTCCTGGGGGGCCAACCCAGTTGTTATGTGTGCCCGCACCCTCACGTACATCAATGCGAGTGGCATTACCGTGACCCAAGGGAGGCCAGTTCCTGCCATGAGTTTCACCATCGTAATGTTCAAACAATTCAAAATATGAATTTATACTTTCAATTCTACTTTCCAATGAACTTCTCATTTCCTTTCTTTCCCACTGTCTTTGTTACTTTCTATTAACTACATATCTCTTCCTCTCAAATACCTGACTTTCCATTTTACAATCTCTGCTATACTCTACCGCTGTCTTTAATAATGCGTTACTCTACCAGGTAAATCTACCACTCCCAACTTCTGACACATGGTACTGGTACTGGCCATGCGCCAACTTAGCAAGGTAGGGAAAACAAGAACGTGGCAGAGTTGGCAGCCCAGCCGGGCCCAACCACAGTTTCTGCACATTGTCATATGTACACAGCCTCTTCCACTTCCTCAGCTCGACAGGACCTACAGAAGATCGCAAGTCTGAAATGTCATTGGGGGAGAAGAGATTCATAATAGGATGTGAACCCATCTGCAACGCAGGAGAATCAGTAGAGACAGCTGCTGCTTTGGCTGCCAAATCAGCCATTATGTTGCCCTTGGAGAGTTAGTATGAGCCAAACATTTACATATAGCTATTTCAGAAGGGAGAGGAATAGCTTCCAATAGGTTATCAACAAGTTTCCAATGAGTAATAGTTTTCCCAGAGGACGTGAGGAACCCACGCTGTTTTCACAATGTAACAAAATCATGTACTACCCCAAATGCATAGCGGCTATCTGTGTAGATAGTAACTGACTTATCCTTCGCCAGTATACAAGCTCTTGTGATTGCAAAAAGTTCTACAGCCTGCGCTGAGAGATGTGGTGGCAATTTAGCACTTTCAAGTGTGGTTGCCGCTGTTGATACAGCATAGGCAACAAGTGGTTCTCCTTTCTCAGACCTCTGAGTGGAGCCATCTACAAAGATTTCCAATTCAGCATTCTGCAAAGGGACATCAGTCAAATCTGACCTTGGTTTAGATACAAGCTCCACCAGCGCTATGCAGCCATGGGTTTCTCCTGTCCTTAGTTGGTAACAATGTAGCTTGATTTAGCACAGTGCACCTTTTCAGGGTCACATGTGACATGGTTAGAAGCACATTCTGATAGTGCCTTGCTGGAGTCAGATGAGCAGTCTTAGCCTGTGAGATGAGGGCATAAACAGCGTCTG
Source organism: Salmo trutta (assembly GCF_901001165.1). NCBI lineage: Eukaryota > Metazoa > Chordata > Actinopteri > Salmoniformes > Salmonidae > Salmo > Salmo trutta. Next base: position 72,073,885 of record NC_042969.1, on the reverse strand, counting down.
GTACATGCACAGTTAGTTCACACATAGCAACAATGTCAGCACACGCCAGTACAGCCTCGGTAGCTGCAGCAAACAACACACCAGACACACTCACCACACCATCCAATTGCTTAGAATAGTAACCCACTGGTCTCTGTTAACCACCCATGGTCCTGAGTCAACACAGAAGACATAAACCCATTCTTCTTTCACACACAAACAGATTGAAAGGGTTTAGAATGTGTACAGGGAGACCCAGACATGGAGAAGTAGTCATGAGTTGTTTCAGTTTCGTCAGGGCAGTCAGTCATTCAGGGGTTCATTTTATCTTATCATTCATAGCCATCTTGTGACCGTAAATGAGATCTAAGAGAGGCTGGACATCCTCGGCATAGTCAGGCAGCCAAGCCCTACAGTACCCTGTCATACCAGTCTGTGACATCATGTGTCATTTGGTAACAGGCTATGGGACAGAGAGAATAGCTTGTACTCTCTCTGGACCCAGCTGTCTGCCATTGGGAGTGATCTAATTTCCCAAAATACTTTACAGTTTGGGAGAGAAGTTGCAACTTTTAATTTTAATATAATATAATATAATATAATATAATATAATATATATATATATATATATATATATATATATATATATATATATATATATATATATATATATATATATATATATTTTTTTTTTTTAATTGTTGTATTTTTTGTTGTTGTTGATACTTTGTGGCCATTCTCTGCCAGAAAGATCAAAAGAGCTCGAGTATCAGTTTCACCCGCCTGGAGTTTCAGAGCACAATAACAAGTCATCAACATACTATATTAGAGTGCTCCCCTCCACGGGAATGAAACCCTCCAAAAGTTGTGCCAATGCAGCTGAAAAAAATTGCGGGGGACTCAATGTACCTCCTTCTGAGGAACGTGAAGCAAACCAGAACTGTGACTCTGGTGCAACGGGAGTACTAAAAAAACGCATTAGCCAAATCAATCACAGAGAACCATTCTGCTGTGGGTGGTACCGCCCCCAACAGAGTAGTAACATTAGGAACCACAGGGGCACGGGCAAAACTGCATCGTTCACAGGCCTTAAGTCCTGGACAAACTTCCAATCACCTGAAGGTTTTCTAACAGGCAAGATAGGGGTGTTACAGGGTGATTCTGGACAGGGAATTAAAGCGCCATTAGCTAACACGGATGCATGAACAGGGTAATACCTGCTATTGTCTCAGTACTGAGTGGATACTGTGCTCTAGACGGGTACCTGGTATCTTTAGGAGTGACCACCATTGGCTCAGCTCCCTTCATTCTCCCAAAATCATACTTGTCCCTTGCCCATAGGCATTCAGGAACCCCTCTCAGGAGGGGTGAGTCTTCACTCAACAACATGATATTGGTAGAAAAAGAAACCTGATCAACACCATGCACACCCCTCTCAGTTGGCGTTTCCCAACTGAGTGGGTAACAACTTGTCAGTGTGCTGGGTGAATAATTTGACCCATCAGGGCCCAGTCAATAGCATCAACCAAGCATTTCATCCACATTCCAGTATCTGCCCATTCTACTCTGTCTGATTTTGACACGTGGTGCGCTATCCTCAAACAGGTAGAGCTCTTTCTGTGTAGGGGTTAGATTAACCCCTAAAGCACAGAAATCCCTGCTACAGTATACACCCTCACACTGCACTGACTCATCCTGTAATGTAGCACACAGCCATTGCTTCTCATAATGGAGATCTCTTGTCAATGGTGCAAAATGGGAGGTGCAATGTATGCCCTCTTCAGACTTGAAACCGCTCTCGTAGCCCCAATTGGTTTTAGCCATTGAGAAAACACGAACAATATTGGCCACCTCATTATCAATATCCACTGAATAGTACCAGTCACACAGTTCTTACATCAGCATCAATTGCTCCCCTCCTCCTTCTCCTGTACTGTACAACTGTTAGCCCACTGGGCCCACACGTTATGTTAATACCCAATTTACATAGGAGGTCTCTGCCCATGGAATTGACAGGGCAGTGATCAGAGAAGAGGAATTGATGCTGACATTTCTCTTCACAAAAGGAGACAGGCATAGTTACATGATCTCTGAATGGGAGGCCTGAAGCCCCTACAGTTTGGACTGTTTCACTAGAAATGGGAGGCTTCTTATTAGCCTTACAGTCAATCACAGACATTGTAGCTTCTGTATCAACAAGAAATATTATTGACTCACCATTGACACAAGCCTCCACGGTTGGCACTACTCTGGGAAGGGTGTGACTCTTTAAAAACAAATGCTCTGGTTGCTCTGATGATTCAAACACAACTGTCCCTATCTTCTCATCAATACTCCTCCTGTCCCTGTCCTGGATTGTACAGGGTCGTCTGTGCAGGCATCCCCGTCTGCCAAGCCCCAGGTTGGCCTCTGCCTTGAGGGACTTCTTGTGGGCCCCTACTTACTGTTGCTGTTGCTGGACCCCGTGAGGTAGCCCGCCCTGCCATTGGTTGGGGGGTGGCTGCCATGGCTGTTGTTGAACGGGGGGCGTCCATGCAGGTGCTCCACTCCACTTCCACTTCCCTCTCCTCTGGGGTCTCAGTCCGCCCCACCTTTGCTCTTCTGTGGCTCAGAGCAGTCAGCAGCAAAATGACCCAGCTTCCTACAGTTGTAGCACTTGTGCCCGGCACCCCCACGTCCTGCCCCCACCGGAGCTGCACCCTGGTAGAACGTCAACTGAGCAGCCTGCAGCTTCTGTGTCTTCACCTTTTCTTCTTAATTTTTTTCTTCCTTCTGAGTACTTTGTTGTTTCTCAGCATGCTTGCAGTGCTGTACTCCCGTTGCTAATGGCTCAGTCTCCCAACTGATACAGGTAGTCCTCACAGCTATCTCCAGGTCCGGTGTCAGACCCCTCACCAGGGCGTCTTTCAGCAGATCCCCATATGCATGTTCGTTTGGTCTGATACCACTATGTAGCCTGAAACAGATCTCAAGTCTCTTTCTGAAAGCCTCCAGGCCCTCATCTTTCTTCATAGGGCATTCTCTGATGGCAGTCCAGTCGGTCTTGGTTGGATACATCTCGACAATCCTGGCGAGGAGCTCCATTATCTGGTCCTGATACGCACCATTCTCAGTCCACAGGTAGTTGAAATCAAACTGTCTCTGTACATCCGCCCACCCGAGTCCCAATCAAACTGTCTCTGTACATCCGCCCGCCCGAGTCCCAATCAAACTGTCCCTGTACATCCGCCCACCCGAGTCCCAATCAAACTGTCTCTGTACATCCGCCCGCCCGAGTCCCAATCAAACTGTCTCTGTACATCCGCCCGCCCGAGTCCCAATCAAACTGTCTCTGTACATCCGCCCACCCGAGTCCCAATCAAACTGTCCCTGTACATCCGCCCACCCGAGTCCCAATCAAACTGTCTCTGTACATCCGCCCACCCGAGTCCCAATCAAACTGTCCCTGTACATCCGCCCACCCGAGTCCCAATCAAACTGTCTCTGTACATCCGCCCACCCGAGTCCCAATCAAACTGTCTCTGTACATCCGCCCACCCGAGTCCCAATCAAACTGTCTCTGTACATCCGCCCACCCGAGTCCCAATCAAACTGTCCCTGTACATCCGCCCACCCGAGTCCCAATCAAACTGTCCCTGTACATCCGCCCACCCGAGTCCCAATCAAACTGTCTCTGTACATCCGCCCACCCGAGTCCCAATCAAACTGTCTCTGTACATCCGCCCACCCGAGTCCCAATCAAACTGTCTCTGTACATCCGACCACCTGAGTCCCAGTTTATTTTTACAGATATGGGCTATCTCGGTAGCAGATGGTTTGTACTGACCCACCAATACCCTCATCTCGGCTGGGCCGGGGTCACCCCAGACCCTGTCAGGACTTCAGTCAGGCTTCGCGCCAGATGATCACCGGGGTGTTGGGAGAGACAGGGGGTGGGGCAGCAGGTTGCAGTGGTCTGGCATCCGGCGGATCAGCTGGAGGTGGCGGAGGAGGCGGCAGATTCGGCAACATTGGATAGAGAGTTTGAGGAGTAGCATAGGGAGGGGGACAGTCTCTGTCATCATCATCTTTCCTATTCTTTCTGACTGTTTCATATTTTCCCTTCTTTTCTTCTTCCTCAGTCTGAAATACCATATTCTGACGGGGCTTTCCCCGAAATGGGTCCTGTCTCTCCTTTTGTTTGTCAGCTTCCATTTCCCATTTCCTGAATTTTACCCAGTCTATTTGATCCATTTTCCCTAGTTTACCTTCTTTCTCTACCAATTTCTGTCTTACCTTGTCTAACAGCATCACACTTAGTGTCCCTGTCAAAGGAAAACCACCCTCTCTATGCCATAGAGAAACCTGTTCCAAAATATCCCTTCCCCACTTATCTACCATGACCTTCAAGGCTCCCGTAGGAGGGTCCGGAATGCCTGGTTCTTTGTCCACACACACTCAAAGATAACATAGACACACACAGGGGTAGACAAACAAAGAAAACCAGTTAGCACTGTTTATGATTTTATATTTTATCCATATGAACAGGGAAATTCATATCTTCATTAAAATACTGCCTAATTAGTGGCCCCAGAACAGGGTATTATCTCCACACGAGGATATCGCCTACTGCGATTACTGTGGTATAGATTCTCTTATGTCTATCCAAATGTACAAAACTACCCACAGAGTACCGTGTCTTCTATCTAATTGTGTAACACGGTCCCAAAAATCCAATCTTACCTCGTATCTTTTAACCTCCACCTCAGGTGAAGCGCCCGGAATAACAAAACACTCACAATAACATCTAACTATCGTAACCCAGGGCATACCTGGCCAGCGCATTTAAAATAAATGGATTTCACCACTTCTGGGGATCAATCAGACACTTAGACATGTAGACTCCCCCTTCAGACAGCGGTCCCTCATCCAATGGGACTTCACCAGGTACCATGCTTCCCACAGAACCCACAGTCACCCTGGCCCCTCGCCCCTACAGACCGCACCAATCCCCACTGTAATCAATTCAGTGTCAGGACAGCTCTAGGTCGCCCGCAACCGAGCAGTGACAGAGTATCTTTGAGCCTGCAAACCCTCAGATTACTCTCCTCTGACTCGGCCCTGCTTACGCCTCCAAGGTGCTGCCTCACACAGGACCACACTCAGAGCCTACTTAACAGAGGCTTTTCTTAAAAACTTGACTTTGTGTGGTTCGCTCACCTCCTTTTCAATAATGAGGAGAGACAAGGTCAATCACTAATCAGGATATTGGTGGATCATCTTGCTCCCCTCAATACTATGTTCAGAATCTGGTATCCACCCGTGCCCGCTTCCTCTCAGAACTTAGGTGGTCCAGCTGCTCCTTCAGGAGTGCGCTCCCCTGAGATCCCAATTTGGGGATCCCTGTGCAGAGTTTACCCAGATCTTCAGGAGCAACCAACAGGTGAAGTTACGGATCTCATCCTCGTCGCAAATGTAGTGAATTTCGAAATACTATCAAATGAGGAGAGACAAACTTATCACACAAGTCAGAGTTATACTTAAACTAAATCTTTATTCACTTATTAATAAGGGAGCAGGTCACATCAAACACAAATGAATGGAGTGAGTGCTCCCTGAGTGGGGTGAGTCTCTGGGTTATATACTATCTCAGGATAGGTCAGGATAGGTGCAACCTCAGAGATGACGTACAATGGTTCCAGACACTAACCCCACACATCCAGTGCCAGACCTTAGGCCCCAAATACAAGGAACTTGCTGTTTTGTTCAGTACTAAGAACTTTGGACATTTGTTGTTACTTAGTTTCCACCTTGAGCTAGGGGAGAGAACAATCTCCCCCTAGGAGGAGTTGACTGACGCTCAGACATTGTGGAGACAAGTGATTGGTTCCCCATTACTCACGCCATCCCTTCACATGGTTTGCAATAAAGACACACAGTTCGCATATGGAAACAATGTTTCCTTCTGACCTCCTTTGCCATACTTCTTGCAGATATTCTGCATAGCAACAGGGACATGTGATAGATAAGCCTGACTTCTCCCCTCTCTGGACCCAAGGTGACTGAGGCCCATTTGAGGGAGGAAGTGCAGCTGCCAACACCAGAGTCCGAAAGGATACATTCTAATAACAAAGAGTTTCAACAGTTCAATCATATAAGCATATTCTGCAGACAAGACATCTTAATTATCTATGTTACTTAGCTAATTCTGATGTCTCCACCACAGGGGGCATAAAGCCTGGGGGTAGTGGTACTCTGGGGCTCGTGGGTGGGGTGTAGACAGCATTATGGCCAGGCGCCTCTACAGAGTTAAACGTTGCCTGGGGTATCTGTCCGGAGGAAGTGTCAATCCATCCTTGGGTGGCCATATGGAACAAGGCACTTCCACTATTGAAACTCAATCTACTATCAAAAATGAGTTTTCCTTCCTATTTTTTATCTATGACATTGACATTTACTAGACAATTTAGGGAATTGTTGTCCAAAACTAAACTTCAGCTTGTTTCAAACTCCTTTGTGAGTCTACAGAATCCAAGGGTCCTCTCTTTCACGTAGGTCAAGTTACAGCATCACACAAAGAGCTATTTCCCTTAGCAACGCTGCCTTACCAGTAACGGGGTAACTGTCTGGCACATTTATATCCAGCAGTTTACAGTCGAGAAGTAAGCTTCAAAGAAGCCTAGGCCTACTATTTAATAAAGTTTGTTATACCTTATAGTTTATGACTTTACCATGCATAATGTTTCCACCTTTTAGGCTTACAGTTGATGCAGCAACCAGACGTATAGGCAAACAGTTCACTGCGCATGAGCGAAGGTGTGGTGTGAATTTCCACTACAGATAAACCGACACCACAAAGGCAGCCTGGGCTATAAGCAAAATAAACAACTGCTTAGGCCCCATCAATGGTCAGGGTCGCCCCACAAACTGTGAGGAGGACCCTAAACGGGATTCTGCTTAGGGCCCCCAAAAAGCTAGGGCTGGTGATAAAAGTATTGGTGAACTGGTACGAAATGGTGCCTAATAGTGCTTGTTTGAATGAATCCCAAATAAACAAACCAGTCACTCCTAGGTTATTAACTGTGTATGTATTAATACTTTACCCAGAAGATATCAAATGCAACCGCAACCAATAGAAATCTATCACCATAAAATCATAATCTAATCTTCCACATGTAGTTCATCCTCTGTCCAACTTGCAATAAACCCAACTGGCCAGCAGGAATCACTATTCGATAGATTTTCAGTGATGTTGCATGCATACTGTAACCAGCCATCTAGCTAATCATAAACAGTCAACGCAGCTGTTTCTAGCACGAGCTGCATCCCATCAACACAGCTGCCTCGGATTCGAACACACCAGTGTCAACCCACCGACACAGAGGAAGAACACACTGAAAAAGGTGAGTCACCTATAATTTCATGAAGATGGAATCGATGCACCAATTTGAGCTAAACATTGAAAGCAGAATGGCTTAGCAAGATGGCTATGAATAGTCTCCGAAATATCAAAATATTTTCCCAGTGCTGTAGCAGCTAGCTAACGTAGCTGATAGCCTACACCAGAATTAATGTTGGCAAAGAACAGAGGCTTGGGATGCCAGCTAATCGTGCAAGCTAACTAAAGGCGTATTGGTAGTTTCAAAATAACACTTTTCTCAATGGAGTATTGTAGCCAGGGATTTTCTGTGACAGTCGGGTTTAGAGGAAAATACTTTACAGTTGTAGTAAATAACAATGGCCTGTAATATAGTATAATTACCAATGTGACATCAGCTAGCTGGCTAGCTAGTAGTTTCCTCGCTTTTTGTTCTCCCCTGTCCATTGAGTGAATGGGGAACGATGACACCTCACTCGCTAGCGTAGTGGAGAGTGCCTGGTATTTCAGCGGGCATTTCATTGTTGTAACATAAAGCCTTGACGTAAGTGGCAAAATTATGTGCCCATGGCATCCCTGCGGTGGTGGGAAGAAAACAGTGTAAACATCTGTAGCAACAAGCAAGATTGGTTATAACCACGAAAGTGTATGAAATATGTCAGCTGATAATGAAGCTGTTTGGGAGCGTCATGCAACTTTGATTCTATGGCATTTTTTTGCGGACATGATGCCAAATAGTGAGCTAACGTTATATGTGACTATATCATTATTAATAATCCATTTCAAACAATACATCTACTTATTCATGATTTAATAATGAGCTGTCTTTAAGATAGCTTACTTATCCCAACATTTTAGTAGCCTACCTCCTTTAAAGGGTGACTGATGTAAAGTGTTGCAATTGGCAGTATCTTTTTAACTGTGCATGTGGTGGTTGCTGCCAAGCCCGTTACTAGAAGTGAATAAAGCTTATATGTATTGTGTAGTATATTCACATTGCTAGAGTATGTCCATTATGCTTGTTGTCAGGTAATTTTGTCCTACAAGGAGCAACATATTATTTATTTTTTATTTTTCTGCCTATGGTTATCCATAGGTGTATTATTATTGACTGCTGTATTATTGACTGTATGTTTGTTTTACTCCATGTGTAACTCTGTGTTTGTATGTTGTCGAACTGCTTTGCTTTATCTTGGCCAGGTCGCAATTGTAAATGAGAACTTGTTCTCAACTTGCCTACCTGGTTAAATAAAGGTGACATAAAATAAAATAAATACAAATCCTCCAGACCATTTTATAGCTGGTCCTGAAAAAACCTTGCTTCCTGTTTTTTGGGGGGCAAGAATCTGGCCCCTTGTTTGAGGCTTGTTTAGATGTGGGGGTCTCCTGCTGCTGGGAACTCTGGGAATGTCAGATAGAACTGGAACTTTGACATCAAAGTTTCACCCCATTGACTACCAGAGTGGGACTGTGTGCATTCTGACCCATTTTGAGCGCCCCCATCCCTCACTGGAACAACAGTCTAAACAGTTAGTTCACATTCAAAATATCTGCTATCACTCAGGTAGAGGTAGGCTTAAGTCAATTTGGGTTTTGGCTTACATTGACGGTGATTTACACACATGGAACGGAGGCTGAAATATAGCTTAGGCCTACATCATTTGGGGATAAAGCCTTAGGCTGTTTGTGATTCTATGCTATGCTACACCATGGAGAGGGTGGTCCGCATAGGGCTGTGGCGGTCACGAAATTTCGCCAGCTGGTGATTGTCAAGGAAATAACTGTCGGTCTCACTGTAATTGACCATTAATTAACATAAACACATTTAGCATCTCCTGACTTCCACACATAGACTTTTTAAAATGGATTGTAGGCTAATAAATCCATGTAATATAGCCCACACCTTCTCAATAATGTCGTAAGGATTGGAACAAAATGCAGCGGGAATGTGTATACTCATCTTTTTATTTGGCAGAAAGAAGGAAAACCAAAACAAACGTATACAAAAACGACGACAAACAGTCCTGTAAATCATACAGCTATACACGAAACAACTACCCATGAAAACACCCCTACTAAATAGGACCTTCAATTATAGGCAACGAGGAACAGCTGCCTCCAATTGAAGGTCAAAACAATAAACTAGACATAGAAATAGAAAAAATAGAACATAGAAATACAAAACAGAACACAACCCAAAAACCCCAACAACACAAAACAAACACACCCCTGCCACGTCCTGACCAAACTACAATAACAAATAACCCCTTATACTGGTCAGGACGTGACAAATAAATTCATTATTTATTTTAGACAAATCTTAAGAAGCATGATATGAATAAAATGTAGTCTATTTCAGAAGAAAAGAATAGCATATTCTGAGATGTCCTGATGTGGTTTATGCCAAATGGCTGGGGTGTACACTAGTTCATTTAGTAGACAAGATTTGCTTATAATTCTATGGCATTATTTTATAGTATGAAGAATACAATTGAACAAAGCTGAATAAATTATATATTTTTTCTCCAAACGATTTGAGGGAGTGCGTACATGCGGCTATTCTGTGTAGAAGGGTTAATAAATAAATAGGTACTATGCTTAATTTAGAGTCAATAATGTAACTTTAGTTGTTCTACAAATGTTGGGCTATACGTTTTGATTTTTAATACATTGTAAGGCTATATGATGCGACTAATGATGATTTGAAAAAAGTCGCTTGAATAGCATGAGCTCTGCTTTGTGTTTTGCGCAGGCTGTACACACTCCAATAGTCTCTCATTCACAATTTGACAAGCACTTGATAATGTCTCGAATTTCATGGTGGCATGCCCTTTGTGGCCATAATGCACCCTAACAAAATCCATGCCTTTTGCGGCCCGGAGTGCTGCGTTGTGCCCTTCTCCCTGAGTGTGCAGCACAATCCATCACATGATCGGGTCTTTCTCACAGGCTACAAGTGAAGGCAGACACATTGGGGACGGAACTGTGCGTGTCCTTATCCAATTCCGAGGTGCATATTGAAGATATTGGTAAAACTGTCCACATTTACTTTTCATCAGCCAACAAGATGAGTTGACCAAACAAACAACAAAAGCACTAGCCTATGTCAATCTACTGTCCCCATAGTACAAAAGTCGACCTATTCTGTGCGAGAAATAAATATTCCTAACATAGTCTGGGACAGTTGCGGGATACTATAGATCACAAATTAATACAACCACTAGCATCCCCAAAAATGTTTAATGCAATGTGGCCGATGCAACAGATAAGAACATTTTGTTTTTTACATTTATTTTTATTTAACCTTTAAATAAGAACAAATTCTTATTTACAATGACGGCCTACCGCGGCCCAAGCCCAACCTGGACGACACTGGGCCAAGTGTACGCCGCCCTATGGGACTTCCAATCACAGCCGGATGTGATGCAGCTTGGATTTAAACCAGGGACTGCAGTGATGCCTCTGGCACTGACATGCGTGCCTTAGACCGCTGTGCCACTCGGGAGCCCAAAATGTTGATAAACTATTATGCTATTTCTTCACATTATAAGCACAGCAATGCGCACATGGTAGTAGGCTATAAGTGTGAATGTTCTATTAGGGGAAAACACCATTATCAAAAGTGACTGCAAATGCAATTATGCATGTAATGCTTTTACTATAAAAGGTGCATATTTATGGTGAAAATGATCTTCCCCAAACTTGAAACTCACTTGCTGCTTATATATGCCAGTTAAGCCCCTTGTAAAGCAGATTAATGTGCTTAATTTAAAAAAGTTGTTTGGCCACTTTAGTTGTTATACAAACTTTATTCAAACATATAGACCTATGGGCTAGGCTACATGAGGTGTGCGACTATGATTCGAACAATTCGCAAAAAAAAGGCATTGTTTTTTTATGCTGGGCCTCATTCAAGTGATAATATATAATTCACAAGTGATGGGATATTATTGTCACCCATCAGACTAGTCTTCATTTAATTTTGTCTTTAAATATACTAAATAATATGTGTGTGACATTTGTTTTGATTTAGAATGGACCATTATCTTGCATCTGTATCGAAACAGGGGCAGCGGGAAAAAATACATGTTATCTATGTACTTAAATAGGGAATGAGGACGCTTTTCCCCGTGGTTTATTTTTATACTTCTGTTGTAAATATGAGCAATGTGTTTAATATTAGGAAAGTTGAGAAATAAATATAGTAGGCCTAGCCTATAGAAAGCTGATCCTCCTCTTTTTAATAGAGGCCATCACTCTGTTTTCTCCTGCAATTGCATAGCCTATAGAAATGTTGGTCATGTGGAATTTGACTGTCTTCGTGACTCGTGAACGCCGGTGTGGTGGTAATACAGTCACCGCAACAGCCCTAGGTCCGTGTAGCACCCCTGAGGCAGAAAAATAGTAATAAAACCCAGATTTTGGGAATGTGCTCCTGCCTGCCTTCTGCAGTATGTTGAGAGTGGCTCTTTGGCAAAAATATCTTCCTAGATTTTTGTGGTTTTGGCAAACACAGATCTAATGGAGGCTAGGAATGTTTCTCTTTTGCCAAGATCACTTAAACTGTTCTTTGGTTGTGATGTGTGTAATGTTTTTCCATGTTCAAATAAGCGACTAGTGCTTTGTGTGGCATGCTAATGGACTGTTGCAAAAGGTTAAGTCGTGGGTCACTCTGTCTATAGTCCTACTCAAAAGGCATTTCGGTACACCCACAATAACATCTGCTAAATATGTGTGTTTGGTTAGGAGGAGAAATAAAATGGGTGTTTATTAAATGGACAATTTTATTTTCTGTGACAAATTCCTCACTGGGATTGATATATTGTGTGTGATCTAATTGTATTTATGAAACATAATAAGCTCTGTTACTGATTCTCTTATGCCAGATGTGAATATTAACTGAATGTGTTTTTTCTCTCCCTCAGGGCATTTTAATTAGAGGCAGCTTAACCCCTTTTTAGAGGTTACGAAAGACTAGACCCCCCAAAAAACTGGACCTCTGCCTCTGTATGGAAAAATCCCCCTTGCCTGAGGAAACAGGAGCCAAACCGGCAGGACGACCCACTGTGTGGAGCAACACAGCAGGCACACCACCATGTTCAGCCTGATCAAAAAGGACAAGGAGAAGGATGGAGGGAAGAAGGAGAAGGATAAGAAGGACAAGAAGGAGAGGATGTCTGCGGCGGAGCTGCGCAGCCTGGAGGAGATGAGCATGAGGCGTGGCTTCTTCAACCTCAAGAGGGAGTCGAAGCGGGATTCCAAGAACAAGCTGGAGATCTCCAACCCCATTCCCATCAAGGTGGCCAGCAGCCACGAGCTCAGCCTCACTGACATCGAGTCAGACGGCCTGAGCAACCGCAGTAGCATGGTGCTGGACGCAGACGGCCTGAGCGCTGCCAGCTCCACCGACGACCTAAAGGGCGATGGGGGTGGCGGTCTGGAAAAGGACCGGGGCTCGGTGCGAGACCGCGTGGCCCACTTTGGCTCAATGGCCAAGCACAACTCCTCTCAGGTCATGAAGCGTTTCTCCTTCTCCCAGAGGAGCAAAGAGGAGAGTCCCTCAGAGACCTCCACGCCCTCGGGACAGAACTCAGCCACTCCGTCCCCGCAAGTGGAGAACAAGGTGTTCGAACCACAGCACAAGCACAGCCTCCAGCAGCCGGGGCCGGGGGTCGGGCCAGCACCTTGGCCAGTACCGGTCAAGAAGGCCCGCATCCCTGAGGTGGTGGACAAGACCTTCCCTGCTGACCTGAGGCTCCCGGCCGTCATCCCTCCACAGTCTCCGGAGCCACGGGAGCTGGAACTCCAGCGCCGCAACACGGGCGACTTCGGCTTCTCCCTGCGCCGCACCACCATGCTGGACCGCGGAGCCGACGGAGGGGTCTACCGGAGGGTGGTGCACTTCGCCGAGCCCGGGGCCGGCACAAAGGACCTGGCCCTGGGGCTGGTGCCGGGAGACCGTCTAGTGGAGATCAACGGGGGAAACGTGGAGAACAAGACCCGGGACGAGATTGTGGAGATGATCCGTCAGTCTGGGGACACGGTGAGGCTGAAGGTGCAGCCCATCCTGGAGCTGAGTGAGCTCAGCCGCTGCTGGCTGAGGAACACAGACGGCCAGCGACGGGAGGCCTTGGATGTAAGTTATCCCCAATCACTCCTCCCCTTATCACCTAGATAGACATCCCATTCATACCTACAACTTCTAGAGAGGCACCCAACCACTCGTTAGTGTGGGTGTGAGCAAAGTCAGTGTGGTAACTTGATTCACCAATGCCAAGGTTGTGTTTCATGTTTTAGCAGGATGGGTGTTGTAACTCTGGAACTGTCTGATGATGATCACTGTTGCTCCTCTCTAACTAGGTCTAACAAACAACCACATTTCCCTCCCAGTTCCCACACAAGTTTTTTACAGTTGGCCTCAACCTATGGATTGGCCCAGACACTTAACAGTCTCTCATTGTTTTCACATCGCACTTCAATCCAAGTCCAGTGGGTTTTTTCTGTGAAGTAAAAAAAATATTACCCAACAAAAATGTTATTTTGAGAAAAGTTAGTGACGAACTTACCACAGCTCTGATGGATTGAAGCAGTTTCTATGAGGCTCTGCTTGCTATGTTTCTTCCTCTCCTTACAGACCTTCTGTAATGTTTAGGTTTCAGCCATGCTTTCCTGTGGGTGTCTGGGCTTGTTGTAGAAATGTCACCTTGATGTGTGCAGCCCAGCCCCAGATGTTGAAGAGTCAAATCCTGCCCGGACCGCCCGGTTAATATTAAACGGAAGCTGTTGAGGCTAATCTTGTATTTTATGCTCTGCTTCCTTGTTGGTTTTATATAAGAAAGGCATTCTGCCCAGGTTGGAGCATCTGTGAGGGTAGATAGGTATGTAAGTGTGTGTGTTTGTATGTAAGTATGTCTGCATGCTGAAATAAGTAAAGGGTGTGTCTGTGTTTGTGTGAACAGGCTACTGTTCTGGAACTGCTGTCCAGTTCAGAGTTCAGACAAAGATAACGTTTGGTCAGGGCAAACTAGGCTCTACAACCCAGGTGTGTGTGTGTGTGTGTGTGTGTGTGTGTGTGTGTAGGTTGGATAAGACTTATTTCTTTAATCACATTAGGGTTAGGAAAGATGGGCCACACCCTCCTCATGCAACTTGCAACAGTTGGAATTTAAATCCGTTTGTGATGACTTCCGTGTATTACACTGCTATAAACAGTGTGTGTGTTTTATGTGTTCACCATGTCCTGTAACCACTCAAGAACAGCAGACAATGTATCATGTTTGTTCAGTCATTTGCAAATAGTTATACTGCTGCGTAAGTTATGTATCAATGATTTTTTTTAAATTATATTCCTATCCAATAATTTTCCTTGTTTGTAATCTTGTGGACTGGATGTTTGTGATGTTGGTTAGTAAGACGGTTATGTTACTGTTCAGTGCGATAGTGGATTGTTGTGAAGCGGTGAAAAGGGTGTGTTTTTGATTATGTGTATACAATTATGTGTCTGGATACTTGCTAGTGTGTTGTGTGTGTGTGTGTGTGTGTGTAGTGTGGTAGGCCTTGTCCCTTGTTAGGTGGCACACAGTGGTCTGATTGCACTTTGGGCCAGGGAGTGTTTTGAAACATGAAGGATACTCTGTGCCTAATAACTAGGTTTACTAAATGGTAACATACACTGGCAATTCATGGCCATTTCTGTTGCCACCCAACATCAAACTGCTCCTCTTGATTCTTGTATCTGACCTTCAGCCTGCCTGGAATAATTGGTTCTTTGAAGCTTGAGGGCATTAAATGGGCCAATCTTAATGCACAAGTAAAAAGTCTTCACTCTTAGAAAGAAGCGTTCCAAAAGGGTTCTTCAGCTGTCCCAATAGGAGAACCCTTAGTCTAGTCTGTGAAAGGACATGGAATACCAAGGCACAAGCTTGTCTTAGCAAACCTGTCTAAGCTACACAGTGAAGACATGGCTGGCTACTGAGAACCTTGGGTCATGAGAAATAAGCCAACTTGGAGATACTTGAAAAACACTAGGGAAATTATCTGTTCCCCCAAAATGATCCATTCCCCCCACCCCTCCTGTCTTCCTCACTCCGGCATTTTCGGCATTGTTCTATTTCGGAATTTACCAATAAACAAAAAAGGACTTTGCTGTGCTGTTCAGTTTGTGCTTTTCCTGGCTCTGTGCCCCCCTCCCTGTGTAGTGTAGCCTAAACCACTGCTGTCTCCTAGAACAGAAACAGGGAGAGTAGATCAGAATCAGATCCCAGGCGCAGACTGACTTCCACTGCTGTCTCCTAGAACAGAAACAGGGAGAGTAGATCAGAATCAGATCCCAGGTGCAGACTGACTTCCACTGCTGTGAGAGGGTTAGAGTCTCAATCTGACAGATCATGATGATGCAGTCAACAACCTGAGAAGTGTGCATTGGTGTAGGCCTGGGAATTGTCAGGGACCTCACAATACGATATTAGTAAGATACTATACGATTTGTATTGCTTTTTAGTTTAGTATATTTGATCATTTAAACAAGATACAACACATATACAACATTATGCTCTTGATTAAAAATCATCAATGATAAACACAAGTCTAGAAATAATTTCCATTGTGGTCCTCTTTCATGATAGCATTTGGCAAGTGTGGCATATGTGGTAGGATATATGTTGTGATTCACACCATGTATTGCGATACAGTGATTTTATTACGATTTGATGTTCCAAACATATTGTCTGCTCCAGAGACACAAGCGAGAGCATGAGTGTCACGGCGTGGGTGTAGGTGGCAGAGAAGTCAAGCGCAGGAGAAACAAGCTTGGTGGAACTGAATTAGTTTAATAAAGTAAAAACAAACTCCAAAACCAAAGTACAATACAAAGGAAACATGGGTAAAAAACCCTGTTGCGCACCAAAAATGACAACACGTGCAAAACAACAAACAATCTCTGACAAAGACATGAGTGGAAACAAAGGGTTAAATACACAACATGTAATGAATGGGATTGGAGCCAGGTGTGTAGGAAGACAAGACAAAACCAATGGAAAATGAAAAATGGATCAATGATGGCTAGAAGACCGGTGACGTCGACCGCCGAGAACCGCCCGAACAAGGAGGGGCATCAACTTCGGCAGAAGTCGTGACAGTACCCCCCCCCCCCCCCCCGACGTGCGGCTCCAGCAGTGCGTCGACACCGGCCTCAGGGACGACCCGGAGGACGAGGTGCAGGGCGATCCGGATGGAGACGATGGAACTCTCGCAGCAGGGAAGAATCTAACACATCCTCCACCGGAACCCAGCATCTCTCCTCCGGACCGTACCCCTCCCAGTCCATGAGGTACTGAAGGCCCCTCGCCCGACGTCTCAAATCCAGGATGGATCGAACAGAGTACGCCGGGGCCCCCTCAATGTCCAGAGGGGGCGGAGGAACTTCCCGCACCTCAGCCTCCTGGAGCGGGCCAGCCACCACCAGCCTGAGGAGAGACACATGGAACGAGGGGTTAATGCGGTAATGGGGGGGGAAGCTATAACCTATAACATACCTTGTTCACTCTCCTCAGGACTTTAAACGGCCCCACAAACTGCGGACCCAGCTTCCGGCAGGGCAGGCGGAGGGGCGGGTTTCGGGTCGAGAGCTAGAGCTCCCTGCCTGCTGCCTCGATTCCCAGAGGAACCGACCCACACCGGGGCCTCACTATGGTGACGGCCTGCGCCAACTTTCTGGCGCCGTACGGCGCGCTGAAGGTGGACGTGAGCGGTCCCAGGTTTCCTCCGCGTGTCGGAACCAATCGTCCACCGCAGGAGCCTTGGTCTGACTCTGAAGCCAAGGGGCCAGAACCGGCTGATACCCCAACACACACTGGAGCTTCCCTGTAGCTCAGTTGGTAAAGCATGGTGTTTGCAACGCCAGGGTTGTGGGTTCGATTCCCACGGGGGGCCAGCCCAGAAAAAAAAAAAAAAAATTATGAAATGTAAGTCGCTCTGGATAAGAGCGTCTGCTAAATGACTAAAATGTAAATGTAAAAAAAAAAATGTAATGGAAGGGAGAGAGGTTAGTGGAGGAGCGGCGGAGCGAGTTCTGGGCCATCTCTGCCCAGGGCACGAATGCCGCCCACTCCCCGGCCGGTAAGACCTCAGAAACCTACCCACATCCTGGTTAACTCTCTCCACCTGCCCGTTACTCTCGGGGTGAAAACCTGAGGTAAGGCTGACCGAGACCCCCAGACGTTCCATGAACGCCTTCCAGACCCTTGACGTGAACTAGGGACCCTGATCAGACACTATATCCTCAGGCACACCGTAGTGCCGGAAGACGTGTGTAAACAGAGCCTCCGCAGTTTGTAGGGCCGTAGGGAGACCGGGCAAAGGGAGGAGACGACAGGACTTAGAAAAACGATCCACAACGACCAGGATCGTGGTGTTACCTTGTGAAGGTGGAAGATCGGTTAGGAAATCCACCGACAAGTGCGACCATGGCCGTTGTGGAACGGGTAAGGGTTGTAACTTACCTCTGGGTAGGTGTTTAGGAGCCTTGCACTGGGCGCACACTGAGCAGGAGGAAACATAAACCCTCACGTCCTTAGCTAAAGTGGGCCACCAGTACCTCCCACTAAGACAGCGCATTGTCCGACCGATCCCAGGATGACCAGAGGAGGGTAACGTGTGAGCCCAGTAGATCAATCGGTTGCGGACAGCAGACAGAACGTACAGACACCCAGCTGGACACTGAGGGGGAATGGGCTCTGCACGTGACGCCCGCTCAATGTCCGTGTCCAGCTCCCACACTACCGGTGCCACCAAACAAGAGGCTGGGAGTATGGGAGTGGGATCCATGGACCGCTCCGCTGTGTCATACTGCCGGGACAGTGTGTCTGCCTTAACGTTCTGAGAGCCTGGTCTGTAAGAGAGGGTAAACACAAAACGGGTGAAAAACATGGCCCACCTTGCCTGGCGAGGATTCAGTCTCCCCGCCTCCCGGATGTACTCCAGATTGCGGTGGTCAGTCCAGATGAGAAAGGGGTGTTTAGCCCCCTCAAGCCGATGTCTCCACGCCTTCAAAGCCTTGACGACAGCCAACAGCTCCCGGTCCCCCACATCATAGTTTCGCTCCACCGGGCTGAGCCTCTTAGAGAAGAAGGCACGGGGTGGAGCTTAGGTGGCGTACCCGAGCGCTGAGAGAGCACAGCTCCTATCCCAGCCTCAGACGCGTCCACCTCCAATATGAATTGCAAAGAGGGATCCGGATGAGCCAACACAGGAGCCGAGGTAAACAGATCCTTCAGGTGCCTAAAAGCCTTGTCCGCCCCAGTCGACCACTGCAAGTGCACCGGGCCCCCCTTCAGCAGTGAGGTAATGGGAGCAGCTACCTGATCAAAACCCCGGATAAACCTCCGGTAGAAGTTGGCAAACCCTAAAAATCACCACCTTCACCATGGTGGGAGTCGGCCAATTACGCACGGCTGCAATGCGGTCACTTTCCATCTCCACTCCTGACGTGGAAAGGCGATACCCTAAGAAGGAGACGGACTGTTGAAAGAACAGGCATTTCTCAGCCTTGACATACAGGTCATGCTCCAACAGGCGACCAAGCAATCTGCGCACCAGGGACACATGCTCGGCGCGTGTAGCGGAGTATATCAGAATGTCATCGATATACACCACTACACCCTGCCCGTGCAGGTCCCTGAAAATCTTGTCTACAAAGGATTGGAAGACTGATGGAGCATTCTTCAACCCGTACGGCATGACGAGGTACTCATAATGCCCAGAGGTGGTACTAAATGCTGTCTTCCACTTGTCTCCCTCTCGGATACGCACCAGGTTGTAGGCACTCCTGAGATCCAGTTTAGTGAAGAAGCGCGCTCCGTGCATTAACTCAATCGCCGTGGCGATCAGAGGTAGCGGGTAACTGTACCCCACCGTGATTTGATTGAGACCTCGATAACCAATGCACGGGCGCAGACCTCCATCCTTCTTCACAAAAAATAAACTCTAGGTGACGGGTGATGTGGAGGACCGAATGTACCCCTGACGCAGGGATTCGGAGACATATGTCTCCATAGCCACCGTCTCCGCTTGCGACAGGGGATACATGTGACTCCTGGGAAGTGCAGCGTCTACCATGACACGGTAATGGTCGTTCAGGGCCCTGTGATTCCATCCCGCACCGGCTGCCAGGGTCCTGAACTCCAGGGCAAACTCCTGGATGCTCCTCGTCTCCTGCCTCAGATGGTAGAGGCGCTCACCCACCGCTCTGCCCTCGGGTGGGTGGTTGAAGACTGCCCGAAAACGGCAGGTGATCTCCTCAAAACGGTCCAACGCCATATCTCCCTCTCCACACACGGCGCTGGCCCACTCCAGGGCTCTCCCAGTGAGGCACGAGATGAGGGCGAAACTCTTCTCACGGTCTGATGGAGCTGGGTGGACCGTGGCCAGATAAAGGTCTAATTGGAGGAGGAAACCCTGTCAGTTGGCAGCACCTCCGTCGTACCCCTGTATGACAACACGTCGTACCCCTGTATGACAACACGCGCAAAACAACAAACAATCTCCGACAAAGACATGAGGGGAAACAAAGGGTTAAATACACAACATGTAATGAATGGGATTGGAGCCAGGTGTGTAGGAAGACACGACGAAACCAATGGAAAATAAAAAATGGATCAATGATGGCTAGAAG
Source organism: Salmo trutta (assembly GCF_901001165.1). NCBI lineage: Eukaryota > Metazoa > Chordata > Actinopteri > Salmoniformes > Salmonidae > Salmo > Salmo trutta. The sequence goes on along the minus strand of NC_042969.1, from coordinate 72,053,879 downwards.
ACCGGTGACGTCGACCGCCGAGCACCGCCCGAACAAGGAGGGGCATCGACTTCGGCAGAAGTCGTGACAATGAGAAAATTTGTTTTGCTCAGTCATGGAAATAAATGTGCTGAAAACATGTTGACTCACTATTTTTTTTAAAGATGGAGAACAAGCTATAGGATGAAAAATACCGTAGGTACAGCTGACTATCGATTTATAAGTATTGATTATAATATTGTCTAAAATAATATCGCAATAGGTAACTATCGAACCCCCCCTTCTTCTTTGTTCTCTGCAATCAACCCTCCTCCCTTTCTGTTCCACACCCCTGCCAGCACTCTCCCTCTCCCATCTGTCATCTTCCAGCTGATGTCCCCTCTACAATACTGTGTCTTTGTTATCGCTTGTCATGTAGCTCTATCACGTAGCGAGCGGTCCTCTCCCCTAAGGGGGGTAGGGAGGCCAATTTGGAGCTTTTTGTTTGTGTCCCTCAATTGGCAGAGGTACAAGGGCCCTTGTGACACAAAGTCCTAATGAAAGTCTAATCTGCCCAAACCGCAATGGAATTCATCTGCTGAGAGCGAGCCGTGTTCTGGTCACATGTTGTTCTCTGGAGTTTTGGGGAGAAAAATAAAGAATGTATTTTCTTGCGGAGACGGAGAGTGACTCTGGGAATGTGGGCCCTCCCTCCCTGGGCACTAGAGTTGGTTTCTTGTTAAAATACCCCCAATACTCAATACTTTGAGTCACAGTGTGGATAAGAGAGTTGTTTTTTTAACCAAGTGGCCGAGCGCTCTGTTTCCATCACGCAAACAGGAAGTGAGGGCTGCTTGGGGGTTGGGGTGTGTATGTGTGGTTGCGTCCGTTATTGATTTATATGTCCCAGTCTCACTAAGCAAAATGCCAGCTCTCCATCCCTTTGTCTTTTCAAACAAACATCAACAGCTTGTACGGTCGGGTCATCCGTTCAAATGAAGGAGAACCAACAGAACGGTAATTTCTCAGTTCAACAAAGGCAGTAATGGCGCAACACAGCCAGGAGGCACGCTTCACATTCCCTTGATTTAGAACCACTCTCCAACGGGTCTCCAGGCCCATGGTAGAAAGACATTCAATGCAGAGTCTGTTTCATAAACATTAACTATCATGGGGTTTTTTTTCAACTAAAAGTTAATGAAGGAATGTGCAGCCTCCTCAGCCGTATGAATGAGAACAACATGTTGAAATTATCCTCTTCCATAGCTAAGGAATGTGAGGAGGACAGGAAGCAGGAGACTGCCCGGGAGTATGCTCTGAAATGGGGCTTTAAAAATGAACACACACGTGGGCACAAGTTGCACGTGAGTATGCTCTGAATACACACACACACACACACACACACACACACACACACACACACACACACAAGGTGATTTACCAGTGCCCCAGACAGACAGGAAGCTCCCATTCTCCCAGTCGTTGGTTCATGTCGAAAGGATATCCTGCAAAGAGCACCAGGATTGGGATAAGGGATAAAGTATTGCTGTTCACAGGAACAAACAAGATACATAGTGTCACGTTTACTCCCGCTCTTCCTCTCCGGCGTTCGACGTCGCCAGTTGTCTCATCATTACACACACCTGCACCATCGTTACACGCACCTGCACCTCATGACATTCACCTGGACTCCATCACCTTCCTGATTACCTCCCCTGTATCTGTCACTCCCCTTGGTTCTTTCCTCAGGCGTTATTGACTCTGTTTCATGTCTGTACGCTTTTCCTGTTTCTTGTTTTCTTGTTTGTTTTATTCTATTTATTATTACATTTGCACTCCCTGTACTTGTTTCCCGACTCCCAGTGTACACGTTACAGAATAATGCCCCACCAAACGGAAGCAACAGGGATTTTAAATATATTTTTACTGGCGACGTCGGGTCCAAGTGTCGCTCCCGAAGCAACCCGGGGATGCCTCAGCTGGCTTGTCAGGCTTCCATGCCTCAGCTGGCTCGACAGGTTCTCAAGCCTTGGTTGGCTCGGCAGGCTCCCCATGCCTCAGGCGGCCTGTCAGGCTCCCCATGCCTCAGCCGGCACGTCAGGCTCCCCATGCCTCAGCCGGCTCGTCAGGCTCCCCATGCCTCAGCCGGCTCGTCAGGCTCCCCATGCCTCAGCCGGCTCGTCAGGCTCCCCATGCCTCAGCCGGCTCGTCAGGCTCCCCATGCCTCAGCCGGCTCGTCAGGCTCCCCATGCTTCAGCCGGCACGTCAGGCTCCCCATGCCTCAGGCGGCCTGTCAGGCTCCCCATGCCTCAGGCGGCTCGTCAGGCTCCCCATGCCTCAGGCGGCCTGTCAGGCTCCCCATGCCTCAGGCGGCTCGTCAGGCTCCCCATGCCTCAGGTTCCTGCACCTCAGCTGGCTCTACAGGTTCCCGTGCCTCAGCAGAAGCGAACGGTCCGCTCCTGGTTCTCGGGACCGTCCCTCTGGTCGGCGTCGTCTGGCGGCTGGAACTGCGTGTCAGGGAGGGGGTACTGTCACGTTTACTTCCGCTCTCCTTCTCCGGCGCTCGACGTCGCCAGTTGTCTCATTACACACACCTGCCATCATCGTTACGCGCACCAGCGCCTCATGACACTCACCTGGACTCCATCACCTCCTTGATTATCTTCCCTATATCTGTCACTCCCCTTGGTTATTGACTCTGGTTCGTGTCTGTACGCTTTTCCTGTTTCTTGTTTTGTACTATGTTCTATTTATTATTATATTTGCACTCCCTGTACTTGCTTCCTGACTCCCAGCACATTACACATAGGTCTATTTTGGCCCTGGATAATGCTGAGGAGGGTCCACCCAGAAAATGGGCCCATACAGGAATGTGTGAGTGCATAGGATTTAATTATAAACTTAGGCAAAAATGCAACCGGTTGAGTAACTTTGTTTGAGGCTGCCAGTTTGTATGACTTTTAGAAACAGGATTCCTCCTCCCATGATGGACTGCTCTCTTGGCCTCAGCTGCCCATTTCTCTTACACAGGCTTGTTTGCTCTCCCTGAGCTTCTCTCAGAGCTTAACCCAGATCATCCTGAATTTACTGTACCAGAATCCTTTTCAAACTTGTGTAGTAACGCACGCCACGCCAGCATCCAGACATGTAGCCTACGTCTGCTCCTCTCTCTCTCCTGCCAACGCAGCAGATACCTCTGAAAACGCTGCACACGCAAAAACCCCAAAGAAACCCCAACCACGCCCAGCTGGAGTCATTTCAGTCCACAGTCCAACCAGGCCCAGCTGGAGTCATTTCAGTCCACGGTCCAACCCCAACCAGGCCCAGCTGGAAGCATTTCAGTCCACGGTCCAACCCCAACCAGGCCCAGCTGGAGTCATTTCAGTCCACGGTCCAACCCCAACCAGGCCCAGCTGGAGTCATTTCAGTCCACAGTCCAACCCCAACCAGGCCCAGCCGGAGTCATTTCAGTCTACGGTCCAAAGTGGTGGCTAAGGGATCCAACAATTTTTTTTTCATCCTATGTTATTAAATGTATTAGTCAATTGTTTATGTCTGGGTTTTATTATGCACATTAGTTTAATAGCTGCATGGCTGCCATTTCCTTTCCTCGTCTCCAGTCCTTCTACACTGATCAAAAATATAAACGCAACATGTAAAGTGCAAAAGATCCCAGAAATGTGTGTTTACATCCCTGTTAGTGAGCATTTTATCCTTTGTCAAGATAACCCATCCACCTGACAGGTGTGGCATATAAAGAAGATGGTTAAACAGCATGATCATTACACAGGTGCACCTTGTGCTGGTGACAAAAGGCCACTCTAAAATGTACAGTTTTGTCACACAACACAATGCCACAGATGTCTCAAGTTTTGAGGGAGCGTGCTATTGGCATGCTGACTGCAGGAATGTCCACCAGAGCTGTTTGGACAGTATGTCCAACCGGCCTCACAACCGCAGAACACGTGCAACCACACCAGCCCAGGAGCTCCACATCCGGCTTCTTCACCTGCGGGATCGTCTGAGGAGGGGAGGGGTGGGGGTGCTGAGGAGTATTTCTGTCTGTAAAAAAAGTCATTTTGTGGGGAAAAACTCATTCTGATTGGCTGGGCCTGGCTCCCCAGTGGGTGGGCCTATGCCCTCCGATGTCCACCCATGGCTGCACAGCTGCATGTGAAATCCATAGATTAGGGCCTAATCATACTGTGAGTCAGTATGTGGATGTGGCCCTGTGCCTTTTAATAGTCCTGTCTGGACTCGGGTATAATATCCTCTGTAAAAAGAGTTGTTCTGAGACCTGTCTGGGTGGGCCCCAGGCTAGCTGGCTAGTTCTCCACAGTGGAGATAGGAGACTGCTGTGGAGAGGAGACTCACTACCTTGTGAAGATGCAGCATGGCTTGTTACTACAGTGGTGCCCACGGAGAGGTTGTCTAGGGCTGGGTCTGGTCTCTCCCCCCACAGCTGTGTACCAGATGTGGGCAACACACACACACTCCCGCATGTATACACACTCATGCACACAATACAAATATACATATACACACACACACTGGCTGAATCTTTGCTGACTGCACCTAGAATGGTTATGGGTAATCCCTGAGGAATCCATAGTCACATTTGTTGTCATCCCCTCTGTTGTCCTGGAGGGGCCTTGTTTTTCACAGCCCTAGATCCCCAGCCTGAAACAGGACAGCAGAGCATCTCTGCCATAGGAACAAAACAAATGCACCTCGCCACAGTAATTACTCACTGCCACAAACACTCCACTGACTAACGAGTGTGTCCCACTCCCAGCCAGCTCTTCTCTAGCCACGCTGCTGTTAGTGTGCTGTTTGTTGTCAGTTTGAAGTTAGCCCAGCAGAGAGACGCTTCGCTTGGGAGCGGCCTGGTGTGTGTGTGTGTGCATGTGCGTGAGTGTACTAAACACAGCTCTGGAGGACTGGCCTGCCATGCCACTGACCCGCAACACAAAGCCTTCTGGGAACTTTCCGCCACATTCCACCACAACCATTTGGCCACGCTGTGTTGCTCTGCTCTGAGGAACAATACCAGCACTGGTTATTATTTTGTGATTCGGCCCAAAGTTCCCTGGAACAGGGAAGAGAGGGAGGAGTCCAGTGTTTGGTTTAACTTCACTGACGAACATTATGCTCCCAAAGGCCATAGTGATCAATGAGAGAATGCTGAGAGGGCTGCGAAATGTAAGAATAAATGGGTGCAGTGCAGATGTATCTTCACCCTGCAGTCCCACCCCTAAGGTACTACACCCTTGGTTTGGTTTTGATGTTGTTTTCACTGTCACCTCTGGTGGATCTTGCTTAGGAACAACCTAAGCCGACTAGCTCACTGTCTGTTAGAATTCACAGATTTCTACACAATACAGTAGATCTTCATCAAATTGAAACACTCAGACTATGCCCATTTCTATCCCTAAAAAGGCTGAAGTGATTTGGCTCCATTTGGATTTATCTTGGTGCATTCCGTGAGTTGACTTTGTGTGTTTATTTGAATGTTACACTTTAGTGGCAGGCTGGCAGACACCTAGGGCTGTCCCCGACAAATACATCTTGGTAGACCGAAAGTTTTCTCTTCTTTCGACCAATCGATTGGTCAAAATGTTTAAACGTGCATTTTTCCATATATACAGTACCAGTCAAAGGTTTGGACACCCCTACTCATTTCAGGGTTTTCTTTATTTTTACTATTTTGTACCTTGAAGAATAATAGTGAATCCATCAAAACTATGAAATAACACGTATGGAATCATGTAGTAACCAAAAAGTGTTAAACAAATCAAAATATATTTAATTTTTGAGATTTTTCAAAGTAGCCACCCTTTGCCTTGATGACAGCTTTGCACACTCTTGGCATTCTCTCAATCAGGTTCATGAGGTAGTCACCTGGAATGCATGTCAATTAACCTCTCTCGGGTATGTGGGACGAAATCGTCCCACCTAGTCAACAGCCAGTGGAATCGAGTGGCGCGATATTCAAATACCTTAAAAATGCTATAACTTCAATTTCTCAAACATAGGACTATTTTACACAATTTTAAAGACAAGACTCTCGTTAATCTAACCACATTGTCCGATTTCAAAAAGGCTTTACAACGAAAGCAAAATATTAGATTATGTCAGCAGAGTACCCAGCCAGAAATAATCACACACCCATTTTTCAAGCTAGCATATAATGTCACAAAAACCAAAACCACAGCTAAATGCAGCACTAACCTTTGATGATCTTCATCAGATGACACTCCTAGGACATTATGTTATACAATACATGCATGTTTTGTTCAATCAAGTTCATATTTATATCAAAAAACAGCTTTTTACATTCGCATGTGACGTTCAGAACTAGCAAACATACCGAAAACTTCCGGTGAATTTACTAAATTACTCACGATAAACGTTCACAAAAAACATAACAATTATTTTAAGAATTATAGATACAGAACTCCTTTATGCAATCGCGGTGTCAGATTTTAAAATAGCTTTTGGGCAAAAGCACATTTTGCAATATTCTGAGTAGATAGCTAGCCATCACGGGCTAGCTAATTTGACACCCACCAAGTTTGGCGTTCACTAAACTCTGAATTACTATAAGAAAAATCGGATTACCTTTGCTGTTCTTCGTTAGAATGCACTCCCAGGACTTCTACTTCATCCACAAATGTTGTTTTGGTTCAAAATAATCCATAGTTATGTTCAAATATCCTCTGTTTTGTCCGTGGGTTCAGGTCCCTATCCGAACGGTGACGCGGACGCATTAAACTGGCTCTCATGAGGGCCGCCACAGGAAAGGAAGACTCAGAGTTACCTCTGCTGCAGAGGATACGTTCATTAGAGTTAACTGCACCTCAGGTTGCAGCCCAAATAAATGCTTCAGAGTTCAAGTAACAGACATATCTCAACATCAACTGTTCAAAGGATACTGCGTGAATGTCATAAGCGTCGTAAGGGACAGACCAAGGCGCAGCGGGTATAGTGCTCATCTTCCTTCTTTATTAGAGAACACTCAAACAAAATAAAAAAACGACGAAGCATTTCCATAAGGCACACGGCTATACAGAAAACAACCACCCACAAACCCAAAGGAATAAAGGGCTGCCTAAGTATGGCTTCCAATCAGAGACAACGAAAGACACCTGCCTCTGATTGGAAACCATACTCGGCCACACAATGAAAACGAACATAGAAAATGAAAACTAGAACAAATCCCCTCTAAATAAACCAACCCCCAAAACACACAAAAACAACACCCCCTGCCACGCCCTGACCATACTACAATGACAAATGACCCCTTTATTGGTCAGGATGTGACAGTATCCCCCCCCCCCCCAAAGGTGCAGACCCCGACTGCACCTCAAAATAAAAAAAAACACAAAATACAACCCCAAACCTAAAGGAAGGGAAGGGAGGGTGGCCACCGTGCTACACCCCCCCCTTCGCCAATCCTCCCACTACGGAGGTGGCTCTGGCTCTGGGCGTAGCTCCCGTTCTGAAGACTCTGGGCTGCAGACCACCGCTGAAGGCTCTTGGCTGCAGACCACCGCTGAAGGCCCTTGGCTGCAGACCACCGCTGAAGGCCCTTGGCTGCAGACCATTGCTGGAGACCTCGAGCTGCACGGCATCGCTGGAGGCCCCGGGCTGAGAGGCGTAGCTGGAGGCCCCGGGCTGAGAGGCGTCGCTGGAGGCCCCGGGCTGAGAGGCATCGCTGGAGGCCCCGGGCTGAGAGGCGTCGCTGGGGGCCCCGGGCTGAGGGGCGTCGCTGGGGGCCCCGGGCTCAGGGGCATCGCTGGGGGCTGGGGAGCGTTGCTGGAGTCTCCTGAATGGGGAGCGTCGCTGGAGGTTCCGGGCTGAGGAGCGTCGCTGGAGGCTCCGGGCTGGGGAGCGTCGCTGGAGGCTCCTGGCTGGGGAGCGTCGCTGGAGGCTCCTGACTGGGGAGCGTCGCTGGGGGCTCCTGACTGGGGAGCGTCGCTGGGGGCTCCTGACTGGGGAGCGTCGCTGGGGGCTCCTGGCTGGGGAGCGTCGCTGGGGGCTCCTGACTGGGGAGCGTCGCTGAAGGCTCCGGCCTGAATAGCGTCGCTGGAGGCCTCCTGCGTGGAGCTGGGACCGGTCTCCCCGGACTGGGGACTGGGTGCGCAGAGCAGGCACGGGGCACACTGGGCCGTGGAGGCACACCGGTGGTCTGGAGCTCAGGGCTGGCACACCCCGTCCTGGCTGAGTGGTCAGTGTAGCCCGGCACGGGCGGAGCGCTGGCACAGGGCGAATTGGGCTGTGCTGGAGAGTGAGGGCTGCCGTGCGTAGAGCAGGCGCAGGGTAAGCTGGACCGAGGAGACGCACTGGCGGCCAGATGCGCTGCGCCGGCGCAGTTCTCCCTGGCTGCCGGCCATCTCTCGCCCGGCAACGCTGCGGAGCCCGTACTGACCGCACCGGACTGTGCGTGCGTATGGGTGATACCGTGCGCATTGCCGCATAGCTCGGTGCTCTCCTCGTCACCCGCTCCCCACGGTAAGCACGGGGAGTTGGGCAGAGTCAGGGTGGAGTCCTGAGCCAACTCCCCATGCTTACCGTGCTTACCAAGAATTTTTGGGGGCTGCCTCCCGCACTTGCCTCTTGGCTTATACAGTGCCTCATAGTAGCGCCGCTTTGCCTTTGCTGCCTCCAGTTCCTCCTTCGGTCGATGATACTCCCCAGCCTGCCTCCAGGGTCCCTTCCCGTCTAGAATCTACTCCCACGACTCCAAATACCTCTCCTGCTCCTTACCCCGCTGCTTGGTCTTCTTTCGGTGGGTGGTTCTGTCATAAGCATCGTAAGGGACAGACCAAGGCGCAGCGGGTATAGTGCTCATCTTCCTTCTTTATTAGAGAGAACACTCAAACAAAATAAACAAACGACGAAACAGTTCCGTAAGGCACACGGCTATACAGAAAACAACCACCCACAAACCCAAAGGAATAAAGGGCTGCCTAAGTATGGCTTCCAATCAGAGATAACGAAAGACACCTGCCTCTGATTGGAAACCATACTCGGCCACACAATGAAAACGAACATAGAAAACTAGAACAAATCCCCTCTAAATAAACCAACTTCATGGTCGAATTGCTGCAAAGAAACCCCTACTAAAGGACACCAATAATAATAACAGACTTGCTTGTGCCAATAAACACAAGCAATGGACATTAGACCAGTGGAAATCTGTCCTTTGGTCTGATGAGTCCAAATTTGAGATTTTTGGTTCCAACCGCCGTTTCTTTGTGAGACACAGATTAGGTGAACGGATTATCTCTGCATGTGTGGTTCCCACCATGAAGCATGGAGGAGGAGGTGTGGGCGTGTTTTTCTGGTGACACCGTCGGTGATTTATTTAAAATTCAAGGCACGCTTAACCAGCATGGCTACCACAGCATTCTGCAGCGATACGCTATCCCATCTGGTTTGCGCTTAGTGGGACAATCATTTGTTTTTCAACAGGATAATGACCCAAAACACACCTCCAGTCTGTGTAAGGGCTATTTGACCAGAGTGATGGAGTGCTGCATCAGATGACTTGGCCTCCACAATCACCCGACCTCAACCCAATTGAGATGGTTTGGTATCGGGTATCAAGGTAAGAACCAAGTGCAGACTGTGTGAAGTAACAATGTTTATTGTAACAAACGACAGGCAGGCAAACGACAGGTTAAGGCAGGCAGGGGTCGATAATCCAGAGTAGGAGCAAAGGTATAGGACGGCAGGCAGGCTCAGGGTCAGGGACAGGCAGAGTTCAGTAATCCAGAGGTGGAGCAAAGGTACAGGACGGCAGGCAGGGTCAGGGTCAGGGACAGGCAGAGTTCAGTAATCCAGAGGTGGAGCAAAGGTACAGGACGGCAGGCAGGGTCAGGGACAGGCAGACTTCAGTAATCCAGAGGTGGAGCAAAGGTACAGGACGGCAGGCAGGGTCAGGGTCAGGGACAGGCAGAGTTCAGTAATCCAGAGGTGGAGCAAAGGTACAGGACGGCAGGCAGGGTCAGGGTCAGGGACAGGCAGAGTTCAGTAATCCAGAGGTGGAGCAAAGGTACAGGACGGCAGGCAGGGTCAGGGACCGGCCGAGTGGTCAGGCGGGCGAGGGTCAAAAACCAGGAGGACGAGAAAAAGAGAGACTGGGGAAAAGCAGGAATTGAGACAAAATGCTGGTTGACTTGAACAAACAAGACGAACTCGCACAGACAGACAGAAAACACAGGTATAAATACCCAGGGGATAAGTTGGGAAGATGGGCGACACCTGGAGGGGGGTGGAGACAAGCACAAGGACAGGTGAAAACAGATCAGGGCGTGACAGTTTTGGATGAGTTGGACTGCAGAGTGAAGGAAAAGCAGCCAACAAGTGCTCAGCATATGTGGGAACTCCTTCAAGACTGTTGGAAAAGTATTCCTCATGAAGCTGGTTGAGAGAATACCAAGAGTGTGCATAGCTGTCATCAAGGCAAAGGGTGGCAACTTTGAAGAATCTTAAATATAAAATATATTTTCATTTGTTTAACAATTTTGATTACTACATGATTCCATATGTGTTATTTTATAGTTTTTGATGTCTTCACTATTATTCTACAATGTAGACAATAGTAAACATAAACAAACACCCTTGAATGAGTAGGTGTGTCCAAACTTTTGACTGGTACTGTATGTGTTTTTAATAAAATCAACTATATATGCATTGAGCTTGTCTAATGCTTTAAGCTCAATGTTTGATGAAGTAAAACACAAATGAATCCAGACGAGACAGAGATTAAGATAACCAGATGATAAATAAAACTTTACCTGTCCCAACCATCCTCCTCCGGCTTTTACTGGCTTTCGTAGATTCTGCCACTACTCTCCTAAAGTTGCCGGTAATAGCCTACGAGGAGTCTGAAAACGTTCTCATGTGGAATGCCAATTCATCTAAACATTTCTACTAAGATGTGTGCCAGTTATGGTTTTCCTATGAGATCGACCGCTCGATTCGGTCTTATGTAGCAAAATTCAAAAATTGTGTTTTTTACTTTGTATAAAAGTACAGACTAGAAATAGTATATCATACAGTACAGTTCAGAAACAATGGGAAAGTAATTCTGCTTTTAAAGTTGACAAACTTGTAACCCCACTTTTGAAAAAATGACCTTGAATGTTTTGGTACACCTACTGGAGCTCTTCTTTCACTACACCCATTCATTATCGTTCACACCATCTTAAGCCTTAGCCCCACCCATCTCTTTAAGGATTCACATGTGAGGTTAAACAGAGAGTACGTTAGTGTAACTTAACCTCTCTAGGGGGTGTGGGATGCGGGACGGTACCGTCCCATCCAGTGAAATTTCAGGGCGCCAAATTCAAAAACAGAAATACTCATTATAAAAATTAATAAAACATACAAGTGTTACTCATCGGTTTAAAGATTAACTTCTTGTTAATCCAACCACGGTGTCAGATTTCAAAAAGGCTTTACGGCGAAAGCATACCATGCGATTATTTGAGAATAGCGCCCAGCAGACAAATCATTACAAACAGTTACCAGCCATATAGAGGAGTTACACAAGTCAGAAATAGTGATAATATTAACCTCTCTAGGGTATGTGGGACGAAATTGTCCCACCTACTCAACAGCCAGTGGAATCCCGTGGCGCGATATTAAAATACCTTAGAAATGCTATTACTTCAATTTCTCAAACATATGACTATTTTACACCATTTTAAAGACAAGACTCTCGTTAATCTAACCACACTGTCCGATTTCAAAAAGGCTTTACAACGAAAGCAAAACATTAGATTATGTCAGCAGAGTACCCAGCCAGAAATAATCAGACACCCATTTTTCAAGCTAGCATATAATGTCACAAAAACCAAAACCACAGCTAAATGCAGCACTAACCTTTGATGATCTTCATCAGATGACACTCCTAGGACATTATGTTATACAATACATGCATGTTTTGTTCAATCAAGTTCATATTTATATCAAAAAACAGCTTTTTACATGAGCATGTGACGTTCAGAACTAGCATACCCACCGCAAACCTCCGGTGAATTTACTAAATTACTCACGATAAACGTTCACAAAAAACATAACAATTATTTTAAGAATTATAGATACAGAACTCCTTTATGCAATCGCGGTGTCCGATTTTTAAAATAGCTTTTCGGCAAAAGCACATTTATATGCATATTCTAGTTTCTGGGCAGTAGTAATAACCAGATTAAATCGGGTACGTTTTTTATCCGGATGTGAAAATACTGCCCCCTACCCTAGAGAGGTTAATCACTTACCTTTGATCTTCATATGGTTGCACTCACAAGACTCCCATTTACTCAATAAATGTTTGTTTTGTTCGATAAAGTCCCTCTTTATATGCAAAAACCTCAGTTTTGTTCACGTGTTTTGTTCAGTAATCCACAGGCTCAAAGGCAGTCACAACAGACAGAGGAAAAATCCAAAAAGTATCAGTAAAGTTCGTAGAAACATGTCAAACGATGTTTATAATCAATCTTCAGGTTGTTTTTAGTCATAATAATCAATAACATTTCAACCGGACAATAGCTTCGTCAATATAAAAGGAAAACAAGAAAGGCGTGCTCTCGGTAGTGCGCATGAAATACCTCTGGGAAACTGAATGGTCCACTCATTCAAAGTGGTCGTACTCCCTCATTTTTCAGAATACAAGCCTGAAACAATTTCTAAAGACTGTTGACATCTAGTGGAAGCCATAGGAAGTGCAATTTGAGTCCTAAGTCAATGGATACTGTAATGGCATTCAATAGAAAACTACAAAAATAAAACAATCCCACTTCCTGGATGGATTTTTCTCAGGTGTTTGCCTGCCATATCAGTTCTGTTTCCTAACAGACATTATTTGAACAGTTTTGGAAACTCTAGAGAGTTTTCTATCCAAATTACATTTACATTTACGTCATTTAGCAGACGCTCTTATCCAGAGTGACTTACAAATTGGTGCGTTCACCTTGTGATATCCAGTGGAACAACCATTTTACAATAGTTCATCTATATCTTTTTTTTGGGGGGGGGGGGGGGCCTGAGTAGCAGGCAGTTTACTTTGGGCACGCTTTTCATCCGGAGGTGAAAATAGTGCCCCCTACCCTAGTGAGGTTAACAACCAAAGATTTCAAGACTAAAGGCTGGTTTATACTATGTCTATCGACATGTCTGTATACAGTTGTCGCAGTGACATCATGAACATTCTATTGTTGTTCGACATCAAACATGTCAGTGTCGTTAGGAAAAAGTATGAACACAAAAATCACAGCCTGCATGACATCAGCAGCCTGGTGGTCCAAAATAGCATAACTGCTGTATTTTAACACCAATAAACCTATCCGTTTAAAAATGAATTTATTATAAGTCAATCTAGCAAACCAGGCAACTAAAAGCAACTTTCTAAACAATGTTTTCATTAGTTCTCGTGTGGCTCAGTTGGTAGAGCATGGTGTTTGCAACGCTAGGGTTGTGGGTTTGATTCCCACGGGGGACCAGCACGGAGAAAAACATGTATGAAATGTATGCATTCACTACTGTAAGTCGTTCTGGATAAGAGCGTCTGCTAAATGACTCAAATGTAAAATGTAAATGTAGTTTCTAGCTTGTTAAGTTAGCTGGCTAGCCAGGTCAAGTAATGACCATATCATATTGCTTTTAACATCTTCATTATTATTCATTATTACAGGAAAATAAACTCATAACAAGATAATTATTTACAAGTTCATATTTTTCACATGCACAGGATACAGAAGGTGTAAACGGTACAGTGAAATGGTTACTTGCATAGTCTTTTGCTTAGACATGTAGCTAGCTAGCTAAACAATAAACCATAATCCCCACTCGTAACGTTACTACCCTGCATGAATCTACAGGTAGCTAAAGCTAACCAACTAGGTAAAATTTTAGCTAGGTAGCTAACATTAGGCTATAACTAGCAATGCAAATGGCTCAGAGTTACGAAAAATATTACTACACAGATCATACACGTAATGTTAGCTAGCGAGCCAGCCAGCTAACGTTAGCTAGCTAGCTAACAGTACGTTTGAACTTGCAATGAAAATGACTTTCTGTAAAATTAGAAACGTATAATATCTGACAATGTAGCTAGCTAGACTCTCTTACCTGTACACATAAATTAATGCTTCGCTTAGTTTGAAGATGTAATCCGGAGACGGGTGTTTTATACAACAGCCTTTGTGTGTTCTCTTTTCGACTCCCTCCCCATAATCAAACGCCTGAATTTTCACCATCTCCTTTGCTATCATACTCTGCTTCAACCTGGCATTCCACTGATTTCAGAACTCGGTCCTCCAGAAAGTGGAGAGCATTAGCAACATTATCACAGTTCTTCGTGATATCTTTAAAAAAAAAGATGCGTTAGAAAGGATTACCTACACATACTGAGCAGCTCATGTTATAGACAGAAGTGTGCTACATGGCTAAACCAACTAGGCTCGTAATTTAACAATTGTATTTATAGATGTTCACATGTTCCTGAAGGCATTTCTGCCAAAAAACACATTTTGATAAAACAAATGTTTGCGTTCAAATTAGCGATGCACCGATATGACATTTTTGGACGATATGATATCCGATATTTTCCTTGCCAAACAAAACGATGCCGATAATCAATATATACAATTTTAGCGGCCTTTTAAACGTTCTAGTAGAGTTAAATAGTTGAAACGCACACATACACGCACACTGACCAAAAAGTTATTTTGTTGGCATTTACGTATGTCCCCATTACCAGTAAAACATAATCAAAACCTGTTTCTTTCACTTACTTGCTGTGCTGTTTCGTTGTTCATTTGTTCAGTCGTTTCATTCTCAACCAGGATTTCATCATACATGTCAAGCAGTGAAGTTTCAGCTCTGTCTGTCCGTGGCCTCTCTTCTTCGGTGCGCACTTTCACTGTGTCCGTTTCCATCTTGTCCAGCTGTGTCTGTAACATTTCACGTAAACTCTGTTTCTTGTCTGCATCGAAGTAGCGGTCATGGCACCTAGCGTTGAGCATGGTGGCTACACAGTAAAGAGGCTCAGAGAGAATGCCACCGAATCGCTTGTTCACAGCCTCTAGTAGAGTACTTTTCCAAGTTAACCCCACGGTCTGTGTCGGCAGTTTTGTTGAGCAGGCATTTCAATGCCATGAGAGAGGGCATCATCTCTGCGGCAGACTCAGTTGATGAGCTTATTTCACGAGTCAGTTGTTCGAATGGAGCGAGGAGTGTGTTCATGTTTCAAACATGTTCTCAAATGCCATTGAAATAGCAGAAGCAGTATGAGAAACAGCACATTCTTGAGCATGCAGAATGGCTTCCCTCAGTACGAAATCCTCCTTGACTCACTGTGATGTCAGATTTAGCATGCTCATGGGGCTGACATCGCTGGTCCAAATGTCAGTCGTGAAGCTAATAGCAGTGACGCCCATAGCAAGTAGCTCATGGATGTGCGTTTCAACAATACTGTGTAACTCCGGTAGGGAAACATCTGAAAAATAGAGCCTCCTTGGTGGTGTGTATCGGGACTCGAGGTGCTTGACCAGTCGGCGAAAGGCAACATCATCCACGACAGAGAACAGTTGATTGTCAAGGGCAATGAATTCCATTATCTTGGCGTTAATGGTTTTAGACTTGAGTTGTCTCGCTGAAATTTTCTTAATCTTTCAAATGACTGCTGGGCTTGTTGACTGCTCGACCCACACAGCAGACATTGTGGGCTAGGTTAGGAATGCTATGTTGCACGTGTAGCGCTATATTTTTTTGTGGCGTCATTACGTCATCTACCTTTTATTTAACTTTTTATTTAACTAGGCAAGTCAGTTAAGAACAAATTCTTATTTACAATGACGGCCTACCAAAAGGCAAAAGGCATCCTGTGGGGACAGGGGACTGCGGTTAAATTTTTTTTTTAAATACAATATAAATATAGGACAAAACACACATCACAACAAGAACGACAACACAACACTACATAAAGAGAGACCTAAGACAACAACATAGCAAAGCAGAAACACATTACAACACAGCGTGATAGCAACACAACCTAACAACAACATGGTAGCAACAAAACATGGTAGCAGCACAAAACATGGTGCAAACATTATTGGGCACAGACAACAGCACAAAGGGCAAGAAGGTAGAGACGACAATACATCACACAAAGCAGCCACAACTGTCAGTAAGAGTGTCCATGATTGAGTCTTTGAATGAAGAGATTGAGATAAAACTGTCCAGTTTGAGTGTTTGTTGTAGCTCGTTCCAGTCGCTAGCTGCAGCGATCTGAAAAGAGGAGCGACCCAGGGATGTGTGTACTTTGGGGACCTTTAACAGATTGTGACTGGCAGAACGGGTGTTGTATGTGGAGGATGAGGGCTGCAGTAGATATATCAGATAGGGGGGAGTGAGGCCTAAGAGGGTTTTATAAATCAGCATCAACCAGTGGGTCTTGCGACGGGTATACAGAGATGACCAGTTTACAGAGGAGTATAGAGTGCAGTGATGTGTCCTATAAGGAGCATTGGTGGCAAATCTGATGGCCGAATGGTAAAGAACATCAAACAGCTCGAGAGCACCCTTACCTGCCGATCTATAAATTATGTTTCCGTAATCTAGCATGGGTAGGATGGTCATCTGAATCATGATTAGTTTGGCAGCTGGGGTGAAAGAGGAGCGATTACGATAGATGAAACCAAGTCTAGATTTAACTTTAGCCTGCAGCTTTGATATGTGCTGAGAGAAGGACAGTGTACCATCTAGCCATTCTCCCAAGTACTTGTATGAGGTGACTACCTCAATCTCTAAACCCTCAAAGGACGTAATAACATCTGTGGGAAGAGGGGCATTCTTCTTACCAAACCACGTGACCTTTTGTTTTGGACACTAAAAAAACACTAAAAAAGCTTTGTTGTAGATCATTTAACACAACATCTTGGGAGGGGCCAGCTGAGTATAAGACTGTATCATCTGCATATACATGGATGAGAGAGCTTCCTACTGCCTGAGCTATGTTGTTGATGTAAATTGAGAAGAGCGTGGGGCCTAGGATCAAGCCTTGGGGTACTCCCTTGTTGACAGGCAGTGGCTGAGACAGCAGCTTTTCTGACTTTGTACACTGCACTGTTTGAGTGAGACACCAATACTCCTTAGCCGGCCCACAAGAATGGAATGGTTTACCGTATCAAAAGCTTTGGCCATAACCTGAGCGGAAACCAGATTGCATACCTGAGAGAATACTATAGACATCAAGAAAGACAATCAGTTGATTATTGAAAAGTTTTTCCCAACACTTTTGATAAACGGCATAATAGAAATAGGCCTATAACAGTTGGGATCAGCTTGATCTCCCCCTTTATTTAAAGGATGCACTGTGGCTGCCTTCCAAGCAATGGGAACCTCCCTAGAAAGGAGAGAAGGGTTAAAAAGGTTGGAGATGATAGGGGCAGCAACCTTCAAGAAAGTGTCTAAACCATCTGACCCAGATGTTTTTTGGGGGTCAAATTTAAGGAGCTCATTTAGCACCTCGGATTCAGTGACTGCCTGCAGGGAGAAACTTTGTAGTGGTGCAGGGGAAAAAGAGGGAGAAGCATCAGGGATAGTCGCATTAGAAGGGGTGGGAGATGAGGATATGTTGGATGGGCAAGGAGGCATGGCTGAGTCAAATAGGAATCCTGACTTAATGAAGTGGTGATTTAAAGAGCTCAGCCATGTGCTTCTTGTCAGTAACAACCACATCATCAACATTAAGGGACATGGGCAGCAGTGAGGAGGAGGGCTTATTCTCCAGGTCTTTAACCGTTTTCCAGAACTTCTTGGGGTTCGACAAACAGAGAGAGAACTGCTCCTTAAAGTAACTAACTTGGCCTTCTGGATAGCCTGAGTGCACTTATTTGTCATTTGCCTGAACGATAGCCAGTCAGCCTGAGTATGCGTGTGCAAGCCTTTCGCCAAATGCAATTCTGGAGGTAGAGAAACTCTGCAAGATCACGGTCGAACCAGAGGCTGAAACTGTTTTTAATTCAAGTTTTCTTTATGGGGGTGTGTTTGTTTACAATACACTTAAAAAAATAAGGTCCAAGCGTCTTCGACAGAGGGGATGAAACTGATTCTATGTGGGATTGGTAATAATCTGAGAAAGATTTAGGGAGTCCCATTCCTTTAGGACTTGGTCAGGTAGTTTAAGCATGTCCCAGTTTAGGTCACCTAGCAGGACAAATTCAAACTTAGTGTAAGGGGCCAGGAGAGAGCATAGGGTACAGGCCGGTGCTGATGGAGGACAATAGCACCCAGCAACAGTCAACAAAGAGCTATTTGAACGTTTAATGCTTAAAACCAGCAAATCAAATTGTTTGGGGACAGACTTGGCGGTGACAACCGAGCACTGAAGGTGATCCTTGGTAAAGATTGCCACTCCCCCACCTTTGGAAGATCTGTCTTTCCGAAAAAGGTTATAACTAGAAAGGTTAACATCAGTATTCAAAACACTCTTCTTTAACCACGTCTCAGTAATGACCAACACATCTGGATTGGAGCTGTGAACCCACACTTTCAATTGACCCATTTTAGGTAATAAGCTTCTAGTGTTAACGTGCAGAAAACCCAGGCTTTTACGAGAGCAGAAATCAGGGAAGTAGATTTCAATCAAATTTCAATCAAATTTATTTATAAAGCCCTTCTTACATCAGCTGATGTCACAAAGTGCTGTACAGAAACCCAGCCTAAAACCCCAAACAGCAAGCAATGCAGGTGTAGAAGCACGGTGGCTAGGAAAAACTCCCTAGAAAGGCCAGAACCTAGGAAGAAACCTAGAGAGGAACCAGGCTATGAGGGGTGGCCAGTCCTCTTCTGGCTGTGCTGGGTGGAGATTATAACAGGACATGGCCAAGGTGTTCAAATGTTCATAGATGACCAGCAGGGTCAAATAATAAGAATCAAAGTGGTTGTCGAGGGTGCAACAGGTCAGCACCTCAGGAGTAAATGTCAGTTGGCTTTTCATAGCCGATCATTCAGAGTATCTCTACTGCTCCTGCTGTCTCTAGAGAGTTGAAAACAGCAGGTCTGGGACAGGTAGCACGTCCGGTGAACAGGTCAGGGTTCCATAGCCGCAGGCAGAACAGTTGAAACTGGAGCAGCAGCACGACCAGGTGGACTGGGGACAACAAGGAGTCATCAGGCCAGGTAGTCCCGAGGCATGGTCCTAGGGCTCAGGTCCTCCGAGAGAGAAAGAAAGAGAGAGAATTAGAGAGAGCATACTTTAATTCACACAGGACACCGGATAAGACAGGAGAAATACTCCAGATATAACAGACTGACCCTAGCCCCCTGACACATAAACTACTGCAGCATAAATACTGGAGGCTGAGACGGGAGGGGTCAGGAGACACTGTGGCCCCGTCCGACGATACCTCCGGACAGGGCCAAACAGGCAGGATATAACCCCACCCACTTTGCCAAAGCACAGCCCCCACACCACTAGAGGGATATCTTCAACCACCAACTTACCATCCTGAGACAAGGCCTAGTATAGGCCACAAAGATCTCCGCCACGGCACAACCCAAAGGGGGGCGCCAACCCGGACAGGAAGATGACGTCAGTGACTCAACCCACTCAAGTGACGCACCCCTCCCAGGCATGGAAGAGCACCAGTAAGCCAGTGACTCAGCCCCTGTAATAGGTTTAGAGGCAGAGAATCCCAGTGGAGAGAGGGGAACCGGCCAGGCAGAGACAGCAAGGGCAGTTCGTTGCTCCAGTGCCTTTCCGTTCACCTTCACACTCCTAGGCCAGACTACACTCAATCATAGGACCTACTGAAGAGATGAGTCTTCAATAAAGACTTTAAGGCTGAGACCGAGTCTGCTTCTCTCACATGGGTAGGCAGACCATTCCATAAAAATTGAGCTCTATAGGAGAAAGCCCTGCCTCCAGCTATTTGCTTAGAAATTCTAGGGACAGTAAGGAGGCCTGCGTCTTGTGACCGTAGCGTACGTGTAGGTATGTACGGCAGGACCAAATCGGAAAGATAGGTAGGAGCAAGCCCATGTAATGCTTTGTAAGTTAGCAGTAAAACCTTGAAATCAGCCCTTGCCTTAACAGAAAGCTAGTGTAGAGAAGCTAGCACTGGAGTAATATGATCACATTTTTTGGTTCTAGTCAAGATTCTAGTGTTTAGCACTAACTGAAGTTTATTTAGTGCTTTATCCGGTTAGCCGGAAAGAAGAGCATTGCAGAATTCTAATCTAGAAATGACAAAAGCATGGATTCATTTTTTTGCATAATTTTTGGACAGAAAGTTTCTGATTTTTGCAATGTTACGTAGATGGAAAAAAGCTGTCCTTCAAATAGTCTTGATATGTTCGTCAAAAGAGAGATCAGGGTCCAGAGTAACGCCGAGGTCCTTCACAGTTTATTTGAGACGACTGTACAACCATCAAGATTAATTGTCAGAGTCAACAGAAGATCTCTTTGTTTCTTGGGACCTAGAACAAGCGTCTCTGTTTTGTCTGAGTTTAAAAGGAGAACATATGCAGCCATCCACTTCCTTATGTCTGAAACAGAGGCTTCCAGGGAGGGCAATTTTGGGGTTTCACCATGATTCTTCGAAATGTACAGCTGTGTGTCATCCTCATAGCAGTGAAAGTTAACATTATGTTTCCGAATGACATTACCAAGAGGTAAAATATATAGTGAAAACAATAGTGGTCCTAAAACGGAGCCTTGAGGAACACCAACATTTACAGTTCATTTGTCTGAGGACAAACCATCCACAGAGACAGATCTTTCCAACAGATAAGATCTAAACCAGGCCAGAACTTGTCCATGTAGACCTATTTGGGTTTCCAATCTCTCCAAAAGAATGTGGTGATCAATGGAATCAAAAGCAGCACTTAGGTCTAGGAGCACGAGGACAGATGCAGAGCTTCGGTCTGATGCCATTAAACGGTAAATTACTACCGTTTAATGGCGTGTGCAGTCTCAGTGCTATGATGGGGTCTAAAACCAGACTGAAGCATTTCGTATACATTGTTTGTCTTCAGGAAGGCAGTGAGTTGCTGCGCAACACTTTTTTCAAATATTTGGGAGAGGAATGGGAGATTCGATATAGGCCGATAGTTTTTTAGGGGTGCGACTGCATCTAGGGTATTGCACAAGGTTAAATTGAATTCCTCAGTTAGGTGGTTAACTGATTTTGTACTCTGACGTCCTTGGGTAGGCGGAGGGAGTCTGGAAGGGCATCTAGGAATCTTTGGGTTGTCCGAGAATTTATAGCACGACTTTTGATGATCCTTGGTTGGGGTCTGAGCAGATTATTTGTTGCGATTGCAAACGTAATACAATGGTGGTCCGATAGTCCAGGATTATGAGGAAAAACATTAAGATCCACAAGATATATTCCACAGGACAAAACTAGGTCCAGAGTTTGACTGTAGCAGTGAGTAGGTCCGGAGACATTTTGGAAAACACCCACTAAGTCGATGATGGCTCTGAAAGCCTTTTGGAGTGGGTCTGTGGACTTTTCCATGTGAATATTAAAGTCACCAAAAATTTGAACATTATCTGTCATGACTACAAGGTCCGATAGGAATTCAGGGATCTCAAATCAGCACAAGTCAGAATTGGGGCTAGCAACAGTAGATGGGCCAGGGTGTACATGCACATTTTCAGATATCATCAACAGTAATACAATCAAGGCACGGCATAGGACAGGGAGAGCTCTGCAGTGCTGATTTATGACATCTGAATGTGCATCAGATGGCAGCAAGATCATATTGTACAGCAATTTCATCAGGTAACATGAATACAAAGCCGGCGAGAGGTGGTTAGAATAGGATGGGAGGCCAAAAGTCTGTGTAACCAATAGAGAGTCCCGAGTGTGGGAACAAACAGTCTGTCTCACGTTTGGGGAAAGAAAGTTTGTAGTCAACAAAGTATGCAGGAATCATGAGGCAAAAAACAGCAAAAAATGTAATATATAATGACTTGGGGCTATCCATTGTATGTTCAGAGTCACTCGCCATAACAGTGTGTGTGTGCTGGAGGTGAGCGAAAGCTCAGGAGAGAGGGGTGAGTGTGGTGGGGCTACCTGTACCAGACAGGCCAGGGCCGAAGGTGAACAGATCGCCAGGTGGAATTCAAGCAGCAGTGCAGCAGGCACTTCTCTTGGGAGAAGCTTTTATTTCTGGAGGCATATTTCTTGTAGAAAATGCCAGTGGATGGTCTTTGAGCAGCAGGAGGGGGCTTCAAAGATTCCTGCCACTTGTGGGGCCCAAAGGCCTCGACACCTTTTACTTCACACCTTAGTGCTAATTGAATTTGTATCTGGTCTGTCCTTTTTTATTTATCTTTATTTCACCTTTATTTAACCAGTTAGGCCAGTTGAGAACAAGTTCTCATTTACAACTGCGACCTGGCCAAGATAAAGCATAGCAGTGCGACAAAAACAACAACAGAGTTACACAAACAAATGTACAGTCAATAACACAAAAGAAAAGAAAAATAGAAAGATCTATGTACATTGTGTGCAAATGTAGAAGAGTAGGGAGGTAGGCAATAAATAGGCCATAGAGACAAAAATAATTACAATTTAGTATTAATACTGGAGTGATATATGTGCAGATGATGATGTGCAAGTAGAGATACTGGGGTGCAAGAGGGTAAGTAATAATATGGGGATGAGGTAGTCGGGTGTGCTATTTACAGATTGGCTGTGTACAGGTACAGTGATCGGTAAGCTGCTCTGACAGCTGATGCTTAAAGTTAGAGAGGGAGATATAAGACTCCACCTTAAGAGATTTTTGCAATTCGTTCCAGTCATTGGCAACAGAGAACTGGAAGGAAAGGCGGCCAAAGGAAGTGTTGTCTTTGGGGATGACCAGTGCAATATACCTGCTGGAGCACGTGCTACGGGTTGGTGTTGCTATGGTGACCAGTGAGCTGAGATAAGGCTGGGCTTTACCTAGCAAAGACTTATGGATGACCTGGAGCCAGTGGGTTTGGCGACGGATATGTAGTGAAGGCCAGCCAACGAGAGCATAGAGGTTGCAGTGGTGGGTAGTATATGGGGCTTTGGTGATAAAACGGATGGCACTGTGATAGACTGCATCCAGTTTGCTGAGTAGAGTGTTGGGGGCTATTTTGTAAAGACATCGCCGAAGTCAAGGATCGGAAGGATAGTCAGTTTTATGAGGGTATGTTTGGTAGCATGAGTGAAGGAGGCCTTGTTGCGAAATAGGAAGCCGATTCTAGATTTAATTTTGGATTGTAGATGCTTAATGTGAGTCTGGAAGGAGAGTTTACAGTCTATCCAGACACCTAGGTATTTGTAGTTGTCCACATTCTAGGTCAGAACTGTCCAGAGTAGTGATGCAAGTTGGGCGGGAGGGTGCGGGCAGAAATCGGTTGAAGAGCAAGCACTTAGTTTTACTAGCATTTAAAAGCAGTTGGAGGCCACGGAAGGAGTGTTGTATGGCGTTGAAGCTCGTTTGGAGGTTTGTTAGCACAGTGTCTAAAGAAGGGAAAGATGTATACAGAATGGTGTCGTCTGCGTGGAGGTGGATCAGAGAATCACCAGCAGCAAGAGCGACATCATTGATATTTACAGAAAAGATTCGGCCGGAGAATTGAGCCCTGTGGCACCCCCATAGAGACTGCCAGAGGTCCAGACAACAGGCCCTCTTATTTGACACACTGAACTCTGTCTGAGAAGTAGTTAGTGAACCAGGCAAGGCAGTCATTTGAGAAACCAAGGCTATTGAGTCTGCCGATAAGAATGCAGTGATTGACAGAGTCGAAAGCCTTGGCCAGGTCGATGAAGACGGCTGCACGGTACTGTCTTTTATCGATGGCAGTTATGAGATCGTTTAGGACCTTGAGCGTGGTTGAGGTGCACCCATGACCAGCTCGGAAACCAGATAGTGGAGAAGGTACGATGGGATTCGAAATGGTCGGTGATCTGTTTATTAACTTGGCTTTAGAAAGGCAGGGCAGGATGGATATGGGTCTATAACAGTTTGGGTTTAGAGTGTCTCCCCCTTTGAAGAGGGGGATGACCGTGGCAGCTTTCCAATCTTTGGGGATCTCAGAAGATACGAAAGAGAGGTTGAATAGGGGTTGCAACAATTTCGGCGGATAATTTTAGAAAGAGAGGGTCCAGATTGTCTAGCCCAGCTGATTTGTAGGGATCCAGATTTTGCAGCTCTTTCAGAACATCAGCTGTTTGGATTTGGGTGAAGAAGAAGCGGCGGGGGTGAAGAAGAAGCAGTCCCCATTAAGTAAAATATATCATTGTAATGTACTTCATTTAAAAAAGAATTCAAACTACGTTATATAGGTATGCACGTCAGTTTTGACATTGGTTTTGCACATCAGCGTTAAACTAGACATTAGGCCGATGCCGATGTTGGAATTTTTAGCTAATATCGTCCGATTCTGATATGCTTACTGATATATCGTGCAGCCCTAGTTCAAATGCTTCTCCTGTGAAGTAGTGATGTGCGACATACGCCTAGTTTCCTGAAACGAGTCACATTTTCGTGGAACAGTTTCATTTAATTTATAATATCGTCTTAGTATCTCAATCATTGTCATGTGGTTAATAAAAATGATAACCAAATCTAAATTACAATAATACAAACCAAATGATAATAATAATAATAATAATAATATATATCCCGTAAATCACATTGGTTACAAATGGCCTGTCTGTAGTGGACTTGAACCATTGTGTAACTATTAATTAGGGTCCGGCCTGAAGCTCCTTGCAACATTGTGTAAAATATTCTGGGCAGTCAAAGTTTTCCGAACTGCACCAGTGAGCTCGGGACAGACACAGCTGTAGGCTATTTGCACAAGGGATGAGAAGTAATCAGGTAGGCCTATTTTATGACTTTTCCACTGGATCAGAGCATGACATTTTTCCCTTTCACGCTGAGTGGTTATCGAAAGGGCGAGAGCTGGAAAGATTTTCTAAAAACATTGAGCAATTATTGTCATTCTCAATGGATGTAAAAACAGACTTTGTTTGCTTGCTTTTTGAGTTGATGGAAACATTACTTTGAGAAGCTCCAAAGCTCATTAGTGGTGGTGCTTTAAGCCAATCAGAAATAGTATCAGATCCTCAAATGGGCACATTTATATGCTTACATTTGTGAGCCTACTTCTATGCATAATCAGATGCTCGACCTTACTCAACATTGATAGGAGTGCTCCAAACAAAAGACAATGACTAAATTGACAAAACTTGTAAATGGAGTGAAATAAACCAAAACTTGTTTCTCAGAAGTGTAGCATAGGTTGTGCGCTCTGCAAACACCGTGTCGTGTCAACGTGTCATGTCATTACAATGGATTAAATGATATATGACATGCTATTTTATCGAAATCAATTCTCTGTAATTAATATTACCTAATTAAGCTAATCGTGTAAATGTAATTAACTAGGAAGTCGGGGCACCACGGAAGAATTGTAACGGTTGTCGTCGGAATTAGACCAAAATGCAGCGGGGAAATGTGCACTCATCTTCTTTATTATAAACAGACAAGAAGGAGAACCAAAACGAACACAAAGAAAACAACGACTAATCACAGGCTGGTAAGGCACAAGGCTATACACAGAACAATCTCCCACAAAGTACTCAACAAACACATACCTATATATAGGACTCTCAATCAGAGGCAACTAGAAAACACCTGCCTCCAATTGAGAGTCCAACCCCAATTAACAAAACATAGAAATACAAAAGACTAGACAGAACATAGAAATACACTAACATAGAACAGTGCCCAAAACCCCCCGGAATACATAAATCAAAAACCCTACTAAACAAACCACCACCCCGAACCACATAAAACAAATACCCTCTGCCACGTCCTGACCAAACTACAATAACAAATAACCCCTATTACTGGTCAGGACGTGACAAGAATGTTTATAGAGCTGTTGTCTTCCGAATAAACTCTTAAAGATCTGGTAATCTTTTATATCAATAGCATTCAATTATTAATCGTCACCTTATTCAGTCTCATCTGAACGTCGTAAAATTCTTGGTTATGTTCACGAACCCTGGCTAACAAGTTGAATCAGGAATACAACATTTGGTTTACTTGTTTATTTACTAAATACCAAAATAATCACACAGAATTACATATACACAGGATGGATCATACATTGGTTACTAATTATGTCATAAAAGAAAACATCCTAGCGGACGAAACCGATATGACGGCTGGTTACACAAAGAAAGGGGGTTGGGTTTGAATGAAAGCGCGGGAAGACTGAGGAGCAAAAGGATTGGGTCTCTATCGGACCTTATGAAGCTATGCTATCGTAAATACAGAATCTTATGCATTCTAAATATCCGCCCATTCGGAAAAGGAAAATGCAAGAAATATATTTACTCTGAGCTGCACTTCTATAGATTGGTCGAAGATGGAAGGCTGGGATGCCCAGCAGAGATCTCCCTTGTCCTTTGAAGAATATTTCTGGGCGGATACGTTGTAGTCTGTCTTCGTGTGGTAGAACGGATATGTTGTAGTACCCTGTCATTCTGAAGAGATTGTCCGTCCTTTCCTAGGCCACGCACGTTTACAGCTGCTGCTGAAAGCTCGACGTCTACGACGTCTATGTATCACTTCTTTAGTGAATAAAAGTTCAAAGTTCTTACCAAGTTGCCATATTCAGCTCGTGCTATATTCTGGCTGGTGTAGTCGAAATTCTTCCTTCCAGCGTGGCGATCGTCACCTCCACGTTGAAATTAGCCCTTTTAAATGTATGGACTTCAGTCCTCACGTCATCGGGAACTGAGTGTTAATTTCATTTGGTTGTAGTTGTTCAACCATTCGCAACCATAGGGGTTGGGGTTAGCTGCCATGAATTGGGTCACGGGAGTTCTCATTTCCAACCATGCCTATTCACTTGGGCGTGGCCACTGAGTTAGCATATTTTACTTATGAAAACAATTCTCTCATTTTAAAAAATAAATTACATTTAATCTTTTCACAAATAGTTTCATATTTAAATTGCACAATAATTCCATGTGAATCCGATAACTAGAATGTGTAGACTTTCGAAGATGCAATTTATGTCATCAGTTTATATCATCAGTCATTTATTTTATTTATTTTTTTATTTAACCTTTATTTAACTAGGCAAGTCAGTTAACAACAAATTCGTATTTACAATGAGGCCTAGGAACAGTGGGTTAACTTCCTTGTTCAGGGGCAGAACGACAGATTTTTACCTTGTCAGCTCGGGGATTCGATCTAGCAACCTTTCGGTTACTGGCCCAACGCTCTAACCACCTGCCGCCCCATTAATAATGTCTCAGACGACAACTGATCTGACGTCATAATCTTTAAGTACCAACGGATACTTTCTACTGGTTGGATTACCAAAATATTGTTCCGTTTCCAACCTTTTGATGTTACCATACTCTCTCTATGTTAACAAAGGGCTTTCCAAGAGTCCATTCTGTAGAGTAGAGAGACAAAAGGGGGAAAGGTATTCACCCAATCAAGTTATGCAACAATGAATGTGCACAAATTAGCGGGAGAGAGTGCATTCTGGAGAGAGACGTGCATTGTACATCTTAGCCACACTCCCCTTCTTCTTGGACTGTGCCATCCTTGCGGCCTCCGCAATGGATTAGTTCACTGAGAAGGGTGTGAAGAAGACTGGTGTCTCGTGCCATAAAAATGAAAAAATATACAGTATATTTGCTACCGCTCAACAAAAACAAATCTTGGCCGACCAACAGCCTATCGACGAAACAGTCGACTAGTCGAATAATTTGGGTCAGCTCTACAGCCATCTGTGATAAATCATTACCTCTAGTGTTCTCCTCCTCCCTTGTTGGTTATCATCCATTTCAGAGCCTCACTATCTGTCTATCTTGCTTAGAACCACATCTTTCCTTCCCCTTTCCTTCCCCTTTTTTCCACTTTCCTTCTCCTTTTCTTCCCCTTTCCTTCCCCTTTCCTTCCACTTTCCATCCCCTTTCCTTCCCCTTTCCTTCCCCTTTCCTTCCACTTTCCATCCCCTTTCCTTCCCCTTTCCATCCCCTTTCCTTCCCCTTTCCATCCCCTTTCCTTCTCCTTTCCATCCCCTTTCCTTCCACTTTCCATCCCCTTTCCTTCCCCTTTCCTTCCCCTTTCCTTCCCCTTTCCATCCCCTTTCCTTCCCCTTTCCATCCCCTTTCCTTCTCCTTTCCATCCCCTTTCCTTCCCCTTTCCTTCCCCTTTCCTTCCACTTTCCATCCCCTTTCCTTCCCCTTTCCATCCCCTTTCCTTCCCCTTTCCATCCCCTTTCCTTCTCCTTTCCATCCCCTTTCCTTCCCCTTTCCTTCCCCTTTCCTTCCACTTTCCATCCCCTTTCCTTCCCCTTTCCATCCCCTTTCCTTCCCCTTTCCATCCCCTTTCCTTCCCCTTTCCATCCCCTTTCCTTCTCCTTTCCATCCCCTTTCCTTCCACTTTCCATCCCCTTTCCTTCTCCTTTCCATCCCCTTTCCTTCCACTTTCCATCCCCTTTCCTTCCCCTTTCCTTCCCCTTTCCTTCCACTTTCCATCCCCTTTCCTTCCCCTTTCCATCCCCTTTCCTTCCCCTTTCCATCCCCTTTCCTTCTCCTTTCCATCCCCTTTCCTTCTCCTTTCCTTCCACTTTCCATCCCATGTTCTTCTCCTTTCCTTCCCCTTTCCTTCCACTTTCCATCCCCTTTCCTTCCCCTTTCCATCCCCTTTCCTTCTCCTTTCCATCCCCTTTCCTTCTCCTTTCCTTCCACTTTCCATCCCATGTTCTTCTCCTTTCCTTCCCCTTTCCTTCCCCTTTCCATCCCCTTTCCTTCTCCTTTCCATCCCCTTTCCTTCTCCTTTCCTTCCACTTTCCATCCCATGTTCTTCTCCTTTCCTTCCCCTTTCCTTCCACTTTCCATCCCCTTTCCTTCCACTTTCCATCCCCTTTCCTTCCCCTTTCCTTCCCCTTTCCTTCCCCTTTCCTTCCACTTTCCATCCCCTTTCCATCCCCTTTCCTTCCCCTTTCCTTCCCCTTTCCTTCCCCTTTCCTTCTCCTTTCCATCCCCTTTCCTTCTCCTTTCCTTCCACTTTCCATCCCATGTTCTTCTCCTTTCCTTCCCCTTTCCTTCCACTTTCCATCCCCTTTCCTTCTCCTTTCCTTCCACTTTCCATCCCATGTTCTTCTCCTTTCCTTCCCCTTTCCTTCCACTTTCCTTCCCCTTTCCTTCCCCTTTCCTTCCACTTTCCATCCCCTTTCCTTCCCCTTTCCATCCCCTTTCCTTCCCCTTTCCATCCCATGTTCTTCTCCTTTCCATCCCCTTTCCTTCCACTTTCCATCCCCTTTCCTTCCCCTTTCCTTCCCCTTTCCTTCCACTTTCCATCCCCTTTCCTTCCCCTTTCCATCCCCTTTCCTTCCCCTTTCCATCCCCTTTCCTTCTCCTTTCCTTCCCCTTTCCTTCCCCTTTCCATCCCCTTTCCTTCTCCTTTCCATCCCCTTTCCTTCTCCTTTCCATCCCCTTTCCTTCTCCTTTCCTTCCACTTTCCATCCCATGTTCTTCTCCTTTCCTTTGCTTCACCCCTAGTTTTCCTTTCCTTCTTTCTCCCTCACCCTGCAACCTTTTTCTCTCTCTCTTTGTGTTCTTGGGCTCTGTTTCTCTCTCTGCCCCCGTCCTGTCTCTCTCTCTCTCTCTCTGCCCCCTGTCCTCTCTCTCTCTCTCTCTCTCTCTCTCTCTTTCTCTCTTCCTCTCTCCTTCTGTCTGCCCCCCCCCCTCTCTCTCTCTCTCTCTCTCTCTCTCTCTCTCTGCCCCCTGTCCTCTCTCTCTCTCTCTCTCTCTCTCTCTCTCTCTCTCTTTCTCTCTTCCTCTCTCCTTCTGTCTGCCCCCCCTCTCTCTCGATCTCTGTCTCTCCCCTTTCTTTTTGTCTCTCCCTTTCTTTTTGTCTGTCTGTCTGTCTGTCTGTCTGTCTGTCTGTCTGTCTGTCTGTCTGTCTGTCTGTCTGTCTGTCTGTCTGTCTGTCTGTCTGTCTGTCTGTCTGTTTGGCAGTGGGCGCTGGTATTTCCGGTTGGCTTGGCATCAGTTCTAAACTGTCTGGGAGACATTTTGGTACATTTGAATATTTCATATGTACTCAACAACCACAGTCAGACCTAGAGGAACCCATGTAAAAGAGAAGAGCACTCTGTAGGGTGGAGAGGAGCGCTAAAGCATAGGCCTGTGTGTGCCCTGGGTTCCCTGGCTGGCTTGGAAATAGATTCCCAGTGACATAATCGATGTGTATCATCCACAGATTACCCAAGGTCCATAGCCTTGCTGGTGTGTGTGTGCCTTTGTGTTTGTCACTGTCTTTACAGGTTCATGTTGGTATGCTTTAGCACACATCACACACACACACACACACACACACACACACACACACACACACACACACACACACACACAGACACACACCTCTGACATGTTGTTATTTTACTCCGTTCAGGAAGCAATCCTGATTTGATTGGCTCCCATTCTATCTAAAACTTCTGAACGTTTCTGAACTAAAACATACATTTTCCGGCCCGCCCCCTTCCCTTTTTCCTGCACCCACCAAAACACTGACTGCGCTCCAATAACAAACTCATAGACGTTGGCAGGGAGTTGGAAGTGTTTATCATTCCACTTGAAAAGAGACTTGTGCCTCATAACAGTACTGACAGGATAATATAATATATCCATACATCTGACTTGGTATTTTCCCTTCAGTATATCCTACCTGCAGTATTTTCCTCTCTATGCCAGCGTGAGCTCTGAGTCTGTTTGAAGGACATGATATGAACTCCCTCCTCTTCGCCTCATTGCTCCCATCATGCTTAGCGCTTAGAGAGTGCCTCCCATCGAGCTCAAGGTCATGAACTTGTATGGTGCTCTGGTGAATTTGGCCTTGAGCTCAAGTTAAGTCTTAATACGATTCTTCTGACATGTTTCATTAGTAGGAAAGATTCTATTGCCAGATATATCATTATGCTAACTACACTACCAGAATATGTAATGAGGCCTTTAGGTTTAATTCAGCTTTAGGAAAGTTAATCCTACTCCTGATCTCACAGCTTGCATCCTGGCACCATTCCTGAATCCAGGGACGTATCAGAAACAGGTCACCTTACAACTTCCCCTGCAACACGCTTACAAATGAAGCTCCCTGGTTTTATCACTATTAAACCATTGGGGAAGTGTGTGTGTTAATACAACAGTATGGGGTGTGTCGGGCCCAAGCATGCAGAGGAGGAAGCAATAGAGGTTGGTCAGGAATCATGGGACTGTACTGTATACCTGCTCCATTGACTAGGGATCTGGTCTCAGCTCAATAGGGAACTTGTAAAGTGATATTCCGATTGGTCTAACACTGCTTTCCTTCAAAGCCTCTGAATAGAAAGTGATAATCGGTGATGGCAACATATTTGTTCCCAGACAAAGACAGAGGAGATCAAGAGGAGAAATGGGAGAGTATTGAGACAGCCTGTGTTGGATCACTACTATACCTCTCTGTACTGGTGTACTGTACATAGCCTAACTCTTGGGTTAGACGCCCCCTGGTCTACAGTAGAAGTAGTCTGGATGTGTGGGAGGAGAGGAGAGGCTAGTCTGAATAGAGTGTCTGGCATGTAGCTGCCCATGCAGGTTGGTTATTTACACAAGGTTTCCATGGAAATGAGCGCCTCAGGCCTGATTGACAGAATAGCAATATGAAACTAACTGCCTCCATCACTGCCTCTATCACATGAGAGACACAGCCTCATAATTCACTTATGAAGGAACTATTTGAGGCATGCGTGTTCTCACATAATATAGTGAGAAATATGGTGGACATTGATTTGTATGATGCATATATTCTCCAAAACTAAAAGCACATAGCAGGATTGTAAATCCTCCCCAGGGACTGTACTGTACATCAGATCCGCATGGAGATGCATGGGAACACATCTTGGCTTGTAAATCCTCAGGGGCCAGAGAAATGTAACTTTTTGAAGTCGTTGTGTTTCTGCTTGGAGTCTAGCTGTAGGAGTAGTGATGGAGGAGAGAGGAAGGAAGGGAGGCTGTGAGAGAGATAGGACTAACAACATTCAACACTTTATGGAACACAAAGCCTTCACAATCTCATCCCAGAATATCCAAGGCCTGAGGTCATCTGCCTTTGGTCTAAAGAGCAGGAACCTGGTCTTCACTAAATAAATCAGAAATACAGACATTGTCATCCTATAAGAAACATGGTATAGAGGAGATGGACCCACTGGTTGCCCTCTAGGTTACAGAGAGCTGGCAGTCCCATCCACCAAACTACCAGGTGTGAGACAGGGAAGGGACTCAGGGGGTATGCTAATTTGGTATAGAGCAGACCTAACTCACTCCATTACATTTTTCTAAACAGGAACATTTTACATTTGCATAGAAATTCAAAAGGAAATGATCTTAACAGAGAAAAATGTCCTCCTGTGTGTGCTACCTATACCCCCCCACTAGAATCCCCATACTTTAATAAAGACAGCTTCTCCATCCTGGAGGGGGAAATCAATAATTTCCAGGCCCAGTGACATGTACTAGTCTGTGGCGAACTAAATGCCAGAACTGGACAAGAACCTGACACCCTCAGCACACATGGGGACAAACACCTACCTGGAGGTGACAGCATTCCCTCCCTCATATGCCCCCCTAAGGCACAACTAAGACATAACAAACAAAAATGGGTCACAACTCCTGCAGCACTGTTTCACGCTGGGTATGTACATTGTCAATGGTAGGCTTCGAGGGGACTCCTATGGTAGGCACACTTAGAGCTCTTCTCTTGGCAGTAATACTGTAGACTACTTTATCACTGACCTCAACCCAGAGTCTCTCAGAGCGTTCACAGTCAGCCAACTGACACCCCTATCAGATCACAGCAAAATCACAGTCTACTTGAACAGAGCAATACTCAATCATGAGGCGTCACAGCCAAAGGAACTGAATAATATTAAGAAATGTTATAGATGGAAGGAAAGTAGTGTGGAAAACTACCAAAAAACAATTAGGCACTAGCAAATTCAATCCCTTTTAGACAACTTCCTGGACAAAACGTTCCACTGTAATACTGAAGTTGTAAACTAGGCAGTAGAAAACCTAAACAGTATATTTGACCTCTCAGCTTCAAATCGAACTTTATTTGTCACATGTGCCGAATACAACAAGTTAGGGCTGGGCGGGTATACTGTATTTTATGATATACCAGTATTGATGCAGGGACCGGTTTGGGTTTTTACTTTACCTTCTATACCGGTATTTGAATGTTTGGTTTGTTAAATGTGATACGCCATGTGTACTGTCAATTTTTCTAGTTTACTTCACTACTTGAGTCATCTCTCTCCTCTCTTTCTCGCCGTGCCACTTTCCACACAGACCTAGCCACGCCCCCTGAGCGCATTTGATATTTCCTCAACCACGAGATACTTGCGTTCAGTCTGCATGGTCAATGCAGCACATGCAACAATGTTGATGACAACAATGCTGTTTTCACTTTGCTTCTTAGTATAACTCCACTAGCGTTCCATAATGACGCTATTAGTTTGTGTTTCTTACATCAGCAATCAGCTAGTTTGTCTTTTCTGAGCAAGTTGCCCTAAATCTTGTGAGATGCTAATTGTTAGCCGCTAATAGCTAATAAATGTTCTGAGTAAGAGCAAATGTATGCTTGCTAATACAGTGTTGTTTGTGCAACAGTATCTTCTAAATCAAAGAGGAATATGCAAAGCAAGAATATGTTAGCTACATTTCGTAGCTAAGAGAAAACATGCAATGTAGCCAACGCTTATAGGGTCCCCTAGGAAACACGTATCAACACTTCAGTTCCTACCCTGTCACAATAACGCCTCCCTGGCATTTTAATTAATTGTCATCTCAAACAACACTGTATTCAAAGTCAAAGTGCCCACTAATATATTCTAACTATATAATTAGAATAATCATTCTATTTTCATGATTCCAACAGTTTTGCTCTAATTCGCAAGTGAAATCGCAATTGCAACATTTGTTTTAAAACTAAATTCTAGATTATTTGCACATATCGTGCAGCCCTACGTGGCTGTGTGGAAATTATCTCAATTGAGCAGTGGTTTAAAGTACTTAAGTAAAAATACTTTTAAGTACTACTTAAATCGTTTTTTGGGGGTATCTGTATTTTACTATTTTTGACCTGTCACGGGTGTCGTAGGGTAAAGACCAAGACGCAGCGGGAAAATATATACTCATCTTCTTTTTATTAGGTGAAGAAGGAAAACACAATAAACGTATACAAAACACAAATGAACTGAACAGTCTTGTCAGGCACACAGCTAAACAAGCACAATCTCCCACAAACTAACAGGTGAAAACAGGCGACCTAAGTATGACTCTCAATCAGCAACAACGATGTACAGCTGTTCCTGATTGAGAGCCACACCAGGCCAACACAGAAATACAACACTAGACCAGCCCCCTAGAAATACAATACAAGAACATACCCAACAACCCAGAATACCTAAATCAAACACCCCATCTTACATAAATACATATCTAATAAACCCTGAACCATTTAAATCAAATACCCTTTCTACATAGATATACCACTAAACCCAGAAACACTCTACACAAAATAACCCTCTATATAAACACATAACCAAAAACATGTACAACAAATACCCTCTGCCACGTCCTGACCAAACTACAATAACAAATAGGCCCTTTACTGGTCAGGACGTGACATGACCTTACTTTTACTTCACTACATTTCTAAAGAAAATACTGTACTTTTTACTCCACTCCCTGACACCTAAAAGTACTTGTTACATTTTGAATGCTTAGCAGGACAGGAAAATGGTCCAATTCACACACTTGTCAAGAGAACATCCCTGGTCATCTACTGCCTCTGATCTGGAGGGCTCACTAAACACAAATGCTTTGTTTGTAAATTATGTTGGAGTGTTGAAGTGTGCCCCTGGCTATCCGTAAATTTTAAAAAAACAAGAAAATGGTGCCATCTGGTTTGCTTAATATAAGGAATTTGAAATTATTTATACTTTTATTTTTGATACTTAAGTACATTTTATCAATTACATTTACTTTTGATACTTAAATATATTTCAAACCAAATACTTTTAGACTTTTACACAAGTAGTATTTTACTGGGTGACTTTCACTTTTACTTGAGTAATTTTCTATGAACGTATCTTTACTTTTACTCAAGTATGACAATTTGGTACTTTTTCCACCACTGCAATTGAGTGCAGGAAATGCAGAAATGAAAAAAGTGCTGAAATTTGTTTTGGTTGAAGTTGAATTGAACAGTATAAAACAATCAGAATGGAGAAAGACTAATTGAAATCACTTAGAATGTATGTGTTGCCACTCTAGGATCACTCACTACTCATAAAGCAAATGTAGAACTTTTATTATTCAAAAACTAAAAATACCGTCATACCATCCAATTTTTTCAAAATACCGTGATATAATAATTTGGCCATATCGCCCAGCCCTAAAACAAGTGTAGACCTTACCGTGAAATGCTTACTTACAAGCCCTTAACCAACAGTGTAGTTCAAGAAGAGTTAAGAAAATATTTACCAAATAAACTAAAGTAAAAAATATTGGGTAAAATAACAACAACGAGGCTGTATGCAGGGGGTACCGGTACCGAATCAGTGTGCGGGGATACAGGTTAGTTTGTACAGTGGCTTGTGAAAGTTTTCACCCACCTTTGTCACGTCCTGACCAGTAAAAGGGGTTGTTTGTTATTGTAGTTTGGTCAGGGCGTGGCAGGGGGTGTTTGTTTTGTGTGTTTCGTTTTTTTTGGGGGGCAATGTTCTATGTTAGTATATTTCTATGTCTGTGTCTATTTAGTCTATTTCTATGTTCAGGGTTTTTTGGTTTGGCCTTCAATTAGAAGCAGCTGTTCTTCGTTGCTTTTAATTGGAGGCCATATTTAAGTAAGGGGTTTTTCTCACTGTGTTGCTGGGTAGTTGTTCCGTGTATAGCGTGTTTCCTTACAGGACTGTCTTTGTCGGTGTTTGTGATTTTGTTCAGCGTTCACGTTCCTTCTCAATAAAAGAAGATGAGTATACACATTCCCGCTGCATTTTGGTCCACTCAATACGACGAACGTGACAGAACTACCCACCAACAACGGACCAAGCAGCGGAGGAAGGAGTATCAGAGGTATCTGGAATCGTGGATATGGGAGGAAATGTTGGATGGGGCAGGACCATGGCACCAGGCTGGGGAATACCGACGCCCTAAGGAGGAGCTGGAGGCAGCCAAGGCGGAGCGGCGCTGTTACGAGGCATTATACGCGCCGATTGGCAAGTGCGAGAGGCAGCCCCAAAAATGTTTTTTTGGGGGGGCACACGGGGAGTGTGGCTAGGTCAGGCAATAGACCTGAGCCAACTCTCCGTGCTTATTATGGGGAGCGTTTGGCAGGGAGAAGAGCGCCGGTCTATGCGGAAGTGCGCACGATCTCACCCATGCGCGCGCACAGTCCGGTGCGAGCGATACCAGCCCCCGTAAGTGCCGTGCTAGAGTGGGCATCCAGCCTGGGAGAAGTGCGCCGGCACAATACATCTGGCCACCAGTGCGTCTCCTGGGTCCAGGCTACCCTGCGCCTGCTCTACGCACGGCAGCCATCAGTACTCTGCACAGCCCAGTTCGCCCTGTGCCAGCACTCCGCCCGTGCAGGGCTATTGTTACAACCCAGCCAGGACGGGTAGTGCAGGTTGTGCGCTCCAGACCTCCAGTGCTTATTCATGGCCCAGTGTATCCAGTTCCTGCTCCTCGCACTAGCCTTGAGGTGCGTGTCCCTAGTCTGGCGCCTCCAAAGCCAGCACCACGCACCAGGCCTCCAGTGCGTCAGCCCAGTCCAGTACGTCCTGTTCCTGCTCCTCGCACTAGCCCTGTGGTGCGCGTCCCTAGTCTGGTGTCTCCAAAGCCAGCCCCACGCACCAGGCCTTTAGTGCGCAGTCCCCGTCTAGAGCTTCCGGCGACAGTGCCCCATCTAGAGCGTCTGGCGACAGTGCCCCGTCTAGAGCTTCCGGCAACAATGCCCCGTCCAGTGCTTCCGGCGACGGCCCACAGTCCGGAACCGACAGAGACGGCCCACAGTCCGGAACCGACAGAGACGGCCCTCCAGTCCGGAACGGACAGAGACGGCCCTCCAGTCCGGAAAGGACAGAGACGGCCCTCCAGTCCGAAACCGACAGAGACGGCCCTCCAGTCCGGAACCGACAGAGACGGCCCTCCAGTCCGGAACGGACAGAGACGGCCCTCCAGTCCGGAACGGACAGAGACGGCCCTCCAGTCCGGAACGGACAGAGACGGCCCTCCAGTCCGGAACGGACAGAGACGGCCCTCCAGTCCGAAACCGACGGAGACGGCCCTCCAGTCCGGAACCGACGGAGACGGCCCTCCAGTCCGGAACCGACGGAGACGGCCCTCCAGTCCGGAACCGACGGAGACGGCCCTCCAGTCCGGAACCGACGGAGACGGCCCTCCAGTCCGGAACGGACGGAGACGGCCCTCCAGTCCGGAACGGACGGAGACGGCCCTCCAGTCCGGAACGGACGGAGACGGCCCTCCAGTCCGGAACGGACGGAGACGGCCCTCCAGTCCGGAACGGACGGAGACGGCCCTCCAGTCCGGAACGGACGGAGACGGCCCTCCAGTCCGGAACGGACGGAGACGGCCCTCCAGTCCGGAACGGACGGAGACGGCCCTCCAGTCCGAAACCGACCGAGACGGCCCTCCAGTCCGGAACCGACCGAGACGGCCCTCCAGTCCGGAACCGACGGAGACGGCCCTCCAGTCCGGAACCGACGGAGACGGCCCTCCAGTCCGGAACCGACGGAGACGGCCCTCCAGTCCGGAACGGACGGAGACGGCCCTCCAGTCCGGAACGGACGGAGACGGCCCTCCAGTCCGGAACGGACGGAGACGGCCCTCCAGTCCGGAACGGACGGAGACGGCCCTCCAGTCCGGAACGGACAGAGTCGCCTTCCAGCCCGAGGTCTCCAGCGATGCGCCTCAGCCCGAGGTCTCCAGCGATGCGCCTCAGCACGAGGTATCCAGCGACGCGCCTTAGCCCAGAGATTTCTGTAGGGGTATACAGGCATGAGCTTTCAAGGGTCGTGGGTAGGCTAGTTTATGGACCTAAGCCAGAGCCTGAGCCACCTCTGTAGTAGGAGGATTGGGGAGGGGGGGTGTAGCACAAGAACCGTCGGTGACGGTGGCCACCCTCCCTTCCCTCCCTTTAGTTTGGGATTATTTTTGTTTTGGGGTTGATTTTTGTGTTTTTTGTTTGAGGTGCATCTGGGGTCTGCACCCTTGGGGGGGGGGTACTGTCACATCCTGACCAGTAAAAGGGGTTGTTTGTTATTGTAGTTTGGTCAGGGCGTGGCAGAGGGTGTTTGTTTTGTGTGTTTCGGGGTTTTTTGGGCAATGTTCTATGTTAGTATATTTCTATGTCTGTGTCTATTTAGTCTATTTCTATGTTCAGGTTTTTTTGTTTTGGCCTTCAATTAGAAGCAGCTTTTCTTCGTTGCTTTTAATTGGAGGCCATATTTAAGTAAGGGGTTTTTGTCACTGTGTTTGTGGGTAGTTGTTCCGTGTATAGTGTGTTGCCTTACTGTCTTCGTCGGTGTTTGTTATTTTGTTCAGTGTTT
Organism: Salmo trutta; assembly: GCF_901001165.1. Lineage (NCBI taxonomy): Eukaryota > Metazoa > Chordata > Actinopteri > Salmoniformes > Salmonidae > Salmo > Salmo trutta. The sequence goes on along the minus strand of NC_042969.1, from coordinate 72,015,211 downwards.
ACGTTTCTTCTCAATAAAAGAAGATGAGTATACACATTCCCGCTGCATTCTGGTCTAATCCATACGACGAACGTGACACCCTTGGCATTTTTCCTATTTTGTTGCCTTACAACCTGGAATTAAAATAGATTTTTGAGGGGTTTGTATCATTGTGATTTACACAACATGCCTACCACTTTAAAGATGCAAAATGTTTTTGGGTGTGAAACAAACATGAAAAAAGACAAACTGAACTTGAGCGTGCATAACTATTCACCCCCCCAAAGTAAATACTTTGTAGAGCCACCTTATGCAGCAATTACAGCTGCAAGTCTCTTGGGTTATGTCTCTATAAGCTTGGCACATCTAGCCACTGGGATTTTTGCCCATTCTTCAAGGCAAAACTGCTCCAGCTCCTTCAAGTTGGACAGGTTCTGCTCTTGTACAGCAATCTTTAAGTCATACCACAGATTCTCAATTGGATTGAGGTCTAGGTTTTGACTAGGCCATTCCAAGACATTTAAATGTTTCCCCTTAAACCACTCTAGTCTTGCTTTACCAGTATGCTTAGAGTCATTGTCCTGCTGTTTTACAGGTTTCCCTCAAGAATTTCCCTGTATTTAGCACCATCTATCATTCCTTAAATTCTGACCAGTTTCCCAGTCCCTGCTGATGAAAACATCCCCACAGCATGATGCTGCCACCAAGGAGCTCTCCAAACAGGTCAGGGTTAAGGTCAAACAACTTTTTTGTTTACTGTTTAGATTAAATCGAGCGCTCTCAAACTTCCCATCATTCTGATTACGGTAGTCATTTTGTCACCCCCATCATGGCAAAGACACGGAGAAATGCATATGATGCAGCTTTCAAGTTGAAGGCGATTGATCTGGCTGTTGGAAAAGGAAATAGAGCTGCTGCACGGGAGCTTGGTCTTAATGAGTTGATGATAAGACGTTGGAAACAGCAGCGTGAGGAATTGACTCAGTGCAAAAAGACAACTACCGGTAAAGCTTACTGGAAATTTTTTATTTTTTGTTACAAGCCGTGTTTCGTTAAAGCCTATTTATTTTTGTTACAAGCCGTGTTTCGTTAAAGCCTGTGTAAAGTTAATTTGTTTCAATGTACCGGTAGGCACCTGCGGCTCATAGACATGTGCGGCTTATTTATGTTCCAAAATTATTATTTTTTTAAATTCAGTGGATGCGGCTTATTTTCAGGTGCGCTTAATAGTCCGGAAATTACGGTAAATGGAAGCAAATCCCAAACCTTCCATAACAAAGCCATCACCTGCAGAGAAATTAACCTGGGGAGAGTCCCTTAAGCAAACTGGTCCTGGGGATCTGTTCACAAACACAAACAGACCCCACAGAGCCCCAGGACAGCAATACAATTAGACCCAACCAAATCATGAGAAACAAAAAGATAATTCCTTGACACATTGGAAAGAATTAACAAAAAAACTGAGTAAACTAGAATGCTATTTTGCCCTGAACAGAGAGTATTGAGTGGCAGAATACCTGACCACTGTGACTGATTTGAACTTAAGGAAAGCTTTGACTGTGTACAGACTCACTGAACATAGCCTTGCTATTGAGAAAGGCCGCCGTAGGCAGACCTGGCTCTCAAGAGAAGACATGCTATGTGCACACTGCCCACAAAATGAGGTGGAAACTGAGCTGCACTTCCTAACCTCCTGCCATATAACCATATTAGAGACACATATTTCCCTCAGATTACCCAGATCCACAAATATTTTAAAAACAAACCCAATTTTGATAACTCATCTATTGGGTGAAATACCACAGTGTGCCATCACACCAGCAAGATTTATGACCTGTTGCCACAAGAAAAGGGCAACCACTGAAGAACAAACACCATTGTAAATACAACCCAATATTTATGTTTATTTATTTTCCCTTTTGTACTTGAACTATTTGCACATAATATGATATTTGTAAAGTCTTTATTCTTTTGGAACTTTTGTGAGTGTAATGTTTACTGTTAATTGTTATTGTTTATTTCACTTTTGTTTTATCTAGTTCACTTGCTTTAACAATGTTAATATATGTTTCCCATGCCATTTTTGACTCCTTCCAGCTGCATGATTCCCCGGCTGCTTGTGCCACCTGTTTTTTTTATTCACAAAGCTCCCAATTAAGAGTGGAAGTGTGTGGAGGAATAGGGAGAGAAAGGCCTGCAGCGGAGTCAGTCTATGGCTCCGGCCTCCAGTCTCGTTAGAGCAGACATGGCTTCCTCTCAGGGTGGACCTTTCATCCATGTCATGAGAAAATATGCCCCTGGTCCCCCTGTGACGGGTCGACTGGACGGCTGCAATCAGACCCTACCCATCCTGTCTACTCCCCCCAACCCCATCGGTCTCCTCCTGTACCCCCCCTGCCCCTTACTCAGACTACGGCCTTCCCTGGAAACCCCTCGCCTCATTAACTCCCCGTGGAAAGTCTCCCTATCTGACAACCCCTCTCTTTGCATCATTGAACAGTCCACTCTCAGCGACAGACAGACGGAGCTCTCCATTGAAGACCTACTGGGGGTCCATTAACATTTTGCTCATGTGTTGCATGCATGCATACAGTATTCTGTCCCCCCCTCTGTTTCCCCGGGACATGGCCATGTTTTGGCCCTGGCTGCTGACCTGCGGTGACCCTTACGGCTGACACAGAATGGCTCCTCTGTGCTCGCAGCATTTCCTTCAGCCCTCTCTCTGCTGTCTACGCCGGGCATCGGAGAGACCAGCCCACACACTGGTTCATCAGGCCTGAATGAGGGAGGGGGGATAGAGGAATGGATGAAGGGTTGATTTGGTGGTCTGCTGCTTCAGCTTTAATGTTAAGGCAGGCTGATTGATAGATAGCGTGCTTAAGTGTAATGACAGTGTAGAGAAGAATAGAACAACAGGGATTTCTTCCTATCAGCAGCTAGCTGATAGAAATGTCATGCGATCTTCTATCTCGCCTCCTGCACATTGACTACTGTTATGTGTATGTTTGTGTGTGGACCTCCTGCTCCAAAACAGATGACATTACTCACAGACACACCCCGGCCTGTAACACAGCAGTACTTTCAGAGCAGCCTTATACAACATTTTAAACCAGTCTAGTCAACCTCACCATCTATTACCAGGTAGGAATACATTGTGTTACTCTAACTTACTTAAGACTCCTCAGAATAGAAACAACTTAGAGAGAAAGGATGGGATGGATTTGGTTTTTGTCTCTAGGGCTGAATGAGATTGAGTTTCCTTTACTCCACAGTGAGTCCACACGGTCCCGTAAATAGTGATTGTGGTTGGATATGATTTGATATTTGGTTTGAATTCCTCTGATTTCTTATGCTCTGATCTGATTATTGTAATTGGCTGCACAGTCTGTGCTACAGATCAAGCTTGAGGACATTTTTCTCTAATGCCCCCATTATATGCAATAACCTAATAGAGGTGTATGTGAGTAAGGGTGTTCTAATGTTTATCTTGTGAATCACTCTCCTATCATTTCAGCAGCAGCATTTCACAGCGGGTCAGATCACAGGGCAGACTTTGTGATCTCTAAAAGGACTCTTTTCATCCTCTGTTTTGAGAGGCTCTCTGAAGGCCCAGCTGGGACAGACAGACAGAGGATTGTGATGGGGTGGTGATAGGGACAGACAGACTGACCAAGGCTTGGGATGGGTTAGACAGACAGACAGACAGACAGACAGACAGACAGACAGACAGACAGACAGACAGACAGACAGACAGACAGACAGACAGACAGACAGACAGACAGACAGACAGACAGACATGAAATTGTGATGGGTACAGACCGACCAAGGCTTGGGATGAGAATGGGTTAGGGACAGACAGATTGACAGACCGAGGCTTGGGATGGGTTAGGGACAGACAGACAGACAGACCGACAGAGGCTTGTGATGGGTTAGGGACAGACAGACAGACAGACCGACAGAGGCTAGTGATGGGTAAGGGACAGACATACAGAAAGAGGATTGCGCTGGGGACAGACAGACAGACCGAGGCTTGTGATGGGTAAAGGACAGTCAGACCGACAGAGGCTTGTGATGGGTAAAGGACAGACAGACCGACAGAGGCTAGTGATGGGTAAGGGACAGACGTACAGAAAGAGGATTGCGCTGGGGACAGATTGACAGACCGAGGCTTGGGATGGGTTAGGGACAGACAGACAGACCGACAGAGGCTTGTGATGGGTTAGGGACAGACAGACCGACAGAGGCTAGTGATGGGTAAGGGACAGACATACAGAAAGAGGATTGCGCTGGGGACAGACAGACAGACAGACAGACCGAGGCTTGTGATGGGTAAAGGACAGACAGACAGACCGACAGAGGCTTGTGATGGGTTGGGAACAGACAGACAGCGGCTAGTGATGGGTTAGGGACAGACAGACAGCGGCTAGTGATGGGTTAGGGACAGACAGACCGACATAGGCTTGTGATGGGGTAGGGACAGACAGACCGACAGAGGCTTGTGATGGTGACCAGACAGACAGACTTACATAGGCTTGGGATGAGTTAGGGACGGACAGACAGACAGACGTCGTGCTGTGAGATGTCGTGCTGTGAGATGTCGTGTCAGTGAGATGTCGTGCTTTGAGATGTCGTATCTGTGAGAGGTCGTGCTGTGAGATGTCGTGTCAGTGAGATGTCGTGTCAGTGAGATTTAGGATGTCCTGTCATTGTGAGATGTGTCAGTGAGATGTCGTGTCAGTGAGATGTCGTGCTATGAGATGTCGTCCTGTGAGATGTCGTGTCGTGAGATGTCGTGCTGTGAGTTGTCGTCCTGTGAGATGTCGTGTCAGTGAGATGTCGTCTCAGTGAGATGTCGTCTCAGTGAGATGTCGTGTCAGTGAGATGTAGGATTACGTGTCATTGTGAGATGTGTCAGTGAGATGTCGTGTCAGTGAAATGTCGTGCTATGAGATGTCGTACTATGAGATGTCGTGTAAGTGTGATGTCGTGTTATTAGATGTCGTCTCAGTGAGATGTCGTGTCAGTGAGATGTCGTGCTATGAGATGTCGTCTCAGTGAGATGTCATGCTGTGAGATGTCGTGCTGTGAGATGTCGTGTCAGTGAGATGTCGTCCTGTGAGATGTTGTGTCAGTGAGATGTCGTGCTATGAGATGTCGTGTCAGTGAGATGTCGTCCTGTGAGATGTTGTGTCAGTGAGATGTAGGATGCTGTGTCAGTGAGATGTCGTGTTAGTGAGATGTAGGATGTTGTGTCAGTGAGATGTCGTGTCAGTGAGATGTCAGTGAGATGTAGGATGTTGTGTCAGTGAGATGTAGGATGTCGTGTCAGTGAGATGTCAGTGAGATGTAGGATGTTGTGTCAGTGAGATGTCGTGCTATGAGATGTCGTGTCAGTGAGATGTCGTGTCAGTGAGATGTAGGATGTTGTGTCAGTGAGATGTCGTGTCAGTGAAATGTCGTCTCTGTGAGGTGTCGTGTCAGTGAGATGTCGTGTCAGTGAGATGTCGTGCTGTGAGAGTTAATCCAGGCTGCTTTTCCACATTGGGGGATTAGACACCCCTGGGTTGATAAGAGGGAGGGAGTTAAATGGGTTGCTGGAGATCGGAAGGTTAACAAAGGGTAAAGAGACTGACAACACATGGTGGACTAGCAGCTAACCACCTCCTCCCAAGTGCCGAAGCCTGCTACCTGCTTGCTGGCAGGCTGCCTGCTACCTGCCTGCTGGCTGGCTGGCTACCTGCTACCTGCCTGCCTGCTGGCTGCCTGGCTAGCCTGGCTGGTGCTGCACTATGCAACTAAGTACATAGCTACCACATCATAGGGTGTGGTGTTGAAATGCTGATGACTACATCATATTCAGCTACTTGCTGCGCCTCATTGTTCTGCAGATGCTCTTATAGAATGACTTATCACTTGTCAAATTAGTGGGGTTCTATCCAGTTTTTACAAGGAGGCACAAAGTAACAAGCAAATACATGTGAGGTCATTTTAATGTCATTACATGTCATAAATGTAATCCATAAAACACAAGTCCTGGTGAGTCACCATTTACAACACATACAGTAGGCCTACTGCACAGGACATCACATTGAATCATATCAGCACGCTAGCCGGCATCTAGCACAATTAGAAAATGTTGTTACTGTGCAAGAATGAGCTGCACGCCACTATCCTGTCCTGGCTGCTTTTCACAACACCTTGATCACAGGGCTCATTTTGGGAAAGGTGCAGTGCAGCTGCCTTAGGGGCAGCACAACAGAACACCCTGGATAACTCAGAGCAGAATTCCTCCTCCTCCTTCATGGCCCACATATGACTTGTCTGTCTCTGAGAGAGAGAGAGAGAGAGAGAGAGAGAGAGAGTCCCCCTCCCCCTAATAAAAAAGGAATGATGATCAGTATCTTACAGTAAGTGCTGCTGGCACTGACCCAGATCTGTCAGCTGTGCTCATACAAGCAGGGGATTTATCCCCAAGGCCTCGTCTGAGTCTGTTCTGGAATCAGTGATAAGGAACATTAATGTCTAACTGCACTTTGGATTTAAACAATGAAATTAGCTGGCAGACCATGCAGAACATACTTCCTTGCTGTCATTACCACTGCCACTATTACTGTGATTTTGAAGTGGTTCACTGTATACACTTTCAACATGCTTTTCCCACCTGAGTATGACATTATTTACCATGTAGCCTACACAGGTTGACGGCAACTGAAGGCAAAAGGGCGGCAGGTAGCCTAGTCATTAAAAACATTGGGCCAGTAACTGAAAAGTCGCTGGTTCAAATCCCCGAGCCGCCTAGGTGAAACATTTGACTTGCCCTTGAGCAAGGCACTTAGCCCTAAATGCTCCTGTAAGTTGCTCTGGATAAGAGTGTCTGCTAAATGACAAAAATGTTAAATGTAAATTAAACCAGGCCGACATTATCATTAAGGAGTTATACACTACATGACCAAAACTATGTGGATACTTGCTCATTGAAACATCTCATTTCAAAATCATGGGCATTAATATGGAGTTGGTCCCCCCTTTGCTGCTATGACAGCCTCCACTCTTCTGGGAAGGCTTTCCACTAGATGTTGGAACATTGCTGCGGGGATTTGCTTCCTTCAGTCACAAGTTTTTGTCACAACCCGGCTCTTGGGAAGTGACAAAGAGCTCTTACAGGACCAGGGTACAAATAATAATATAATAATAATCAATAATTTTGCTCTTTATTTAGACATCTTACATATAAACCCTTATTTGTTAATCAAAAATTGTGAGTAACTCACCACAGGTTAATGAGAAGGGTGTGTTTGAAAGGATGCACATGTTGGGTTGTATTGGAGAGAATCTCAGTCTTAAATCATTTTCCACACACAGTCTGTGCCTGTATTTAGTTTTCATGCTAGTGAGGGCCAAGAATCCACTCTCACATAGGTATGTGGTTACAAAGGGCATCAGTGTCTTAACAGCGCGATTTGCCAAGGCAAGAAACTCTGAGCGGAGAGTTAAATAAAATTTTCACAGAACCGCTTGTTGCAATTTCCATGAGGCTCTCTTGTTCAGATATCGGTGAGTGGACTGGAGGAAGGGCATGAAAGATATAACGAATCCAGTTGTTTGTGTTGTCCGTTTTGGGAAAGTACCTGCGTAATTGCGCACCTAACTCACTCAGGTGCTTCGCTATATCACATTTGACATTGTCCGTAAGCTTGAGTTCATTTGCACACAAAAATCATACAATGATGGAAAGACCTGTGCGTTGTCCTTGTTAATGCAGACAGAGAAGAGCTCCAACTTCTTAATCATAGCCTCAATTTTGTCCCGCACATTGAATATAGTTGCTGAGAGTCCCTGTAATCCTAGATTCAGATCATTCAGGTGAGAAAAAACATCACCCAGATAGGCCAGTCGTATGAGAAACTCATCATTATGTAAGCAGTCAGACAAGTGAAAATTATCGTCAGTAAAAAAAACTTTAAGCTCGTCTCTCAATTTAAAAAAATGTGTCAATACTTTGCCCCTTGATAAACAGCGCACTTCTGTATGTTGTAAAAGCGTTACATGGTCGCTGCCCATATCATTGCATAATCAGAAAATACACGAGAGTTCAGGGGCTTTGCTTTAACAAAGTTAACCATTTTCACTGTAGTGTCCAAAACGTCTTTCAAGCTGTCAGGCATTTCCTTGGCAGCAAGAGCCTCTCGGTGGATGCTGCAGTGTACCGAAGTGGTGTCGGGAGCCACTGCTTGCACACGCGTTACCACTCCTCTATGTCTCCTTGTCATGGCTTTTGCATCATCAGTACAGATACCAACACATCTTGACCACCAAAGTCCATTTGACGTCACAAAGCTGTCCAATACATAAAAAATATCCTCTCATGTTGTCCTGGTTTCCAGTGGTTTGCAGAAGATGATGTCTTCCTTAATTGACACCCCATAAATGTAACGGACATATACCAGGAGCTGTGCCAGGCCTGCCACGTCTGTTGACTCATCCAGCTGTAACGCATAGAATTCACTGGCTTGTATGCGAAGCAGTAATTGTTTCAAAACATCTCCTGCCATGTCACTGATGTGTCGTGAAACAGTGTTGTTTGATGGAGTAATTGTCTGTATAGTTTTTTTGGCCTTTTCCCCCGGTATTGCCCCAGACATATCCGCGGCAGCAGGAAGAATTAAGTCCTCTTCAATAGTATGGGGCTTGCCTGTCCTAGCCACTCAGTGGCTCACAATATAAGACGCTTCTAGACCCTTCTTATTAATGGTATCTGTTGCTTTTATACATGTCTTACTACTCGAAAGTCGTCTTTATTCTCGCTAAAAAAAACTCCCTTGGCTTATTTTTCAAATTGTCATGTTTCGTTGTATGTACTGTATGTACTGTTTTAAAATGTGAATCACATATATCACTCTCTCTGCCCTTCCTTCTCCACCGGCGTTCAGTGTTTACCCACCCTTTTTCCACTTGCTTCTGAGGTTAAAGTGACTTCTAGTGACGTGCACAGCCTCACAGGCAGCAGGCAGCTCTCCCCTCCCTCTGCAGAAACAGAATGACACAGCAGAAAACTCCGTTAGCAAAAGACCATTGTCACTGCTGAGACTGCACGGCAGTTAGTTTCCATGGTAACGGGCCTCTTCACGTCTCCTCCCCCCTGCGTTTCTGATATGTTATTAGTTGAAGATGACTCTCAGACAGACGGACGGACTGTCACTCAAACAGATTGGCTGTATGACATTTCAATCAGATCACAGACTCACTCGGGATGTTTGTGCATTAGTTAATAAGCAGCCACTAATCTCCATCTTCTGCACAGATTGTCACAGCTTGACGTGAGCTCTTGAGTTCTGTACCAATATCCATACTGTACTAGCAGACCAAGTCTACGAATACTTGCCCATAGTGTGGATATTAAAACAGCCTTGGTTTCTGGTTGCCTTTGCAGTTCCCTCCCTCGTTCCATGAGGCAGGCAGCCTTTCAGACTGTCAGACCTCTGAAGCAGTTTAAGGTCATCCAGGGGTTACAGGCCACAGTCAGGGCTTCAAATCTCAGTCACCTTTCACCAGTTTATGTCACTTAGGATAGGAAGTGTCTCCATTCCACACAGGGTCAGGAGAACCCTGGGCTGGCGTGTCTCCTTCTTGTTTCCACACACAGGGTCAGGAGAACCCTGGTCTGGCATGTCTCCTTGTTTCCACACACAGGGTCAGGAGAACCCTGGGCTGGCGTGTCTCCTTCTTGTTTCCACACACAGGGTCAGGAGAACCCTGGTCTGGTGCGTCTCCTTCTTGTTTCCACACACAGGGTCAGGAGAACCCTGGTCTGGTGCGTCTCCTTCTTGTTTCAACACACAGGGTCAGGAGAACCCTGGTCTGGCGTGTCTCCTTCTTGTTTCAACACACAGGGGCAGGAGAACCCTGGTCTGGCGTGTCTCCTTCTTGTTTCCACACACAGGGTCAGGAGAACCCTGGTCTGGCGTGTCTCCTTCTTGTTTCCACACACAGGGTCAGGAGAACCCTGGTCTGGCGTGTCTCCTTCTTGTTTCCACACACAGGGTCAGGAGAACCCTGGTCTGGCGTGTCTCCTTCTTGTTTCAACACACAGGGTCAGGAGAACCCTGGTCTGGCGCGGCTCCTTCTTGTTTCCACACACAGGGTCAGGAGAACCCTGGGCTGGTGTATCTCCTTCTTGTTTCCACACACAGGGTCAGGAGAACCCTGGGCTGGTGTATCTCCTTCTTGTTTCAACACACAGGGTCAGGAGAAACATGGGCTGGCGTGTCTCCTTCTTGTTTCCACACACAGGGTCAGGAGAACCCCCCCACACACACACCCTTGCTGACCCCCTTGAAAGATAAACTGTAGGTAGCCAGACCCTCTGGGCAGCTTGGCTTCAGAGTTCAGACAGACAGTAGACCCCTGTAGTTGTACAGGCAATAAGGTATCCTACCAGTGTATTTGTTTGGTAACAGACACTCTGACTGAGGATGACTCTACAGCATGGGTCTACAATTACATTCAGTCATGGGCAGATTTTTCCTTGAGCCGATTGTCGGAGGGCCGGAACATAGTTCTAAATCATTTGTACGCTGCAAATTGACTGCAAGAATCCCAAACAGATATAGAATTTGAGAAAAACAGAATAATTTCAAACCTTGATTACATTGGGTACGATCACATATGCCTCTCTATTTATGCATGGGAATACTTGCTAGACTACAGGAGCTGATTTCCTGGTGATTTAACAGTCTTATGTCCAACAACGAAAATTATTATTATACTATAACCAAATAAAATCACCCGCGTGCCGAATTTGTCCTTCGGGCCGCCTATTGTGGAACCCTGCTCTACAGTAACAGCAGCCCTGGTTGGGACCAGGCCACTGTTTACAATCTGAGCAGATATTACAGTGGCTGGAGGGGACTGAGGTTGTGTGTTTGTGAGTAGCGGCAGCCCTGTTAGACACTGTAATATAATGTCAGGCTAACATCTCTGAGTGACATCCTGTTAGACACTGTAATGTAATGTCAGGCTAACATCTCTGACTGACATCCTGTTAGACACTGTAATATAATGTCAGGCTAACATCTCTGAGTGACATCCTGTTAGACACTGTAATGTAATGTCAGGCTAACATCTCTGAGTGACATCCTGTTAGACTGTAATGTAATATCAGGCTAACATCTCTGAGTGACATCCTGTTAGACACTGTAATGTAATATCAGGCTAACATCTCTGAGTGACATCCTGTTAGACACTGTAATGTAATGTCAGGCTAACATCTCTGACTGACATCCTGTTAGACACTGTAATGTAATGTCAGGCTAACATCTCTGACTGACATCCTGTTAGACTCTGTAATGTAATGTCAGGCTAACATCTCTGAGTGACATCCTGTTAGACTGTAATGTAATGTCAGGCTAACATCTCTGAGTGACATCCTGTTAGACACTGTAATGTAATGTCAGGCTAACATCTCTGAGTGACATCCTGTTAGACACTGTAATGTAATGTCAGGCTAACATCTCTGAGTGACATCCTGTTAGACACTGTAATGTTAGTCTGCTATAGTCACATGGTTCTAACCCAAATGTACAGCCATAATTTCATCCTTCATTCAATTCTGTCATTAAAAAGACTGGTGACCAATGGTCATTACACACACATTAGATTGTTATGATGACACATTGTTACTACTGACAGTAATTATTGACTGTGTTATTACACATTGTAAAACAGTCTGCCTAAACTGTACTGTGCCTATACGTTTTGTGCGTTCAGGCAGAAGCTGGAATTGAAATGTACAAGTGCATAATAGGCCTGAAGGCCTAGTTCGTGTTAAAAGATATTGATGTTGTGCACTCTCTCTCCCCTCCCACCCCCAAGCTCTGATTTATGTTGCTGACAGAGCAGAATATGGTTGGCTGTTGATGTGGTCACGGCCCTGTAGAACCTCCCCCTGACCATTGACCCTGCACACGGGGTCAGAGGCCAGCTCAAATCCCCAGCGGCCATATTCCCCACGCATTCCACAGAGATTACAGCAGCAGTCACATAGAATTAGCCTGCCTGTCCTGGCTGCCATGAAAACAAGCAGCGTTTGTAGCGTTGCAGTGCCTGTACCCAGAAGGAAGGGCTAGAGCGGAGGGGGAGGAGGAGAGGAGGAGAGGGGGAGAGGGGGAGAGGGGGTAGGAAGAGTGGAGTGGAGGGGAGGGTTCCTGCGTGTGTGTGTGTTTTTGCGCGCACATGCGTTTGTGCGTGTGACCCTTCTGTTAACAGTTGAACACAGCTGTGTCTGTTGACATCAGCCCTGACCTGGCCTATAGTCTAGCTGTAACTGACCTGACCTATAGTCTAGCTGTAACTGACCTGGCCTATAGTCTAGCTTTAACTGACCTGGCCTATAGTCTAGCTGTAACTGACCTGACCAATAGTCTAGCTGTAACTGACCTGACCTATAGTCTAGCTGTAACTGACCTGACCTATAGTCTAGCTGTAACTGACCTGACCTATAGTCTAGCTGTAACTGATCTGACCAATAGTCTAGCTGTATCTGACCTGACCTATATTCTAGCTGTAACTGACCTGACCTATAGTCTAGCTGTAACTGACCTGGCCTATAGTCTAGCTGTAACTGACCTGGCCTATAGTCTAGCTGTATCTGACCTGACCTATAGTCTAGCTGTAACTGACCTGGCCTATAGTCTAGCTGTAACTGACCTGGCCTATAGTCTAGCTTTAACTGACCTGGCCTATAGTCTAGCTGTAACTGACCTGACCAATAGTCTAGCTGTAACTGACCTGACCTACAGTCTAGCTTTAACTGACCTGACCTATAGTCTAGCTGTAACTGACCTGACCTATAGTCTAGCTGTAACTGACCTGACCTATAGTCTAGCTGTAACTGACCTGACCTATAGTCTAGCTGTATCTGACCTGACCTATAGTCTAGTTGTAACTGACCTGACCAATAGTCTAGCTGTAACTGACCTGACCTATAGTCTAGCTGTAACTGACCTGGCCTATAGTCTAGCTGTAACTGACCTGACCTATAGTCTAGCTGTAACTGACCTGGCCTATAGTCTAGCTGTAACTGACCTGACCTATATTCTAGCTGTAACTGACCTGACCTGGCCTATAGTCTAGCTGTAACTGACCTGACCTGGCCTATAGTCTAGCTGTAACTGACCTGACCTGGCCTATAGTCTAGCTGTAACTGACCTGACCTATAGTCTAGCTGTAACTGACCTGACCTGGCCTATAGTCTAGCTGTAACTGACCTGACCTGGCCTATAGTCTAGCTGTAACTGACCTGACCTGGCCTATAGTCTAGCTGTAACTGACCTGACCTATAGTCTAGCTGTAACTGACCTGACCTATAGTCTAGCTGTAACTGACCTGACCAATAGTCTAGCTGTAACTGACCTGACCTATAGTCTAGCTGTATCTGACCTGACCAATAGTCTAGCTGTAACTGACCTGGCCTATAGTCTAGCTGTATCTGACCTGACCTATAGTCTAGCTGTAACTGACCTGGCCTATAGTCTAGCTGTAACTGACCTGGCCTATAGTCTAGCTGTAACTGACCTGGCCTATAGTCTAGCTGTAACTGACCTGGCCTATAGTCTAGCTGTAACTGACCTGGCCTATAGTCTAGCTGTAACTGACCTGACCTGGCTTATAGTCTAGCTGTAACTGACCTGACCTATAGTCTAGCTGTAACTGACCTGACCTATAGCCTTGCTCATTGGTCACTAACCTTTTCTGAGTCGAGATCATTTACTGAGTCAAAATGCTAGACGAGATTTATCGCTCAGATTTGTTTTAAACATGACTTAAAACCATAAGCCTATGCAACAATAACCAATTTAAAAACATTTATGTTGCAATGAGGTTTGTGCAGTAGGCTATAGGCCTAATACATTATCACTGCATATTGGCTGTGCTTGAATTGCCCTGACAATGTTGTTCTTCTCAGACCATTTAGAAATTATATTTAAAAATTGTAGGTATATGATCACACTGGTAATAGATCCTGTGTTATATTACTTGTGAGGCACAGCTGAGGGAGTGTGTATGTATATATTCTGAACTAAAATATAAACGCAACATGCAACAATTTTAAACAATTTTACTGAGTTAAACTTTATATAAGGAAATCAGGAAATCTGCTATAGTCACATGGTTCTAACCCAAATGTACAGCCATAATTTCATCCTTCATTCAATTCTGTCATTAAAAAGACTGGTGACCAATGGTCATTACACACACATTAGATTGTTATGATGACACATTGTTACTACTGACAGTAATTATTGACTGTGTTATTACACATTGTAAAACAGTCTGCCTAAACTGTACTGTGCCTATACGTTTTGTGCGTTCAGGCAGAAGCTGGAATTGAAATGTACAAGTGCATAATAGGCCTGAAGGCCTGGTTCGTGTTAAAAGATATTGATGTTGTGCACTCTCTCTCCCCTCCCACCCCCAAGCTCTGATTTATGTTGCTGACAGAGCAGAATATGGTTGGCTGTTGATGTGGTCACGGCCCTGTAGAACCTCCCCCTGACCATTGACCCTGCACACGGGGTCAGAGGCCAGCTCAAATCCCCAGCGGCCATATTCCCCACGCATTCCACAGAGATTACAGCAGCAGTCACATAGAATTAGCCTGCCTGTCCTGGCTGCCATGAAAACAAGCAGCGTTTGTAGCGTTGCAGTGCCTGTACCCAGAAGGAAGGGCTAGAGCGGAGGGGGAGGAGGAGAGGAGGAGAGGGGGAGAGGGGGAGAGGGGGTAGGAAGAGTGGAGTGGAGGGGAGGGTTCCTGCGTGTGTGTGTGTTTTTGCGCGCACATGCGTTTGTGCGTGTGACCCTTCTGTTAACAGTTGAACACAGCTGTGTCTGTTGACATCAGCCCTGACCTGGCCTATAGTCTAGCTGTAACTGACCTGACCTATAGTCTAGCTGTAACTGACCTGGCCTATAGTCTAACTTTAACTGACCTGGCCTATAGTCTAGCTGTAACTGACCTGACTAATAGTCTAGCTGTAACTGACCTGGCCTATAGTCTAGCTGTAACTGACCTGGCCTATAGTCTAGCTGTAACTGACCTGGCCTATAGTCTAGCTGTAACTGACCTGGCCTATAGTCTAGCTGTAACTGACCTGACCTGGCTTATAGTCTAGCTGTAACTGACCTGACCTATAGTCTAGCTGTAACTGACCTGACCTATAGCCTTGCTCATTGGTCACTAACCTTTTCTGAGTCGAGATCATTTACTGAGTCAAAATGCTAGACGAGATTTATCGCTCAGATTTGTTTTAAACATGACTTAAAACCATAAGCCTATGCAACAATAACCAATTTAAAAACATTTATGTTGCAATGAGGTTTGTGCAGTAGGCTATAGGCCTAATACATTATCACTGCATATTGGCTGTGCTTGAATTGCCCTGACAATGTTGTTCTTCTCAGACCATTTAGAAATTATATTTAAAAATTGTAGGTATATGATCACACTGGTAATAGATCCTGTGTTATATTACTTGTGAGGCACAGCTGAGGGAGTGTGTATGTATATATTCTGAACTAAAATATAAACGCAACATGCAACAATTTTAAACAATTTTACTGAGTTAAACTTTATATAAGGAAATCAGTCAATTGAAATAAATTAATTAGGCCCTATTCTATGGATTTTGCATGACTGGGCAGGGACACAGCCATGGGTGGGCCTGGGAGGGCGCAAGGTGCACCTATGTAATGATCATGCTGTTTAATCAGCTTATTGATATGCCACACTTTTCAGGTGGATGGATTATCTTGGCAAAGGAGAAATGCTCACTAACAGGGATTTAAACAAATTTGTGCACAGATTAGCTTTTTGTGTGTATGTAAAATTTCTGGGATCTTTTATTTCAGCTCATGAAACATGGGATCAACACTTTACATGTTGCGTTTATATTTTTATTCAGTATATAATTTTTTTTACTGGACTGAAGGACTGCATCTGTTGGTCAGTCTGAGGGGAGGGAGAGAGTAGCGTTGAGGCTGCTTCTCACACTGTCCCTCCGCTCTCCCTCCCTCTGCTGAGAAAAGGGGACACAGTCTTCCAGCTGATGCCGAAACTCAAGTCGCACTGCATTATTTCTGCCTCATGCACCAATTCATGTTGTTACTCCTATGACCAGAGAAAGTTAAATATTCCTTGATATGAAAAAAGACACAAGCCGCTAATAATAACAACGGCAGTTTATCGGAACACTTTGCTGTATTCAGCTGCTGTGCTGGTTGTAGTGTGAGTGGAAGTAGGGAGATCACACACTTTATGGCTTATAACAGTGTTGAATGAAGTGTTGACCATGCTGAGTAACAACTTAACATGAACGTACTCATAAAAACAGCAGCTCTTTGCTGTATTAGTTGAGTCTCTCTCTAGACATGGTTTTACATTTTTTAAATCTCACAGTATAAACTTTGCTGTGCGTTCGAGGATTCTTTTTACAGTCTACGCCTATGGCTCGAGGAAACTTGTGCAGACACGGTCTGATTGGCCAGCGGTAGGCCTATAGGTGCTCTTGATTTGCTCTGGGCCTGCCAGGTAGAGGGAGTTCTACTGTCAGATACATGAAATGGTCCACAATGGGAACACTGCCTTCCCGGAGCTAGGACTGCTGAATCGAGTGCACCTGCCGCCAACAGCACCAAACAAATACAACAAAATAGTGGGGGTTTTTGTAATCTTTTTTTTTTTTACCGAAATGTTTAGTGATCGACTAGGAATGCCTTAGAGATCGACCAGCTAACCAAACCATGTGAAGTGAGATTTATCTCCAACTGAGGAGCACTGGTCAGCAGAGCTTTGTCATTAACTGTGGGTGCCCTAGAATACCTGTTTTGTACTATTCTCCTAGACTAGAGGGCAGTATAATACCATAGGCTACTTTACTTACTGAACAATATATTCTTTGACTTAACTGGGTGTCCCAGACAGCCATTACCAGTTTTAAAAGAATATAGCCCATGGTTGTATATCAAACAAAATAAGTAGAGGGTTAAATGGTGTTAAATGTTAAATGAGGGTTAAATGCCAAGGTTGTGTAATGGCATGATTGATGTGTGTTTTGACAGGTTGACTTGCCTCTCTGGCCCTTCCTGCTCTGATTAGGCAGGCTTTGTGTGTTCACACAGAGAGAGAGACAGTGACCTAGATCTGCCACCCTGGAGCACAGTGGAGACATGGCGAGTGGAGCCCGGTCAGGCGTAATCTCTCTCCACGCTGCACCACGCAACGAAGTCTCACCAGACGTCTGCCTGCCTGTCTGTTTGCCTATCTGCATAACCATTGCACATACATATGGCCCTGTGTGAAAGTATTTGGGCTCAGCTCAAATGCAGTGTACTCCTATGAATTAGTGGTGCTGATGTACAGTACATGCTTTCTAATGGACTCACTGTCATGTGGATTTGAGGCACGTTGGTGCTCTTAACATGAACAGGGAAGTGTACAAAGTCATCAACTGTGTTTATGATAGTAAGGGCACAGACTGCTCACAGACTAGTTTTATTTCCTCATGTGTTTCATGCTGTTGCCAGGCGAGCTCGCTCATTCCACCCACACTGCCACTCAGCCGAGCAGGTACAAAACTGACTGATTAGGTGCCACCAAACGTCACATCGATAGCTAAAATGCCTGGCAAATGTAGATTAAACCTTCCTGGCAGGATATTGATGTTTATGAATGGGTTTTGCCAGACACAACCAGGGATGTAGTGGAGGGTAAATGCCGTTTACGTATCTTTTTAATTGTGAAATAATGTTTATTCACCTTTTTATCTTGTAAATGATTGTTTACCCACGTATTGCGTTCCCAGTGTTGATCAACGCTCAGAAGGCTTCTTTTTTTAAAATTTGAATTATTATAATTTTTTTGCTTTTGCCCTTTTTCTCCCCAATTTCATGATATCCAATTGGTAGTTAGTCTTGTCCCATCGCTGCAACTTCTGTACAGACTCGGGAGAGGCGAAGGTCGAGAGCCATGAGTCCTCTGAAACACGACCATGCCAAGACGCACTGCTTCTTGACACAGTGCTCACTTAACCCGGAAACCAGCCATAACAACGTGCTGGAGGAAACACTGTCCAGCTTGCGACCGAAGTCAGCTTGCAGGCGCCCGGCCCGCCACATGGAGTTGCTAGAGCACAATGGGGCAAGGAAATCCTAGCTGGCCAACCCCCCCTAACCCAGATGACACTGGGTCAATTGTGCTCTGCCTCATGGGTCTCCTGGTCATGGCCGGCTGTGACACAGCCTGGGATCGAACCCAGGTCTGTAGTGATGCCTCAAGAACTGCAAAAGCGCCTTAGACTGCTGCGCCACTTGGGAGGCCCTTCAGAAGGCTTCTTGATCTGAGTTTTATTCGCGCCTACCTCTGCGAACAACTGGAATCATGAATGATTCACCTATGCTCATTATGTTCGCCTGTTCCCCCGGATTTGTTCCCCCGGATTTGTCGTGTTAGCAGCGCATTCATTCACCACTCTGTCCAACAGCAAACTCCACCCACGACATAGGCCGAGAGGTGAAACAAACTTCCTCAGCCCAGACTTACAGTGGCAAGTAGCAGAGATGCTGCTGACAGTGGGAATTATTTTAAGATCCTTGACTCCTGCCGTGTCAACAGACATCCCCCATACAAACCCCCCCTGACTCTCGGAGAATGAGTGTACAACTGGTAATAGTCGCTGATATTTCAGTCAGATGTGTAGCTAGCTATATAGCTCAAGGGCTCTGGCTGTTCGGCAGGTAGCTAGCTATAACTAGCACGCTAGAAGTATGAAGTTACACGCTAACGTTGAACGGAGCCTGATCTCAACAGGAGCACTTGACTGAAATGAAGCTAGCTATAATCAAAAGATGGGCTACTATAAGTTCTCATAAACAAAATACCTTTTCTTTATAGAGAGTAGTGAGATAGACAGTGGTGAGTCAGGCTGCAATGAAGGAGGCAAAGGAAATACACAGAGAGGATGCATTGAAGCAAGCAGGGAGAGAGGGTAGTAGTACAATGGTTCCCAAACTTGGGGTCCGGGACCCATGTGGGGTCCCCTAAAATGTAAAAAGGGTCCCCTGAGAGAGTCTTTAATCTTATCAAACACATTAATAACTTGTTTCTCTTCAAATGGGTGTAGAATACAGCATTCTAGAGACAACTAAGGGCCTTTTACACTGTCAGAATTCACTTTAATGTCATTATGTGTTGGGACAGCCTGTTGGACCCAAATACTGGTGAAATACAGTATAAAGACAATTTAATATAATGTACACTGGACAACAATATGCATGCAACATGCAACAATTTCAAAGATTTTACTGAGTTACAGTTCATATAAGGAAATCAGTCAACATCATCAGTCCTGACTTACCACTCATGTATGTAGTAAATAAGTAGTGAAACACATATTATTGAGTAGAACTTGTAAGGTAGTGATGAATAGTACGTTTTTTTGTTGTGACGATATACTGTTGGTCACGATATATCTGTTAGCGACTAGAAACAATTGCTTAATAGGAACTATTTGAAATTGATGGTCCTTGAAAATAAATATTAGTGCTTGAAAAAGTACTTGAAAGTCCTTGAATTTGACTTGCCACTGTCTGAGCGAACCCAGTGTGTCACGTCCTGACCAGTATAGGGGTTATTTGTTATTGTAGTTTGGTCAGGACGTGGCAGGGGGTGTTTGTTTTATGTGGTTCAGGGTGTGTTTTGTGTATGTGTTTAGATAGAGGGGTATTTGATTTATTAGTCCGGGGTTTGTTAGTCATTGTTCTATGTTAGTATATTTCTATGTTCTATCTAGTCTTTTGTATTTCTATGTTTAGTTTATTGGGGTTGGACCTTCAATTGGAGGCAGCTGGTTATTGTTGCCTCTGATTGAGAGTCCTATAATTAGGAGTTTGTTTTTCATGGGTTTTTGTGGGAGATTGTTCTTGTTTAGCTGTTTTGCCTGACAAGACTGTCAAGTTCGTTTTGTTTTCCGAGTGTACATTTTCCCGCTGCGTCTTGGTCTCTACCCTATGACACCCGTGACACTGTGTGAGATGGAGAGACTGAGGAATGGGGAGGGGGGGCTCTTTGCTAAGCTAAAGGCCCCATACATTAGCTAAACAAGCAGCCCTAGCCAGAGTGGGCTTCGCCTCCAGGCTGGTATCATTACAACCTAGGTGCCTTACAGGGAGGGGTTGAACAAGGGAGGATGCTCTATTGTCTTGGCTGACTAGCTGACAGATGGTGAGCTCTATTGTGAACATACTGTACCATCATGGTCTCCTTGAGGACTGTTCAAGACAGATTTGGTGTGTGTGCTTGCAGTCCCGTGTGGCTCAGTTGGTAGAGCATGGTGCTTGCAACACCAGGGTTGTGGGTTTGATTCCCATGGGGGACCAGTATGTCGCTCTGAATAAGAGCATCTGCAAATGACTAAACATGTAAAATGTGTTTGTACTGAGCTAATGGTTTTCCTCTGAATACTGTAACAGGTATTATTGTGCCTTAGCTAACTACCGTACTGGCTGTGGCTATTCTTTGTATGAGTCAGTGTTTTAGGAGTGTTTAAAGACAAAAAACAAAACCTGACGCAAACAACAGCGTGTGTTTGTGGGCTTATGCATACTTTGTGTGTATGTCTCTTTTTCTGTTGTAATGTAAAAGACGAGTTGTGTGTGATGATAGAGGATTTATGATAGAGGATTTGGGCTAGAGGTGATGTGTAATGACTGGGTGATGTATTGTCTGTTAAGGTATACCGGAATCGATCCACATAACGGTATGGATCATTACAATCCTGTCTGTAACGATATGTTGATACAGTGCTAAATCAAAGTTCTACAAATTGGACTACTTCACTTTCAGTTTTGTTCTTGTCACGGGTGTAGTAGGGTAAAGACCAAGACGCAGCGGGAAAATATATACTCATCTTCTTTTTATTTGGTGAAGAAGGAAAACACAGAAAAAACTCAAACGAACTGGACAGTCTTGTCAGGCACACAGCTAAACAAGCACAATCTCCCACAAAAACCCATGAAAAACAAACGCCTAATTATAGGACCCTCAATCAGAGGCAACAATAACCAGCTGCCTCCAATTGAAGGTCCAACCCCAATAAACTACACATAGAAATACAAAAGACTAGATAGAACATAGACTAACAAACCCCGAACCACATAAACCAAACACCCCTCTACCTAAATACATAGCCCAAACCACATAAAACAAACACCCCCTGCCACGTCCTGACCAAACTATAATAACAAATAACCCCTATACTGGTCAGGACGTCACAGTTCTAGTTTGGTTGAGTATAAAACAATTAGAATGCAGAAATCCTATTAGTCCTATCCACTTAGAATTAATTTGTTGCCATCCTCGGTCATGAACTACTCATAAAATAGATTTAAAACATATTATTCAGAAATATAAAATACTGTAAAATACCACCATACAGTAATAAATAAGAAAAGTATTGTGATATGATATTTTGTCCATATGGCACAGCCCTCAGTTGTGCTAGGCTGTGTATGATGGGTGCCATGTAGAGGCTGGCCAGGACATCTCTGATGACAGACAACTGGCTGGGTTTCTCCCTCAGGGAACATCAGTCCGAGGCTAGAAGTAATCAATGTGTTTAGAAGCAATGACCTCGCTGCCATAACATGTTCATTACATGAACAGGGAGAGTGCTTGGCACTGATTTTAGAGGGCTGATTCCTCAATGACTTGTGATATTCCCCTAATACCCTTCCTAGATAGGATACCTTCTCCTGTCAACAGGCCTGGGCAGCAGATGGTCACAGTATTACAGAAGCACTCACATCCTGGTTCATACACACCAATCAACCTGGAAGTCTAGGGATTAGGGAGGAAATCAGTGTGTGTGTGTGTGTGTGTGTGTGTGTGTGTGTGTGTGTGTGTGTGTGTGTGTGTGTTACCAGAGCATGGGTCAATTAATTTGACCTTCCTGTCAATTGAATTGGGCGACATGGAATTCGTCCGGAGGGGGGACCGACTGATTCAATCTCTGAATTGACAGTAATTTTAATCAAATGTAACCCAGGTTTAGTGTTTTCAATGTAAACGTGTTGCGACATGTAGGGCATTGTTTCCCCTGTGGGTACTGTGAATATTGTGTTGAATACCATGCAGTTGAGTGTAGAGGGGGTTGGACATTCTGTGTGTGTGTCAGAGGCAGCGTGTTCTTCCTGTTCTTCCCTGCTGACAAACTCATACCTTACATTCCTCTTGGATCCTACTGTTTGCTATTCGTACAGAGGGATGGGAGCGCCGTCACACACAGCATCCAACAGACACACTTCCCAGCCCTCTCTGTCTCTCTTATCACCAGTGTTCTTTGGAACAACTTCTAGTTACTGTTACAATGATCATGTCATGAAATCAGGTCTATCTGTACTATACTGCACCACTGATCTATAAGGTTATTATGCATTAATACATGCGTTATACACAGCAGACAAGTAGACACACACACACAGACAGACACACACACACACTGCATGCACATTTTGCACACATGTAGTAGCGAGCATGCATGCTACCATACACACTAACTCAGTTACATCACTGTATTACCATGCTCCATGTTCTAAAATCAGCCTTGTGCAGCAGTTCCCACCCTTCATCCAACCACACCTCTCTGGCCAGCTTCTACAACCACTGTCCCTCAGCACTGCAGGCTACGCCTGTCCAGTATACAGTTCAACACTCATCTGCCCAGATTCCCCTCAGCTCACTCCACACACAGTTAACTGGATAACAGCCTAGCCTTGTGTCTTACTGTTACTAAGCTTTGGTGGCGCACATGACTTGGATTTTTGTCAGTTTGTTTCGATTGGTGAAACATCAGCTCTTTGTCTTTGTGCTGCTGCTCTGTCACACAAAGTACAGGCTGGTTTATATTTAGTGTTCTTACTCCCCTAGTGGCTATGTGAGGGAGGTGAAAACATTTACAAGGCCTTGAATAGGAAGTGTTGCCCTCCACTGGTGTTTAGTGATATAACATTGAGAATAGTACTATATTGAGAAATAGTTCAGATATTATATTAAGTGTCCCGAGGGCTTGTTTTGTTACCAGGGTGTGTGTAGATAATAGCATTGATTTATGTGCCTTTAGGATTGTATCAATATGGTATTCTGTGCCTCTTCCCTTAGTGACACTGCACCACTGTTTGTTTACTTGTTGACTGTTTATTACAGTTCCCCTCATCGAGAGAGAGAGAGAGAGAATGTGTGAGGATTGAAGCCTAATGTTGTACCCAGTGTGCACTACAGCATGCTTCCTCCCTGGTGTGAGAGTGAGGGAGGCACCAAGCCCCGTGTCATTTCCTGTGCCCCATGTGATAGCGTCAAAACACACATGCACCTTTAATATTTATTTAAGTTTTATTTTAGTAGTGTACCTTCAGGTATGTAGTACACACGCTCACAGTAGACTGACTAAAAACAACAGAACACGTATGTAGTACACACGCTCACAGTAGACTGTCTAAAAACAACAAAACACGTATGTAGTACACATGCTCACAGTAGACTGTCTAAAAACAACAAAACACTTTATTACACTACCATTATTAGACATCCATCACTCCTCATATTCACAACAGCGATTTGACACACACACACACGCACACACACAAACACTGACTGACTTCACAGGGGTCCCCACGGTGCAGCTGAGGAGACAGCAACTTCCATGAGAGAAAGGGAACGAGAGTGAGAAAGAGAGAGAAAGAGGGAGAGAGAGAGGGCTGCTAGTTGGCCTGAATTCTTGGGGGTAAGGTGGGGGGTTAGCCAGGGAACCAGGGGAGGCATTAGTGGCAGAAGTGTTGGTTCTGGGGGCCTATTTGTAGCTTCCTGGACCCTGGTATCGTGACAGCTGTCCCCTCCTTGTCTCTCTTAGAATAGTCAGCCTATCAGGGGGCTCCTCTCCCCAGCCTGTGCCCTGTGTGACGTGACGTGAGTCCGCCGGCTATCTCTGCTCTTTCTCACACACTACTAACTCTGGGTTGAACTCCCGTTACCTTCGGTCAGGGAAGGATTGGATCTGCCAAACCTAACTACACTATTCATCTTCACAGAGGACAGCAGGTAAAGGAGGAGCCGTGGTTCCAGGATTGTTGGGGGAAAGGGAGAGGCCTTCTGTGGAGGAATCTGTGGACTGTGTGAGCCGTCTCTGCCAGGGGCCTGGCTGGTAACACTATTTTTAGGGCTGACAGTGAGGGGGGCTGACTATCTCTCACTGCAAATGAGCTCAGGCTCAGCTAAGGGGAGCCATTTTGGCTCTGGAGATGCTAGCTAGCTATGCTAACAGCCTGTTGCCTGAGCCTTGGTGTAGTGTTAGCCAAAGTAACTTGGTTCATTTGGTTTGATCTGTGTGCTTTAGCATGTGTGCCAGTAGAATACTGTAATAATAGAAGTGAAAGGAGTGTGTCTGCCAGGAAGGCTGTGATGGTAGCTGTCTGGAACTGACTATTATAGGCAGATTGGGCAGAAGTTGAATGGAGCCTTTGTGACTTTGACTCTCGCCTCTGTTGGAAAAGTCACGTTAACTGTTCATTGTGTGTTGGTATAGTGAGCTATGCTATTAGCAATGCTGACCCACGGTCTTTTGTGGAAATTCCAGATTCATTTTTTGTGAGTTTCCTCGTCTAGCCTACTGTTCTGACCAACTGTTAAGAACAACGTTTGCCTTTCTGTAAGTTTGGATGTGGAAAATGGATCTGCTATCCTGTGATTTCCTGTGTAGGGCACATTCCCTTTTCTGTTGTATGGGGACCAGCCTGACCCTAGCCTATAGTACAATGTGGATCTGAGATGCCAAAAGAGTGTGTGCTGTTTCCTCTGTCAACACCAACTGGCTGCCCTAACTCTCTCTCAGTGGACAAGTGATTGCGCAAGATCAGTGTTAGTTGTAGACCCCTGAGATGACTGTCCCTCTTCCTTGTTTAATCAATTCAAACCACATTTCCAATAAGCTTTGTACATCTTTGCTTTTAATGTCAGCAGAGTCAGTCAGAAATCAGTTGTCATGTTTCACAGTGACAATTCTTCTTATTTTATTTAAACCATATTTTACCAGGTAAGTTGACTGAGAACACATTCTCATTTACAGCAACAACCTGGGGAATAGTTACAGGGGAGAGGAGATGAATGAGCCAATTGTACGCTGGGGATGATTAGGTGACTGTGATGGAATAAGGGGCAGATTGAGAATTTATCCAGGACACCAGGGTTAACACCCCTACTCTTACAATAAGTGCCATGGGATCTTTAGTGACCACCAAGAGTCAGGACACCCGTTTAACATCCCATCCAAAAGACAGCACCCTACACAGGACAATGTCCCCAATCACTGCCTTGGGATATTTTTTAGACCAGAGGAAAGAGTGCCTCCTACTGGCCCTCCAACACCACTTCCAGCAGCATCTGGTCTCCCATCTAGGGACTGACCAGGACCAACCCTGCTTAGCTTCAGAAGCAAGCCAGCAGTGGGATGGTAATAGACATTAAAGTCTGTTCCTCAGGCCTATGCCCAGAGATAATGAAAGCCAACTCTTTACTGCATTGTTTCAGTATTGTCAATACGGCTTTGTTCTGTGGTTATTAGCTATGTCCACTGGTGTTCTCCCAAAACAGTGGCTGAGTCACATTTTCCAGAGTGTCAGTCACCATGATATATCCAGTTTTGATCAAATACAATATTATTGGTCTGTGTCTGTGTTTGTGTAAACAGTGTAAACAGTGTTTATATGTATGCACAGTTGTGTGTGTGTGTGTGTGTTCGGAGGGAACCAGAGAGTCAACCTGGCTATCCAACCTGATGTTGGCCTCTGAGGCGTTATGCCCACATGGCTCCTCCTAAAAAAAGCCCTGTCCTGTCTCCCTGGCCCTTGCCTGGCCGAGCCTGCCCAGTGTCCACAGATAAGCAGCACAACTCAACAAACCCCCTGTTATAGACACGTTAGAGCCTGTGGTGGGAGAGCCAGAGCCAGTCTTCAGACTGACTGACCCCCACTAAAGCTCTCTGTTCTGGGGGGGAAATATCCCAAAGGTCATGTGTAGGTATTGCTGTATTGGTGTTCTGTTTGTTTTTTACTGTCACGAGGTCAACATTTCCACAAATCACTTGTCAATCATAACTGAATGGTTGAGTCTTGGTTCTGTGTACAGTATGTTCATGTATGTTTGTGTATCTTTAGGAGAGCCCTTACCCCTCTGTTGTCCCTCCCCCTCTCCTCTTTCTTTTCTTTGCACACTAGACTTGTTCACCTCACTTCCTGCGACACGTGGTCCTTCCACTGTCCCACTGGTTGCGGCCGCTAGAGTGAAGAACCAGTGATTTTGGCCTCTATTGTGAAGATCCACCCTTCCATCCATCTGTCCGTCCTTCTGTCCAGCTCTTCTCTCCATTCCTGCTCTCCCCCTTGTCCCCCCTCATCCGGCACAGCTCATGACATCAGCGCAGTCAACATGGCATTCTCATCACGCTTTTCCTTCTGGGAGCAAAAGGGAAGTCCTGTTCCGTTTTCCTCACAGCACGCTGGTGCCGCACTGCACGGTGTGGGGACATGGGGTGGGTTACGTTGGTGTCTGGGCCTAGTGAAATGTGCGCCCTGCATGTATCACACCTCCACTAAGCGTCCATTTTGGGGCTTGAGAGTGTCACGTCGAAAGCTTGCGGTCTGACAGCCATGCCTCTGCTGTGGTTTTCTGATGGTGTGCTAAAAGTAACCGTTGTCATCATATGCATGATCCAATGTCAGTGTTTGACTCACCATGGAAAAACCTTGACTGTAGTAATTTGCTTTGGCAAAATGACGAGCTCCGTGATATCGCTTCAAATACTTTATTCTGGGGGAGCTCTGCCTTCCAAGCTGGCTTTTGATTTTATTTAGTTTGACTCCCATTTTCTTTGACCATCACAACACATCCTGTAGCTCCACAGTAAACTGTTACCCAAAATAAAAGATCATAGTGGTAAATACATCAAAATAAACCCAAAGCCTTTTTAAGCAGGCCTTGTAGTTCTCATGTGTCACTATTACATAGACACTGGCCAAATGAATGTGGATACAGCTTAGTGTCTGTGAATAATATTCACTTTCACTTTAAAAGGACACCATGTGGTGTGTGGTAGATAGCTCTTCCACATAGTGTACATCCAGGTTTTCAGCATGGTGTGTGTTTTGCATGTTGTGCAGTGAGGGGAGTGTTTCCTGCAAGTACCCCTGCCGAGTGACCACTACTTCTAATTGTCGTAGGTTTTGACCTCAGTTCCTTGTCTTACCAAACCCTTTAGGTCAAAGAAGAGGTCAGACCACCAGGCTCCAAGATATCAAATCAGGGTGTAAGTTGACTGATATTGTTCTCATGTTGTGAAGCTCTAGAGCAGGGCTATTCAATTCCGGTCCTGGAGGACCGAAACACTTTTCATCCTCTCTTTCTAACCGTGGACTGATTAAGACCTGGGACACCAGCTGAGTGCAATTAACTACCAAGTAGAAAGAAAGAACAGAAGTGTTTTGGCCCTCCAGGACCGGAATTGAAATAGCCCTGCTGTAGGCTTAATCAGGAATCTGAGAGTATGTGACTAAAGGGATCATAGGTTTCTGGGGATTGGAGTCCATTATGGTATCCTTACAGCTGAGGAGAGGAAGCCACATCGGACTATTGAGATGTGGCTGTCAATGGCTGTCTTTTACCTGGAGGTTTGCCAGCAACACTGCTTCAACCAACTGAGCCATTGGAACCAGACACACCCTGGTAGCTCCTGACACCAGAAAAGAGTCTTTCTCGCCACGATAGGAGACAGTTACTAACAAGCCGATGTGAAAAGATTGTAGTTATTATTCTATTCTGGATGTAATGTCGCAGACAGTTACACTTTTTAATTTCACAACAAACCGGGATCAGCGCTGTGTGCGGTGTCTGTAATTGCTTTGTATATAGTATAATGCTTTCTTTTCAAATTACATTGTTTTTTCCTGAATAATCTGTAGCCTCTATGGAAATTGCAGCCATATCTCAATGTAGCCTAAAGATTAACAGACAGGCAGTTTATGAGGGCCGCGTGGCGATATAATATGCAACACGCACAAATATGAAAGATATTCAGCAACTCTTGGGGGACAATACTTTATTATTAAACCAACGTGTTTCTGACAGCCTGATGAAGGCTATTGGTTTTGATAATAAACAAGTATGTTTCTTGTCAACTTTTATTGTCCCTCAAGAGTTTATGAATATATTCCACATTTCCAGTTTTCTCTACTATTGCAGCTTGGTTAGATGGAGAACCGCAGTTGACCTTTTCCCTCTCAGTCTGAGAGCTCACACAGGGTTTTTTTAACACTTACTCTGCAGCAGTGCAGACAAGGAGAGAGACAGAAGAACAGTAGAGAGCCAGCAGGGAACCAGGCCTTGATCACCAGCCTGCCGGTATCCCACAGGCTGCATTCCCATTATTCAGCCTCCTGCCTGGGGGGGAACCACAGCTAAGCCCCCCCCTGGGTGCCATGGAGCCATTTCAGGTACTATAGCGACTGGAGCATAGGAGGAGGGGAAGATGAAACACTAAAGCAGGTTATTATTGCATTCAAGTGTTGTTGACCTTCATAAGTGTCAGTTAGCCACTTAGGTGGAGGTAGGCTCTGTCTGTGGAAGGCAGTGCAGTGTGTTGGGTTATCATAAGGCCTGTAGGACGGCAGGGATATTCAAGCATGAAATACTAGGGGAGAGATAAGAATGAGTGTCATTGGCACGGTGCTCAGTAGCGTGGAGAGTGAGGTCAGGAAGGACAGTGTGTTAGTGTGTGATATGCAGCTGGGAGAAGGATTCAGCACAGGTGTGTGTGTGTGTGTGTGTGTGTGTGTGTGTGTGTGTGTGTGTGTGTGTGTGTGTGTGTGTGTGTGTGTGTGTGTGTGTGTGTGTTTGAATGATATAGCAGGATTTTCTTGCAGCTAAGCGAAGGTGCAGTGTGTGTGTGTGTGTCATTAGATCTGCTATTAGAAGCGAGGTGCTGCAGTGCAGAAAGGCGGGCCAAGTCAGCACCCATAGACACCTCTGCTATCTCAGTCTGAAACCCCCACCCTCCACCTCTCGTATCAACCCACCCTGTTCTATTTCAGAACCTGGGCAGGCATGTGGCAGTTGGGTGAGCATAACAGCACGCTTGTCCAGGAGAGCAAACAGGACCTGTGATCCCTTTGGTCAACCATACATACAGTATCAGACGATCCAGACAAACACATGGCTGCTCAGATTAAGTTTTTGGTTTAGTAACCAAAGTGGAGTTTGCATATGCTTTAAGATAAACTGTGTGAGTTTACTTTAAGTCTGTTCTAGTTTCTCATGTGTCTTGCTGCTCTGCTCTCTCCCTCCCTGTTGTGTGAGTAGTCAGACAGCGACAGTGGCAGTATGAGTAGCCGCTCCCAGTCCGTGCCCAGTCTGGAGCCTGGCAGGGGCCTACTCCGCACCAAAAGCCCTGAGCCGGCCAAGACACATCCCGGGATCAGGGTCAGGAGTCCCTCACCACCCAGGGTACGCGGGGCTGTAAAGGTCCCTGAACGCTTCAAAAGTCTAGTGCCTCCGATCCAGACGCCAGCACAGCACTTCAGGAGCCCCGACCCACGCAGAGCTTCCATAATTAGCCCTGAGCCTGTGCTGAACGGGAACAGCAAGCCCAACGGATCCGTTAACGTCAGTGCCGTCAATGGGAACTCTGCCAATGGCAGTGCCAGACAGCCAGACCTGGACAACGATGATCCGAGCCTTACCCGCAAGAAGGTAGTGAAGGTGGTGCGGAAGGCACTACCTGCAGAAGAGGAGGATGCTCCAGCTCCTGAGCCTACCAAACCTGCCCCTGAACCTCCTAAATTGGTGCCATCGCAAGCGCCAACATCTGTACCCAAGGTCCCAAAGGTACCACTGTTCTCTTTCAAGCACGATACCATCAAGACGGAGGAGAAGGACGATATATCAGCAGGGCTGGCCAGCCTCATGGTCCGCGGGAGGACCAGGAACCGCCCTCGCACACGCATGGATGAGCCAGCTGAAAAAGAACAAGAGGAAGCAGTGAAAAGAGAGGAAAAAGAAGGCCCTAAATTGGTTGAGATGAAATCTATCTCTAATGTCGGCCCAGTTTCAAAACAGGAGGATCAGACTCCTGTCTCGGCTGCACCTGCTAAAGTTCATCCTATGGCTTCTAATTTGATCTCGGTTCCCTCCAGGTCTTCCCCCGCAGGCTTCATCCCTGCCTCAAAGCTTTCCCTGCTCTCCCCTCCTGCAGGTTTCACCCCATCACCAAAATCAGCCTCCCTTTCCCCACCTGCTGGGTTTGTACCAGCACCAAAATCATCCCCCCTTTGCCAACCAAATGGGTATGTACCAGCACCAAAATCAGCCACCCTTTCCCCTCTAGCAGGGTTTGTACCAGCCCCAAAATCTACTGCTGTTAGTCGTTCAGTTTCCACTGCAGCCCCCAAATCCTCCCCAGCAATTCCCCCATCATGCTTCATCCCACCACCAAAATGTCCCCCCCTTTCCCCTCCAGCAGGGTTTGTACCAGCCCCAAAATCCAATGCTTTTACTCCTTCAGTTTCCACTGCAGCCCCCAAATCCTCCCCAGCCATTCCCACATCATGCTTTATCCCACCACTAAAATCAGCCCCCATTTCCCCACCTGCCGGGTTCATATCAGCATCAAAATATACCCCCCTTTCCCCACCTGCTGGTTTTATCCCCTCTTGTAAATACTCCCCTGTCACTCCCCCTTCAGCATCCTTTCCCACCTCTAAGTCCTCCCCCAGTACCCCTCCTGCAGGGTTCGTCCCAGTCTCCAAGGTATTGCCTCTCTCCCCTCCTCCCGCCTTTATCATTCCCAAGGCGAGTGCCCTCTCTCCACCACCAGCGTTGATCCTGCCCCCCAAACTGCCAGCTGTGAAGAAGCCTGAGGTAGGCTTACTGTCCTCACTGCATGGACCACTTTTGAGACCACTGTGTGAAAAAACAGATGTTAATCGCTAATGCACAGAAAGCACTCTTTGCATCTCCATGATAACTAACTTCACTTATCTTGTTGAGTTCTCCACTTGTTAACAGAGTTGAGGCTCCATTTTGGGGCCACGATGATGGGCTCAACTCCCTATTAAACTTGTTTGTTTCTCCAGAACTTTCTCATTTGCACAAAGTCAGTGTGTTTCTCAGTTTGTTAAAGGGTGCAGTCTCATGGGGCTGAAGCTTTTGTTGCATTCACTGCTCTGATACCAGCTCCATATTTCTCTGAGTTTCTCTTGGGGGATGGAGCCTGTCTCACACAGCTCTCCTTCCTCACATGTTTCTCCTCTAAGACGCCAGGGCTGCTGAGACAGCTTCCATAAAAACAACAAGTTCAGTAGCTATTTTTTCCGACTGCCTCAACCCAAGAGACCCTGCTGTCATCTGCAGCTTGGAAGCCTTGTTTATTGAAGTTAGCCTGGGGGGGTGGGGGGATGGGGGTGTATCCAAAGGAGGAAAAAGCGTATTGGGGCGGAATGTTCTGTCGCTGTGGCCTGGAGTTCCATGGAGACCCGCAGAGATAATTATTGATAGTGACTTTGTCTTTCTGGGAGAAGAGTTCAAAGCCCCGCTGCAGCCACCATGGCAGGCGTTGGGATAAGAGAACTATCTACACATTTTGCAGATGCCAGATATGTTAAAAAGGTTTGGTCTTTTTGCTGGATTCTCGCTGAGTTTTGGCAATTACCGGCCTCTCAGGGTCTTTGTTTACTTGCTAGCCGACCACAAGCTGGCTTTGACTGCTACTGTGGCTATCGGAGTTTGCTATAGTTGTCTAAGGCTAAAGTTTTCTTGTGTATTGTTATCCAAGCTAGTTATAGTTTTGCTTGGCTTTGCCCTGTGCATTGAGATCTGAATGATTTCACTTCCAAGTGGGCTTTTGTATCCCTCGACTGTTGATTTGCTCACTGTCTTAGCTAGACTCTGGACGTCTAGAGCATGGCTTGTTGCGAGTTTGTTCAACATGGTTGTATAATTTCTTTATCTTATGGACTACTTGTATGTGTGTGTACATTACTTACGGCGTACTTGTGGGCGTGGATGTATCTGTGTGTACCATTTGAAGGTGGCAGCCTCTCCCCTGTCCTCTGTTCCCATTGAGAAGGCTTCACCGCAGAACAATTCATCAACCGTTTCATCAAAGACTACCCCAACCATAACCCAAAAGGTGTGTTTGCTGGTGTGCCCCACAGCATTCACTCAGTTCCCTGTTGCTATGCTGTGGAAGTGAGGTATTGTAACCAAGTGTGTGTGGGACTTCAGGATTGTTATGGCATCTAGTGAACATCTCACTGAAAAAAACCTTAATGTATTTCTGTTGTCTATGAAACAGTGTTGAATGTGGTCCGTTAGAATAGTGTGCTTTGATAGCCTAGTTTCATAGCTCAACCTGTTGATGATCTGACCTCCAGGAGGCACCGCTCAGTCCCACTGAAGAGGCTCAGAGACGCCTGGACAGGATCTTCAGTGCGCCTGTAAAGACCCACCTTCGCTCCTTGTCTCTCCCCATTTCTCTATTATTTCCACTCTCTCTCCCCCTCTGGACTGCCTAGATACATGCTTCTCTTTCACTATTTTAATCTTTAATTTCTTTCCTTTATTAATTTTAACAGGACACATTGATTAACATTCCAATAATGAATTTAGAGGTGCTTATTTCTTTTCCATTAACAACTTATCATGCTCTCTATCTCTCCTTTTCTCTTTATTTTCTTCACTGGATGTTCAATCTTTATCTTCATAGCTAATAGTAATTTGTCATTTTCCTTTTAACCACATTTAATTAAAAATACAGATTTACTAATTTGGGCCATGTCCATTGCCTGGCTACCCAAACGCCTTGCTCCGGCCAAATGCTACGCCACACCCACGGACATTAGTCTCTTCTCCACAATTAGTTTGGATCTGAGTACCTCCCCGACGATTTCTAGAACGCAAACACATTCTAACCCTTCTGATTGGTCCCAGAAACCGATGGATTGGGCCAGAGCCAGAACACACATGGGTAAAGCAGCGTTTTGAAAACTTGTCATTGGCTTTAATACACTGATGAGCTAGAAATGGTCCAATCGCTGATGACTTTGTTTTGTACAACCCTCTCATTTTCACTACATGTTACTTCATTCATGGCAGTCAAACTCTATTTGTATGTATTATAGATCCCCGTTAGCTGTTGCCAAGGCAGCATCTACTCTGCTTGGGGTCCAGCAAAAATGAAGGCAGTAATATACATCATAATGCAAATACAAAAGATTTGACAATACATTATGTGTGTGTTCCCTCAGGCCACTAGTCTACTACAACACACAATCCAGGTGTGTGTGTGTGTGTGTATAGTGTGTCTTTTATGTGTGTTTGTATGTGTGTTTGTTTGTACCTGTGTATGTAGCGAATGTAGAGCAGAGGAATAATACAATTTGAGTCGTCAGGCAACCATATCCATGCATGACTGGGTTACTGCGTTCTCATGTTCACTATTCATTAAACTAATTGACTGTTTGTCTATGCTGCTTTCTGTTGCCATTATTGTTTTGTCACCTGTCAAACTTTCACTGGATTTGTCAATTCATGTTTTATATTCAGTTTCTCATCTTTTTCTCTTCCTTTGTCTTTTTCTCTCTCTCTCTCCGTTTCTCTCTCTCTCTCCCTCAATCTCTTTCTTTCTAATTGGTGCTTGGCTGTGTCTATCTGTGGCTGTTGTATGGCTAGCTGGAGCCGGCAGTTTGTGCCTCAGCCCCGACCCTTTCTCCTGCCCCAGCCCCAAACCCCCCTCAGGTACTGTGGCCCCCAGGGGTCCCCTCTGGTGGCCTGGTTGAAGTGTGTGCGCGTGTGGCATGTTGGAATGTAAGCCTAGATTCCTCTTCTAAATTTCCCCTCTCTGACCCTGCTTGTCTATGTAAGGTTCATCTGTAATGGTGCTTGGTGTTTTCCCTTCCTCATTTGTTTTTGGAACAAAGCCGGTATTAAACGGTGATAGTGTCTAGATGCCTCCAGGGCAATCAAACAGACCTTGACCTGTATGGAAACTGACAAACCAACCCAGTGCATTTTTTGTTTTGTCAGTAGCATGGCAGTGGAATAGTCCCCTGATTAAGATGTGCTGCATGTTTGTTTGCCCCGTGTGGTGTGCAGTCGCAGTGTGGATGAATGGCAGTGTGTGTGATTTATGACTGGCAGGTGTTCCTGTTTCGTTGCTCTCTCTGTCTCCCCTTTATGACATGATGTGTCATGATGCATTAGCTCATCTCACAGACATAGAGCCTGACCTCTCCTCGTTCTTTGCCATCCCGCAGTTTTTTCTTCCCATCCCTCCCTGGTCTTGACCCTGATAACTTACATAATGTTCTCGTTACTTTAAATGGTAAAACACTGGCTTGATGATATCTGATAATGTTTTCAAATTTGTCTCAAAACTCTAAACGAAACTTCAGAGAATAATGAAGGATGAGTTAGTTAAACAAGATTCTCTGATCTGATGAAACCAAGATTGAACTCTTTGGCCTGAATGCCAAGCATCACGTCTAGAAGAAACCTGGCAAATACCATCCTTACGGTGAAGCATGGTGGTGGCAGCATCATGCTGTGGGGATGTTTTACAGCGGCAGGGACTAGGAGACTAGTCAAGATCGAGGGAAAGATGAACAGAGCAAAGTACAGAGAGATCCTTGATGAAAACCTGCTCCAAAGCACTCAGGACCTCAGACTGGGGCGAAGGTTCACCTTCCAACAGGACAACGACCCTAAGCACACAGCCAAGACAACGCAGGAGAGGCTTCGGGACAAGTCGCTGAATGTCCTTGAGTGGCCCAGCCAGAGCCCGGACTTGAACCCGATCGAACATCTACTGGAGAGACCTGAAAATAGCTGTGCAGCGATGCTCCTGACAGAGCTTGAGAGGATCTGCAGAGAAGAATGGGAGAAACTCCCCAAATACAGGTGTGCCAAGCTTGTAGCGTCATACCCAAGAAGACTCGATGCTGTATTCACTGTCAAAGGTGCTTCAACAAAGTACTGAGTAAAGGGTCTGAATACTTATGTAAATGTGATATTTCAGTCTTTTTTTATTTTTAATAAATTAGCAAACATTTCAAAAACCTGTTTTTGCTTTGTCATTATGGGGTATTCTGTGTAGATTGATGAGGGGAAAAACCAATTGAATAGATTTTAGAATAAGGCTGTAATGTATCAAAATGTGTAATAAGTCAAGGGGTCTGAATACTTTCTGAAGGCGCTGTATATCTCTCCATTCCAGCAGCTCATGGTTATGAGCGATGATGACATACTAGACATTATGTTTTGTGTTGTTTGGTGGATTGCTACCCATCTTTCCACTGTAACTCCGCTCTAACTATGACCTTTGACCACTTCTCCTTCCCTCACGCCTGCCGTCCTCCAGGAACAGGTGGACGAGGATCCCGTGGCCATCCTTCAGGTGTCTCACGCCGCTGCCCAACAACCCAAGGTCTGGCCTTTGCTGTGCCTGTGTGTAATTCACCCTCTCCACCTCCCACGTCCACCACTCCCACCACCGACCCCTGAAGTGCAGTGTACCCTGTGTGCTGTGTTTCATTGTGTTTCATTTACCCCCACCAATGACATCTGCATAGTATTCACTCAAAGCCAAGCCACTTGCACATTTGGCCCTCTTTCACCTAATTAGAACATTTCAGGGGAAAATCAACACTCAAAATTAAAGTTGTTCGATGGCACTTAAGATTCGTGGTTGTGTGGATTCCACAGGATCAATCATACCATCACATTTTGTCTCGTGTAGATGTCATTGCATGACGTCAGTTTTCCATTTAAGAGACAATGAGACAGACGCTGCAAAAAACTTCATCTGATTGTGGCTGATTATGCATAATTAAAAATAACATTGTATATAGGCCTATATTTCACACTGTGAATTTCAGACATTTTTTTTATCTGTGTGTTCTTTACTTGTTATTGTCTTGTTGTCATCCCTCAGGATACAGCCCATCCCTAGCATTCGGTGTGTTGTGTTGTGTTGCTGTGCTGTATGGATCGTGTATCCATTCTCTTCATACACCTCCCTCCCCTCACCCACCATGCTGTGTGACATTGATGTGCATCCAACAGTGTCTTTGTCCAGATTCGGTTCACTGATACTTCATGTTCTCTGTCAGATTTCACTGCCTCTCTTACACACACACACACAGACACATAGGCACACAGACAGACAGACAGACAGAGCCTGAAAGCGCATGTCCAGTGGAGTGTGAGAGACTTTGGGAAGGTCAAGCATGGTAACACAGAGCAGTCAGGCATTTCTAGGTGACACTGAGCCGAATTGGAGAAATGGCTCTCTGTGATTTGTGATCTGGGACTCCTTCAAATCCTAACTGCTTTTTATCTCTGCCTGCTCCACTGAAGCCTCTCCAGCGCCCTGCCTTTCATCACATGTACTATTAGCAAGTCCTCTGCATGCCCACTGTCAGCCCATTATTTACAATGCTACTATACATAACTGTGTAACATGCTATAAGCTCTCAACGCTAGCCTGATAACCAGCTACTTTAAACACACATGAGTGAATGTTATTGATGTGAACAGGTGTGTTTGTAGGGAGCACATGTCCTCTCGAGTCTAAAGCCTCTCTTTGGTTGAAAACTGCTGAGTGGTAGCTACTGCAGCCACAGAAAGGCCCCGTGAAAGGTAACCTGGCCATTGTTCTGCTGTGTGTGTATGTGACTGTTGTCTTCTCCACCATCTCTTCCAGGTGAAGACAGAGGAGCAGATAGCCGCAGAGCAGACATGGTACGGCTCAGAGAAGGTCTGGCTGGTCCACAAGGATGGCTTCTCCCTGGGTAAGTTCCTGCCTTACATCTTAGATCAAGAGGGGTGCAGAGCTCTGGCCCTGTTCATTTTTACCCTTGCTTTTAAACTATATGCTATTGTTTTTTCCTGATACCGTGTCTGTGCACACTCCAGCCAATAAGCTACAGTGCATTCGGAAAGTATTCAGACCCCTTAACTTTTTCCACATTTTGTTACTTTACAGCCTTATTCTAAAATGTTTAATTCCCCTCATCAATCTACACACAATACCCCATAATGGCAAAGCAATAACATGTTTATTTTTTCTGCAAATGTATAAATAAAGGAAAGACTGAAAAATGACATTTACATATGTATTGAGACCTTTACTCAGTACTTTGTTGAAGCAACTTTGGCAGTGATTACAGCCTCGAGTCTTCTTGGGTATGACACTACAAGCTTGGCACACCTGTATTTGGGGAGTTTCTCCCATTCTTCTCTGCAGATCCTCTCAAGCTTTGTCAGGTTGGATGGGGAGCATCGCTGCACAGCTATTTTCAGGTCTCTCCAGAGATGTTCAATCGGGTTCAAGTCCGAGCACTAGCTGGGCCACTCAAGGACATTCAGAGTCACTCCTGCGTTGTCTTGGCTGTGTGCTTAGGGTCGTTGTCCTGTTGGAAGGCGAACCTTCACCCCAGTCTGAGGTCCTGAGGGCTCTGGAGCAGGTTTTCATCAAGGATTTCTCTGTACTTTGCTCTGTTCATCTTTCCCTCGATCCAGACTATTCTTCCAGTCCATGCTGCTGAAAAATATCTCTACAGCATGATGCTGCCACCACCATGCTTCACCGTAGGGATGGTATTTGCCAGGTGATGAGCGGTGCCTGGTTTCCTCCAGACATGACGCTTGGCATTCAGGTCAAAGAGTTTAATCTTGGTTTCATCAGACCAGAGACTCTTGTTTCTCATGGTCTGAGAGTCCTTTAGGTGTCTTTTGGCAGGCTCCAAGCGGGCTGTCATACGCCTTTTACTGGGGAGTGGCTTCCGTCTGGCCACTCTACCATAAAGGCATGATTGGTGGAGTGCTGCAGAGATGGTTGTCCTTCTGGAAGGCTCTCCCATCTCCACAGAGGAACTCTGGAGCTCTGTCAGAGTGACCATCGGATTATTGGTCACCTCCCTGACAAAGGCCCTTCTCCCCTTATTGCTCAGTTTGGCCAGGAGGCCAGCTCTAGGAAGAGTCTTGGTGGTTCCAAACTTCTTCCATTTAAGAATGATGGAGGTCACTGTGTTCTTGGGGACCTTCAGTGCTGCAGATATTTTTTGGTACCCTTCCCCAGATCTGTACCTCGACACACGCCTGTCTCGGAGCTCTATGGACAATTCCTTCGACCTCATGGCTTGGTTTTTGCTCTGACATGCACTGTCAACTGTGGGACCTTTAATAGACAGGTGTGTGCCTTTCCAATCATTTGAATTTATCACAGGTGGACTTCAATCAAGTTGTAGCAACATCTCAAGGATGATCAATGGAAACAGGGTGCCCCTGAGCTCAATTTAGAGTCTCATAGCAAATGGACTGAATACTGATGTAAATAAGGTATATCTGTTTTTTTGTTTGAATACATTTGCAAAAAAATACATTTGCTTTGTCATTATGGGGTATTGTGTGTAGATTTATGAATAATTGTTTTATTTTAATCCATTTTAGAATAAGGCTGTAACATAACACAATGTGGAAAAAGTGAAGGGGTCTGAATACTTTCCGAATGCGCTGTATATCTCAATAAGTTAATTGTGTGTGTGTGTGTGTGTGTGTGTCCATAGCGACGCTGCTGAAGACGGAGGCAGGCTCTCTGCCGGAGGGGAAGGTGAAGATCAAACTGGAACATGACGGGACAGTACTGGACGTAGATGACGATGACGTGGAGAAGGTGAGGGTGAGGGAGGGACTACACATTCAATGTATTTTTACTTGATTTTACAGACTCCATCTTAGTTTTGTTATTGGGGCTAAACTCTAGTTCCTTTAGAGGGTCAAAGGAGAAGACATTGACTTTACTTGATTGCATAGACTATCTTAGGTTTGCCGTCAGGGTTAGGGTATAGGCTAGTCCGTTAGGAGGTCCATGAAGCAGAGATCGACCTGAGGGGGGCGGGTGGCATGTAGGGGAAATATCCAAGAAGGAGGGAGGGGGTCTTGGCACCCCTCAGTCAGCCCGTCTGGAACCAGAATCAAACACAGATGGTCAGCCAGGATGCAGACTGTACCTGGCCCAGGGGATTGTGGGACGTCTGTGGACAGGGGGACAGGTTAGAGGGGAACCGGTGTGAGTTTGGCAGGCCTCGATCAGGTGACTCGCACAGATATGGCACCAGGCCCGAATCACGGAGATATCTGTTACAGGACGCTTTAAAAACTGTTCTGGCACAATGCAGAAAAACCTCCCATAATTCTCAACATGCTGTCTCCAAGACCTTGACTAGAGGATGTCTGCTCTGCTTTCAGGACGAAGAAAAAGTTGAAATCCCCTCCTGGTGTTATGTACAGTCATTTAACTCTCATAGGGTGAACTGATAATAAGGGTGACTTTGGACAGATAGTGTTTTCAACAGTGTAAAGGTCGTCATCTAATCAAACGTTTGAACCATCTGTTTTATTAGGGAAGTGCAAACTTGGACCCGTCTGAGGTTGGAGGGAGACATCTGTTTTAATTGCATCAAAGACTTGGCATCAGATTCCTGGTGGCAAGTCATGGTGTGGCATACTAAATCTTTGCTCGACGTCTCTTAATACTGCTCCTCTACTCCTCAGTGAAACTCAAGACATTACTAGTCAGATTGCCAGTCTCAAATGGACCCCTAGCCTCTACCCCTACAGAGGACTCTTTGTTTAAATCAATCTGAAAATATGAAATAGGTGTAGGCAACCTGGAGAAACTTCAACTTGGCTTATCAAAAGGCAAGGTGGTAGTCTTGGCAGATTTGAATTCTGTTGTTGTTGGTCGTTTCTGTGAGCAGTCCCACTTCAGACATCCAGAGTCTCAGTATGTATGATGTTTTCATATTGCTGAGTGTTCCTTTAATAAAGCTCTAGTATTACAACACTTCTCAGTCACCTTTGACCTTTGCTCCTGTCCCAGGCGAACCCCCCGTTGTTTGACCGCTCTGAGGACCTGGCCTCGCTGCAGTACCTCAATGAGTCCAGTGTGATGCACTCCCTGCGGCAGCGCTACGGGGGAAACCTCATCCACACACACGCCGGGCCCAACATGATCATCATCAATCCCCTCAGCGCTCCCTCCATGTACTCCGAGAAGGTGAGGAGAGAGGACCCACACAGCAGATGCATGTCTTCACACAGACGCACATTTCATGAGAACATACACTACCGTTCAAAAGTTTGGGTCACTTAGAAATGTTCTTGTTTTTGAAAGAGAAGCACATTTTTTGTCCATTAAAACAACATAAAATGTATCAGAAATACAGTGTAGACATTGTTAACCTCTCTAGGGCAGGTGGCACCAAATCGTCCCACCTACGAAACAGCCAGTTGAATCCTGTGGCGCGATTTATTTTCAAATACCTTAGAAATGCTATTACTTCAATTTCTCAAACATATGACTATTTTACAGCTATTTAAAGACAAGACTCTCGTTAATCTAACAACACTGTCCGATTTCAAAAAGGCTTTACAACGAAAGCAAAACATTAGATTATGTCAGCAGAGTACCCAGCCAGAAATAAGCAGACACCCATTTTTCAAGCTAGCATATAATGTCACAAAAACCCAGAAGACCGCTAAATGCAGCACTAACCTTTGATGATCTTCATCAGATGACACACCTAGGACATTATGTTATACAATACATGCATGTTTTGTTCAATCAAGTTCATATTTATATCAAAAACCAGCTTTTTACATTAGCATGTGACGTTCTGAACTAGCATACCCCCCGCAAACTTCCGATGAATTTACTAACAATTTACTAAATTACTCACGATAAACGTTCACAAAAAGCATAACAATTATTTTAAGAATTATAGATACAGAACTCCTCTATGCACTCGATATGTCTGATTTTAAAATAGCTTTTCGGTGAAAGCACATTTTGCAATATTCTAAGTAGATAGCCCGGCATCACAGGGCTAGCTATTTAGACACCCAGCAAGTTTAGCACTCACCAAAGTCAGATTTACTATTAGAAAAGTTTGATTACCTTTCCTGTTCTTCGTCAGAATGCACTCCCAGGACTTCTACTTCAATAACAAATGTAGGTTTGGTCCAAAATAATCCATAGTTATGTTCCAACAGCGACGTTTTGTTCGTGCGTTCAAGACACTATCCCAATGGTAAATAAGGGTCACGCGCACGGCGCATTTCGTGACAAAAGATTTCTAAATATTTCATTACCGTACTTCGAAGCATGTCAATGTCAAAATCAATTTTTATGCCATTTTTCTCGTAAAAAAGCGATAATATTCCGACCGGGAATCTGCAATTAGGTAAACAGCCGAAAGAAAATACAGCACGGGGTTGACTCGGGCACGCACCTTTGTCCTCTTATTGGCCACTTGGCAAACGCGATAATGTGTTTCAGCCTGGGGCTGCCTCGTCATCGTTCAGCTTTTTCCCGGGCTCTGAGAGCCTATGGAAGCCGTAGGAAGTGTCACGTTACAGCTAAGATCCCCACTCTTCAATAAACAGAGACAAGAAGAACGACTCCTTGTCAGACAGGCCACTTCCTGCATGAAACCTTCTCAGGTTTTTGCCTGCCATATGAGTTCTGTTATACTCACAGACACCATTCAAACAGTTTTAGAAACTTTAGGGTGTTTTCTATCCAAAGCCAATAATTATATGCATATTCTAGTTACTGGGCAGGAGTAGTAACCAGATTAAATCGGGTACGTTTTTTATCCGGCCGTGTAAATACTGCCCCCTAGCCCTAACAGGTTAATGTTGTAAATTACTATTGTACCCGGAAACTGCAGGTTTTTTATGGAATATCTACATAGGCGTACAGAGGCCCATTACCAGCAATCATCATTCCTGTGTTCCAATGGCACGTTGTGTTAGCTAATCCAAGTTTATCATTTTAAAAGGCTAATTGATCATTAGAAAACCATTTTGCAATTATGTTACCACAGCTGAAAAAAACTGGTCTTCTTTAGACTAGTTGAGTATCTGGAGCATCAGCATTTGTGGGTTCGATTACAGGCTCAAAATGGCCAGAAACAAATAACTTTCTTCTGAAACTCGTCAGTCTGTTCTTGTTCTGAGAAATGAAGGCTATTCCATGCGAGAAATTGCTAAGAAACTGAAGATCTCGTACAACGCTGTGTACTACTCCCTTCACAGAACAGCGCAAACTGGCTTTAACCAGAATAGAAAGAGGAGTGGGAGGCCCCGGTGCACAACTGAGCGAGAGGACAAGTACATTATAGTGTCTAGTTTGAGAAACAGACTAAGTGACCCCAAACTTTTGAACGGTAGTGTATCTGTACCACTCCACTGACATGATTCTTGTTTATTCTCCGTTTAGAATGGTATCATGCATGCTGTTTGATGTACGCATTGGGGTGTACTTAATGCCATTATTTATTGTGTATTTCCTTGCTATTATGTCATAGTATTTCCTGTTAGGGAGAGGAGGTTGGATGAATTAAAACAGGAGAGATGACTAGGAGGATAGAGAGGGAAGTCTTCAGTGGTCCACAACATGACAATGAAATCCAATTATCCTAATGAGATTTAGAGGTGACAGTATTGAGGAGGCCTGTAGGTTGTAATATCTACTTAACTCGCATCACTCATAATGGAACTACTACCCATTAGACCTTACAGACAGGGTGCTTAGCTGGGAATGTGGCGATATAAGGACGCGCACACGAACACACGTGAACACACACACACACACACTCACACACACACACACACACACACACACACACACACACACACACACACACACACACACACACACACACACAGAGCCCCTCTGAGGACCGTATAGGAGTCACTGGGAGGACTAGAGGTGAACTACAGTTAAAATGTTTTGTACCTCTCTTTCCCCCAACCCCTCTCCCTCCCTCCCTCCCTCCCTCCCTCCCTCCCTCCCATCAGGTGATGCACATGTTTAAGGGGTGCAGGCGAGAGGACACGGCACCTCACATCTACGCGGTGGCCCAGTCGGCCTATAGGAACCTGTTGACCACGCGTCAGGACCAGTCCATCGTGCTGCTGGGGAAGAGCGGCAGCGGCAAGACCACCAACTGTCAACACCTGGTCCAGTACCTGGTCTCTATTGCTGGCAGCACCGGAAAGATCTTCTCTGGTGAGAGAGTCCTCTGCTATGATGAGTTAACCTCTTTCCTTCTGGGCAGCTCATTTCCTCCCAGCGAGCAGTAAAGCTAGTATTCAGGGATTTTTGTCTA
Source organism: Salmo trutta (assembly GCF_901001165.1). Taxonomy (NCBI): domain Eukaryota; kingdom Metazoa; phylum Chordata; class Actinopteri; order Salmoniformes; family Salmonidae; genus Salmo; species Salmo trutta. The sequence continues at coordinate 71,971,906 of NC_042969.1, read as the reverse complement.
TTAAATGACTGAGGGAATTGTATAAATAAAATGTAAAGAATGTTTAAGGACTGTTATAATCACCTTAGTTTGGTCCGAGATGGTGGCTTAATTACTTCAGTGTTACTTAATAGCCGTGGTGGTTTAAATTCACTTAATTACTCTGTAGGTAATTAGTCTTAATAGCCTAATAGCTAATCAAGGAAATAATGTAATGGCTCCACATGTGTTTGTACACAGGAGGACAATCACTGAGTTGTTACTGATTTAGATCAGTGTCATCTAACTGAGTGAGAACTCCAGAAATCCAGCCATTATAACAGGTGCAGTAGATGTGTTAGCTAGTAGGGGAAGATAAAGAGCTGTTCCAACATGCCAGCCAGCCAGCCAGCCAGCCAGCCAGCTAGAGAGGTAGGCATGTGGGAGAGTGTAGGGGTGTTACTGAGAATTTGAGAGAGGAGGAGGAGGGAGGGGCAGCTTGATGGAAGCTGGCTTCAAAACCTTTTGGTTCGAAGAGCGGTTGTAGTTGGCTCAGTATTCCAGGTGTGTGTGTGAGAATGTGCGCATGTGCATGTGTGTGTGTTAATGTGCATTTGTGTATGTGTGTGTGTGATGGATGAGGGGAGCCCCTAATGATGCCCTGTGGAGCTGGGGGATAATTAGCAAAGCTTATCAAAACTCCTCAGCTTCTTCTGGTTAGCTGTAATGGGCTAATGAGAGCTCCATAACCCAGCCACCAGCCACTACTAGACTAGACTGTTAAACAGGGGAGCTGCTATGGGAGGTGCAGTAGGCTATATAAGTTTCACATACCTACTTTTACATTGCCATTTTAGTCATTTAGCAGACGCTCTTATCCAGAGCTACGTACAGGAGCAATTAGGGTTAAGTGAGTCTGACTGGTAGCCCTACTCTCTGAGTGATGAGGCGTTCCTGCTCAGCTTGATCATTAGGGTTAAGTGAGTCTGACTGGTAGCCCTACTCTCTGAGTGATGAGGGGTTCCTGCTCAGCTTGATCATTAGGGTTAAGTGAGTCTGACTGGTAGCCCTACTCTCTGAGTGATGAGGGGTTCCTGCTCAGCTTGATCATTAGGGTTAAGTGAGTCTGACTGGTAGCCCTACTCTCTGAGTGATGAGGGGTTCCTGCTCAGCTTGATCATTAGGGTTAAGTGAGTCTGACTGGTAGCCCTACTCTCTGAGTGATGAGGCGTTCCTGCTCAGCTTGATCATTAGGGTTAAGTGAGTCTGACTGGTAGCCCTACTCTCTGAGTGATGAGGGGTTCCTGCTCAGCTTGATCATTAGGGTTAAGTGAGTCTGACTGGTAGCCCTACTCTCTGAGTGATGAGGCGTTCCTGCTCAGCTTGATCATTAGGGTTAAGTGAGTCTGACTGGTAGCCCTACTCTCGGAGGGATGAGGCGTTCCTGCTCAGCTTGATCATTAGGGTTAAGTGAGTCTGACTGGTAGCCCTACTCTCTGAGTGATGAGGCGTTCCTGCTCAGCTTGATCATTAGGGTTAAGTGAGTCTGACTGGTAGCCCTACTCTCGGAGGGATGAGGCGTTCCTGCTCAGCTTGATCATTAGGGTTAAGTGAGTCTGACTGGTAGCCCTACTCTCTGAGTGATGAGGCGTTCCTGCTCAGCTTGATCATTAGGGTTAAGTGAGTCTGACTGGTAGCCCTACTCTCTGAGTGATGAGGGGTTCCTGCTCAGCTTGATGTCAAAAGAGGGAAACGAGCTCCACTAAGGGAATAATTGACAAAGCCTAACTGATATGACATGATTATCAAAGATGGTAGTCTATTTCCCTCACCAGTGGAACAGTATGTGAAATCCCAAAACACTGACATGATATTTGAAATAAATAAAGCTGTCCACTAATTGTACTCTGCCCTCCCTCCCTCCCTCCCTCCCTCCCTCCCTCCCTCGGTCCGTGCAGGGGAGAAGTGGCAGGCAGTATACACCATCCTGGAAGCATTTGGAAACAGCTCCACCTCCATGAACACCAACGCCAGCCGCTTCTCTCAGATTGTCTCTCTGGACTTTGACCAGGCTGGCCAGGTGGCCTCCGCATCCGTACAGGTAAGCAGTATCACGCACACACACGGCATGGACACTGACGCACGCACACACACATATTGATATCTTGTTGTCCTTTTCCTGTACCTCAGACCATGCTGCTTGAGAAGCTGAGAGTGACCAAACGGCCGGAGACTGAGTCCACCTTCAACATCTTCTACTACATGATGTCCGGAGCTGACAGCACTCTCAGGTGAGCCTTCTACACCCTCTTAATTGTGATTGAATTGAAGTGGGTGGTTGCAGTCCATTGTAGAAGCTTGGTCTTGTGTATATAATCTTGTTCTCATGTTAACCTTGTGGTGTAAACTAGCTATTTACTGTCATTTGAACCTGTTAATTTCCTCTGTTTCCTCTCAGAACGGAGCTGCACTTTAACCACTTTGCAGAGAACAGCGCCTTCGGAATTGTGCCTCAGTCTAAAGTAAAATGCTGTTATTATGCTCTTATTATTATGTGTATTATATGTCATTTTCTGAATTGTGTGTGTATGTGTGTAGGACAACTGGAAAACTGTCTGAACTGTGTCCTTCATCCACCTCCCTCCCCTCTCTCTGTAGCTGGAGGACAAACAGAAGTCGTCTCAGCAGTTCACCAAGCTGCAGGCAGCCATGAAGGTGCTGGGCATCTCAGTGGAGGAGCAGAGGGCTCTGTGGCTCATCCTGGGGGCCATCTACCACCTGGGGGCCGCAGGGGCCACCAAAGGTAAGGAACCCTAGCCCTGTCCTACTCACTATAGGATCTCTACTGGACCACTACCCTACTCACTGAACTAATTGACTGAGAACTCTGCAGTAATCCAGCCAGGTTAAGATGCAATAAGTGATTGTTAGTTATAGGAGAAGATAAAGCGCAGTTCCAACATGCCAGCCAGAGAGGTAGACATGGGGGGGTAGAGTGGATGTTAAAAGGATATTTCAGGATTTTGGCAATGAGGCACTTTATCAACTTCCCCAGAGTCAGATAAACTCATGGATACCATGTTTATGTCTCAGCGTGTGGTTTGAAGGAAGTTGTTAACTAGCGCTAGACTTCCAGTCATTGCACTAACGCTAGTTTGCAAAACTACCTCTAACTTCCTTCATACTGAACACAGAGACATTAACATGGTATCCACACGTTCATCTGACTTTGGGGAAGTAGGTAAAGGGCCTCATTGCCAAAATCCCGAAGTATCCCTTTAAGAGTTTGGAGGAGGAGGTGGCGGAAGAGGAGGCAGGGGCAGGAGGGGGGCAGGAGGCAGGGACAGGAGGCAGGGGAAGGAGGCAGGGGCAGGAGGCAGAGGGAGAGGCAGGGGCAGGAGGATGGGGCAGAGGGAGGGGCAGGGGCAGGAGGTTGGGGCAGGAGGCAGGGGCAGGAGACAGAGGGAGGGGCAGGAGGCAGGGGCAGGAGGCAGGGGCAGGAGGATGGGGCAGGAGTGTGGGGCAGGAGGTTGAGGCAGGGGGCAGGAGGCAGGGGCAGGAGGGTGGGGCAGGAGGTTGGGGCAGGAGGGAGGGGCAGCTTGATTGTGTCCGCTCAGTGTTCGCTGCTCCCAACAGGGATCTCTTAGAAAGTTTTCAGTGATACATAAAAAACGACATAACTATGTATGTACTGTATGTACTGTATGTATGTACTGTCTGTGCTGCCTGTACTATATGCATGTATATACTGTATGCACTGTATGTATGCATGTACTGTATGCATGTACTGTATGCATGCACTGTATGCATGTATGTATGTATGTATGTATGTATGTATGTATGTATGTATGTATGTATGTATGTATGTATGTACTGTATGCATATATGCATGTACTGTACTGTATGCATGTATGTATGTACTGTATGTACTATATGCATGCAGGTACTGTATGCATGTATGTACTGTACATGTATGTACTGTATATATGTACTGTATGCATGTATGTGTATAGGCTATGAGTCCTTCACTGTAAGGCCTTTCAAGCATTGCATTGAAAAAACACACAGAAATGCCGTGATCAAAATCTAAATTATAGTGTGTGTATGTGTGTGTTATTTCCCAGAGATAAGGGATACATACTCAAATCAAGCGCGATGGCATCGTAAATTACATTTGCTTCTCATCCATGAGTGGTTTAATTAAATAATGAGTTGAAAGATATGAACAGGCCACATACCGAGCCATTCATTAGGCCTCCGAGAGAGGAGCGCTAACTTTGTTCTCTCGCTGCGCACAAAGGAGGCTGGGAAAAGTTATTTGTAGTTGTTTAATTTATAAAACTGTTGGAGTGTTGAATGTGTGCAGACATTTCTCTTATGTTAATAAAGGCAGATATAATAGCTGTGTCTCTGTGCTGCTAGTCTAGAGAATGTTTATTCATGCTCTCTGATATTGCCTCCCCCGCAGTCACAGACCTAGATGAATGTGGTAATGAACTTTTTAGAATCATTAGGCTCCAGACTGCCTCGTCTCCATGGACTGTGTTCTCTGTGTGCGTGCGTGTGTGCTGCTTGTCTTTCATATACACAGGGCTGCAGCAGGGTTTTGAGTTGGGGTGTATCATGAAGTTGCGGGGGGTGGGCTGGGGCTAGACCAGTCTCATGTCAACAACAGTTGGCACGCTTGCACTCACTCACACATTCTGTCATGTCCCTACTGTCTGGGAGGCCCCGGTGCACATTCTGTCATGTCCCTACTGTCTGGGAGGCCCCGGTGCACATTCTGTCATGTCCCTACTGTCTGGGAGGCCCCGGTGCATATTCTGTCATGTCCCTACTGTCTGGGAGGCCCCGGTGCATATTCTGTCATGTCCCTACTGTCTGGGAGGCCCCGGTGCACATTCTGTCATGTCCCTACTGTCTGGGAGGCCCCGGTGCACATTCTGTCATGTCCCTACTGTCTGGGAGGCCCCGGTGCACATTCTGTCATGTCCCTACTGTCTGGGAGGCCCCGGTGCACATTCTGTCATGTCCCTACTGTCTGGGGGCCCCCGGCGCACATTCTGTCATGTCCCTACTGTCTGGGAGGCCCCGGTGCACATTCTGTCATGTCCCTACTGTCTGTTCACTCAAACTCTCTTACTCTTTTATTCTCTCTCCCCCACACTCGCCTTCTCTCTCTCACTTTCAATTTAAAGGGCTTTATTGGCATGGGAAGCATACAGTATGTTTACATTGCCAAAGCAAGTGAAATAGATAATAAACAACAGTTAACATTACACCCACAAAAGTTTCAGAGGAATATAGACATTTCAAATGTCGAAGCGTGTTTTGATTTTGGGTCAGTCACAGAGGTCAGGTATTCTGCTACTGTGTACTCTCTGTTTAGGCCACAATAGCATTCTAGTTTGCTCAGTTTTTTAGGTAAATTATTTTCAATGTGTTAAGTAATTATCTTTATGTTTTCTCATGATTTGGTTAGGTCTAGTTGTGTTGCTGTCCTGGGGCTCTGTGGGGTCTGTTTGTGTTTGTGAACAGATCCCCAGGACCAGCATGCTTAGGGGTCTCTTCTCCAGGTTTATTTCTCTGTAGGTGATGGCTTTGTTATGGAAGGTTTGGGACTCGGTTCCTTTTAGGTGGTTGTAGAATTTAACGGCTCTTTTCTGGATTTTGATAATTACCTGGTATCGGCCTAATTCTTCTCTGCATGCATTATTGGGTGTTTTAAGTTGTACACAGAGGATGTTTTTGCAGAATTCTGCAGGCAGTCTCAATTTGGCATTTGTCCCATTTTGTGAATTCTTGGTTGGTGAGCAGACCCCAGACCTCACAATTATAAAGGGCAATGGGTTCTATAACTGATTCAAGTATTTTTAGCCAGATCCTAATTGGGATGTCGAATTTTATGTTCCTTTTGATGGCATAGAAGGCCCTTCTTGCCTTGTCTCTCAGATCGTTCACAGCTTTGTGGAAGTTACCTGTGGCACTGATGTTTAGGTATGTATAGTTTTTTGTGTACTCTAGGGCAACAGTGTCTAGATGGAATTTGTATTTGTGGTCCTGGAAACTGGACCTTTTTTGGAACACCATTATTTTTGTCTTACTGAGATTTACTGTCAGGGCCCAGGTCTGACAGAATCTGTGCAGCAGATCTAGGTGCTGCTGTAGGCCCTCCTTGGTTGGGTGACAGAAGCACCAGATCATCAGAAAACAGTAGACGTTTGACTTTAGATTCTAGCAGCATGAGGCCGGGTGCTGCAGACTGTTCTAGTGCCCTCGCCAATTTGTTGATATACACTGTATATGTTGAAGAGGGTGGGGCTCAAGCTGCATCCCTGTCTCATCCCATGGCCCTATGGAGAGAAATGTGTGTTTGTCAATTTTAACTGCACAGTTGTTGTTTATATTCTCTCTCTCTCTCTCTCTCTCTTGTCTCTCACACACACTCACTCACTCACTCACTCACTCACTCACTCACTCACTCACGCACACCACTCACACACACCACTACCCTACTACTGCTAATACTGCTCCTACTAGTACTATACTACTACTTCTATGTTACTGATACTACTACTACTACATTACCATTACTATTACTACTACTGCTACTACTACTTGCTCTCATCAGCGGATTGGTTCCACAGCAGGGGTTGTTCCCACCAGCAGAGGGCAGTGTGTACATGCTTCTCTCCATGGCATGATGCTGTTGTCTGATCAACGCCGTGGGAACTAAAGGATTAGCCTCCATCCATCTATTTAACACTTCACTTCACACTATAATGTCCTCTTTTCCATACCTGTTAAAAGGGTGAAGGGTTTGAAAGAAACGTTTCTCCCTACCTCTCTACCGAGGTGATTTTAACCATCCTCCCTGTGTTCCTTGGTCCCTTAGCACAATTGGCTCTTGACCACAGGGGTGGCCAACGCCAGTGTTTGGGGACTGCAGGCTTTTGCTCCAGCCCAGCACCAACACCTGAGAAAACTAGTCACGGTCTAATTTGAAGATCATGATGAGTAGATGTATGTGTGTTAGACCTGGGCTTTAACAAACTGCAGCTCTCCAGGACCAGAGCAGGTATCTCCTCCTCTGAGCATGCCTGTGGTATCTTCACTCACACGGTTCTCCTGCCTGCACCTCAGAGCATGGATGGTGTTAGTTCTATAATATGCACTTAGTGTACAAATCATTAAGGACACCTTCCTAATATTGAGTTGCACCCTCCCTTTTGCCCTTAGAACAGCCTCTATTCGTCGGGGCATGGTCTCCACACGGGAAACTGTAAAGCGTGAAAAACCCAGCAGCGTTGCAGTTCTTGACACAAACCAGTGTGCCTGGCACCTGCTACCATACCCTGTTCAAAGGCACTTAAATATTTTGTCTTGTCCATTCACCCTCTGAATGGCACACATACACAATCCATGTCTCAATTGTATCAAGGCTTAAAAATCCTTCTTTAACCTGTCTCCTCCCCTTCATTTACACTGATTGAACTGGATTTAACAAGTGACATCAATAAGGGATCATAGCTTTCACCTGGTCAGTCTATTTCATAGAAAGAGCAGGTGTCCTTAATGTTTTGTAACTCAGTGTCTGTTCTCCAGTGATAAATGTAAATTGTTAATACATGAACTGTGTTTCTAACCCCCTCTCTCTACTTGCATGTTTGCATGCTGCGCCCTTTACATGCAGAGGCTGACGAAGGTAATGGAAAAAACAACATTAAAACCAATCTCTTCTTTCGTTTTAACTGAGTCTTGTTGATATGTCGTCTTTCTTAATGTCTTTATCATTCTACCCAGACGTTCTGTCTTGAGCATTTTTATAGTTTTCTTTCTCTCTCTCTCTCCCTCGCTCTCTATCTCTCGCTCTCCCTCACTCTCCCTCTCTCTCTCTCTCTCTCTCTCTCTCGCTCTCCCTCACTCTCCCTCGCTCTCTCCCTCTCTCTCTCCCTCGTTCTCTCTCTCTCGCTCTCCCTCACTCTCCCTCGCTCTCTCCCTCACTCTCCCTCGCTCTCTCCCTCACTCTCCCTCGCTCTCTCCCTCACTCTCCCTCGCTCTCTCCCTCACTCTCCCTCGCTCTCCCTCTCTCTCTCTCTCTCTCTCTCTCCCTCGCTCTCTCTCTCTCGCTCTCCCTCACTCTCCCTCTCTCGCTCTCCCTCACTCTCCCTCACTCTCTCCCTCACTCTCCCTCGCTCTCGCTCTCCCTCACTCTCTCTCTCTCTTTCTCTCTCTCTTTCTCTCTCTCTTTCTCTCCCTCACTCTCTCTCTCTTTCCCTTGCACTCTCTCTCACTTTCTCTCCCTTACTCTCTCTCTCTTTCCCTCGCACTCTCTCTCTTTCTCTCTCTCTCTCTCTCTCGCTGTCTCTCTCTCTCTGTCTCACTTTCTCTCCCTCTCTTCCTTTGCCTCATGAATCAGAACTTTGTTGTCCTTTAAAGCTCTCTGTCTGATGTCTCCCCATGTCGCCTACTTCCAATTCCACAGCACTGTTATTATTATTCAGACCCAAACCAATAGCAAAGCTTGTTCATTTGAACCTGTTTGGTTCCCGCCCCCCCCAACCCACAGGGGAACTTACTTTCTAGTTGTTTGTGTCAGAACATTGTTTTGATTCTCTATGTTCTAACTGTCTCTCTAGTCTAGAATGTTTTTCTTGGACTCTGTGGCAGAGTGTTGTTTGATGAGAGGTTAGAGGCGACCATATTGCCTGAGTCGCTGTGTCTCTGAAAGCTCTCCAGAAAACAGTGGGGGTGATCCGCCACACGGAGCCAGTAACATGGGATGACGGAGAGTTGTTGTAAAACCAGCTAACAGTGCTTAGCAGTCTAGTCTCTGGGTTGTTCAGTTCAATCCTTCTCTTTGAGCCAAGGTGGTTATTCCAGTCTACCAGTCTAGGTAGAGGAGGCCTCAAAGCTCAAAAGATGGAGTTGTTTGTTAGCGTTTATTAAAAACTATGCTCCAACCAACTTAGCCACAAAAGCAATGTGTTTAGCATTGAGCTACAGTATGGAAGAGATCATTGAGTTAATTCTAATAGCCAGTGATTGGGGGTTCTGACTTCTGTATGCTGTACCTGGTCCCCAGCTGGCCGTAAGCAGTTTGCCCGTCATGAGTGGGCCCAGAAGGCTGCCTACCTGCTGGGCTGCACCCTGGAGGAGCTCTCCTCTTCTATCTTCAAGCACCAGGTCAAGGGTGCCCTGCAGAGGTCCACCTCCTTTCGCGGGGGGCCCGACGAGGCCGGGGCAGGAGACAGCTCAGGTAAGGGACCTTCAGAGACCACCAGTCTCCAATAAGTTGAATGAAATAAATAGAATAGAATAACATACTAAAGGCTATGCGTGTGCTTTTTAACTCACAACTCTTTTCTCCCCTGTCTCTCTCTCTCTCTCAATTCAATTCAAGGGGCTTTATTGGCATGGGAAACATATGTTTACATTGCCAAAGCAAGTGATATAGGTGAAAAAAATAATGAACAGTAAACATTACACTCACAAAAGTTCCAAAGGAACAGAGACATTTCAAATGTCATATTATGGCTATATGCAGTGTTGTAACAATGTGCAAATAGTTAAAGTACAAAAGGGAAAATAAATAAACACAAATATTTGTCTCGCTCTCTTTCTCTCTCTTTCTCTCTCCCTCTTTCTCTCTCTTTCTCTCTCTCCCTCCCTCTCCCTCCCTCTCCCTCCCTCTCTCCCTCCACTCTCCCTCCCTCTCTCTCTTTCTCTCTCTCCCTCCCTCTCTCTCTCTCTCTCCCTCTCTCTCTTTCGCCCTCCCTCTCCGTCAGTCTCTAAGATCACAGCCCTGGATTGTCTGGAGGCCATGGCTTCAGGCCTGTACTCAGAGCTCTTCACCCTCGTTATCTCCCTCGTTAACAGGTCTGTCAGCTCATCTCTCTTTTGTCCTCTTTCTTATATTTCTTACTTTACCATCATTTATTTACAGTATTGTTCTCTTTGAATGGCTCTGATTCCCATAATTGTTCTTCATCTTTCTCTCCATTTTCCTCTCTCTGTTTTTCTCTCTCTCTCTCTCTCTCTCTCTCTCTCTCTCTCGCTCTGTCTCTCTCTCTCTCTCTGTCTCTCGCTCTGTCTCTCTCTCTCTCTCTCTCTCTCTCTCTCTCTGTCTCTCTCTGTCTCTCTCTCTGTCTCTCGCTCTGTCTCTCTCTCTCTCTGTCTCTCTCTCTCTCTCTCTCTGTCTCTCGCTCTGTCTCTCTCTCTCTCTCTGTCTCTCGCTCTGTCTCTCGCTCTCTCTCTCTCTCTCTCTCTCTGTCTCTCTCTGTCTCTCTCTCTGTCTCTCGCTCTGTCTCTCTCTCTCTGTCTCTCTCTCTCGCTCTGTCTCTCTCTCTCTGTCTCTCTCTCTCTCTCTGTTTTTTTTTACTCTCTCTCTCTCTCTCTCTCTCTCTGTCTCTCGCTCTGTCTCTCTCGCTCTGTCTCTCTCTCTCTCTCTCTCTCTCTCTCTCTCTGTCTCTCGCTCTGTCTCTCTCTCTCTGTCTCTCGCTCTGTCTCTCTCTCTCTGTCTCTCGCTCTGTCTCTTTCTCTCTCTCTCTGTGTTCTGACCCTTTGTATCATGTGTCAGAGCTCTGAAGTCCAGTCAGCACTCTCTGTGCTCTCTGCTCATTGTGGACACACCGGGTTTCCAGAATCCTCGCATGGCCAAGCGCCAGCGCGGTGCCACCTTCGAGGAGCTGTGCCACAACTACGCCCAGGAGCGCCTGCAGACCCTGTTCCACGAACGCACCTTTGTACAGGAGCTGGAGAGATATAAGGAGGTGCAGAGATATACAGAGATGTACAGCACTGACAAATACCTTCACCATTACATAGTACAAGTATTCCTACTAACAGGATACCAATGATTTGGTATATTTTAACTTCCCTGAAGAATAAAATCATAATCGTCATTAACATACCTGTATTGTTTTAGTATGAAAATAACATAGAACGTCAGATTGAGCTTTTTTAATTGCAATGTCATTGCCTATAGACTCTTACATAAGAGGAACTGTGAAAATCACTGACTCCAATCACACCTAACCAACCGCTCTGTTCCCATCTAGGAAAACATAGAGCTTGCATTAGATGACATAGGGTCCAGTACCTCAATGTCTGTAGCAGCTATAGACCAAGCATCAACCCAAGCGCTGGTAAGGAGAATCTCTCTGTGCCTCTTTTGCATGTACAGTATCAGGAGGGGACTTTATCTTGGATTTCATCATGTTGTGAGCGTCAAGTGGGGTTAAACACAGTCCTTACTCTCTCTCTTCTTTGCCAATGATAGGGCTCCCCTAATTGAATCTTGAACTTTTTGACTCAGACAAGTGACTGTGTGTAAGCCATGTCAGGCTTATTACCTCTATCCAATTGACTTGCCTTTTTTTGGGGGGGGGGGATAGATATTAATTGCAGTCAAGTTTGATTCCTTGCCCCCTTGATGAGTTGAGAGCCTTTTTCAGTTAGGGTTGGCTTCTCAGAGCAAAGCTATCCAATTCAGTATATTTATGAGACGACTCTGCATGGCACGTGCTCTTAACAGAAATGGGTTGCATTGATGTGTATTGGCCCGCGAAAGTGACATTAACAAGAATTAGATCAAAAGTGAATGAGGATGGGGTAACACAGGAATTGATTGAAAAGTTGAGACGAAAGTAAATAACTTTGTTTGTTTGTGTGTGTGCGGTTTGCATCTGTGTGTTTGTGACGGTTTGCGTGTGTGCGGCTTGCGTGTGTGTGTGTGGTTTGTGTGTGTGTGTGTGCGGTTTGTGTGTGTATGTGTCAGTGAATGATTGCACAAGGGCATGCATGGCCAAACACGGCTATAAGTCAGACAAACAAATGCTATTGAACCAGCGGCATACTTATTGGAAACCAGCTAACACTCCGAGAAAAATACATCATGAAAAGATCAACAGAGCTATAGACCTAGATGAGGTGCGCCAAGCAAAATGCTATATTAGAATCCAAGTAATATCCACAGGTCATCTACCTCCAGCCTACAGGAAATAAGATTGTTCTGAATAAGAGAGGTTGTTATTTCTCATGTCTCTCTGAAAAGGATGTGACATTTACTTGACTTGGCAATGAATTAGTTGACTGCTACTAGAGAAACCAACTCAGTGAAACAGATCTGCACTGCTTCTAGCAGTTAAATCATGAAATTGTCAAATCATTTAAAAGGCTTTAGCTTCAGTAGGTTGTGGTGGTGAAGATACCCTGCCTGCACCTCCCTCCATCCACAGAGAGTCTACACTCTCTCATTAATAACACCATTCAGTATCAAAGTGGACTGTCAGAGAGCAAGGTTTCTAAATGCTCCACTGCCCAGGAGTGGATTTTAATAGCAGCTCTAGAATGAGGAAGCAAAGACTCATCTCTCGTATAGCTTCTTATTTACCGAAACGTTAGGATTGCCTTTACAAAATGACTTGTTTTGTTACAGAGATGTTGAATCATATTAGGTTGTTTGAACACTGTGCTGGTGCATAATGAGAAGTTTCTACAAGTGTCACAGCTAAGCAGGTGTAATGTTATGGCAACACTGGGCCAGGGATAAAGGCCGTGTTGGGACATTTAAACCATGAGTACAAAAAGAGGAGACTAGGTTGCTTTATTGGTTTTGGAGAGTGTTGCTCCGTATGGAGTTAAGTGGATGAGAGGAGGTGTGGATGACTGGTGGAGTGGAGATGGGTGAGCGTCTCTGTTGTGGCCTAATGTGTGTGTCTGAGGTGCTTGTGAAAGCTGCACCTGCATGTTGGACTGAGCTGTGGACCTAAGCTTTCTGCACAGCTGCTTCACTTGTGTTTGTGTTAGACTCAAGTGATAGATCCCCACCTCTCTAACCTGTGTGTGTTCTTGCGATGGTCCCAGGTGCGCACCCATCTGAGGACAGATGAGGCTCGAGGTCTGCTGTGGCTGATGGAGGAGGAGGCTGTGCAGCCAGGGGGCTCTGAGGACACTCTGCTGGAGAGACTCTTCAGTTACTACGGCCCCGACCAGGGGGACAACAAGGGACACGCCCTGCTCCTGAAGAGCGACAAGCCGCATCACTTCCTGTTGGGCCACAGCCACGGGACGGCCTGGGTGGAGTACGATGCTCAGGGTTGGCTGAGCCACGCCAAGCAGAACCCCGCCTCCCAGAACGCTGCCACTCTGCTGCAGGACTCACAGAAGTACACATTTAATTCACTGATTGTTCTCCATAGTAGCACTTTACAAAGAAAATATACTTACCTCTTTGTCTCTCTTGCGCTCTCTCTCTCTCTCTCTCTCTCTCTCTCTCTCTCTCCCTCTTTCTCTCTCTCTCTCTCTCTCTCTCTCTCTCTCTCTCTCTCTCTCTCTCTCAGGAAGAACATCAGCAGTCTGTTCTCTAGTCGTAGTGGAGGGCCCACAGTGCTGTCTGGCTCCATCGCAGGGCTGGAGGGGGGATCTCAGCTGGCCCTCCGTAGAGCCACTAGCATGAGGAAGACCTTCACCACCGGCATGGCCGCCGTCAAGAAGAAGAGCCTCTGTATCCAGATCAAACTGCAAGTGGTGAGTGGGGGGGTTTCTCCCTACCCAAGACCTACCTCTGCTTCCTCTTTGAGAGGGTTTAGGCCCAAGTTGCTCTTAAGAACTTTGTATGACAATTGTGTTATTCAAGTAAAACTATATTAACATTTATTTATACATGCAAATGTGTACAAAATTAAGTATTTGCCTTTGTTCGTGTGTGTGTGTGTTAATGCTTTAACTCCCTGCCTTCCGTCTCTCCAGGATGCTCTGCTGGACACGGTGCGCAGGTCAAGGGTTCACTTTGTCCACTGCCTGCTGCCCAAGGCAGACGCGCTGGGAGTTGGCATGGAGCCGCGCGTGGCCCATGGAGAGAGCTGCGACTCAGGCCTCATGCAGCTGGATGTGGGCCTCCTGAGGGCTCAGCTCCGTGGATCTAAACTTATCGACGCCTTGCGCATCTACAGACAAGGTAAGACTAGACACCACTCAAGTCAAGCAAAGTCATGGGAGAGGGACATTTTCCCCCTTAATTCGGAACTGTATGACAAATAAAAATGATTAGATAAATGTTGACCTTGTTCTGCCTTTTTCATAAAGGATACCCTGATCACATGGTGTTCTCTGAGTTCCGACGGCGCTTTGACGTGCTGGCACCCCACCTGACCAAAAAGCACGGATGCCACTACATGGTCACAGACGAGAAGAGGGTGAGTGTCGAGGCGTTCCCTCCACGAATGATAATATAAAAGCCTCCCTCCTTTCCTCCCTCTTTTCTCTCCCTCCCTCCCCCCTCCTAGATCTTCTCTTGTGTGTAATTAATTATGATTAGGTTGGCTGGCAGCATGCGGCTGGTGTGCTGATTAATTACGTGCCTCCTCTCTGTCCTCCCCTTCCATCCCTTCCTCCTCTCTCTCTGTCTTCAGTACCTACAGCTATTAGCATACCCTACCTACTCAGATGTGTGCTTAAAACGTCTGAATCTAGTAAATATATTTTCAGATGTAGAAATATTAAATATGAACCGTTGTAGCTGGAAATGAAGAAATGGTATAGACATTCTCTTGGCTGAAATGTTATTTTCATTGTTGTGTAAAGAGGTTGTGTTTTTGAAGTAGAGCTGTTAAAGAGGCCCTCTCTGTCACAGCTAAAACATACAGTGAGCTATAGAAGAGTTACAGAGGAAACCAGACACCTTGGAGACATGCTTAGGAAGAATAGCCTGCTCAGAAATAATGAATGGACAAAAAGGTACTTCATTCTCTGGAGATAGACAGATTGAGAGGGAGAGAGTGAGGAGAGACAGAAAGAAAGCAAGAGGGAGTAAGAGGTTTTCCCCTGCGTCAGCATCTTAGAAAATGTAGTTTTCCAGAAAAAACTCAGAGTCCTCTCTCTCAGAGCTAGAAGCCTGTCTGTATCTTCATCTTAGTATGGCTGTGTTACTGTTGCTGTGTTACTGTGGCTGAAGTGGCTTTATCCTCCACTGAGCCTGTTTACCTACCAGATCCAGTAATCCTGCGGAGATCCTCTGCCAACAGTCCTTTAAGTAACTGTCCACTTTTAAACATTCATATTATGTTAGCTCATACTCAAATAATGTGGTTGACTAATCCTATACTCGTATTGGAGAGAAAATACTTCAAAAACCCCACCTCATAGAGACTTTAAAAATATAAAGCTTTCTCTTTCCTCAGATAGGATGATGTCATCCTCCTGAGGAGGTTGAGCTGACCAATCAGTGGGCTACTCGTATGAATACTTTTAATGACTGGCATACACCCACAACATTCTGTTTTTGGGGTATGCCCACACCATTCCAACACAGAAAAGCTGCTTTTTAACATATTTAATTAAAACATTTTGGGAAGGAAAACTATTTCACTCATATTGTAATTAATCACAGGTCATATTTCATAGAAATCTGGAAACACTGGACAGTTACTTTAAAACAGCTGATTCTGTTCAAGTTAACTCCCATCCTCCCCCTTGAGGCTTCAGCTATCTTCCAACTTCACTTTGTAGTCGAACTTTAAAGACCTTCCTCCACCTCTCCTGAGACTGCTTTAGATACAGTCCATATTTAGACTGAATTGGAGGTTACAGATAGCTAGCTTGGTGCCGTAGCTGTAGCTGAGTTGTTTTGGTCTGCAGTCTCCTGGTGGATAGGCTGATGTTAGGGGTGTGTGCCTGTTGCTATGGTGCTGTGTGCAGTCCTTTTGGGTGAAGACAGAGGGATGCTGACTTTACGAGAGCACTGTCTGTCTGTTTGTCCATTTCTGTTGATCTCTTCATTGATCTGTCTGTCCGTTTTATCGGTTTGTTTCAGGCTGTGGAGGAGCTGTTGGAGTCTCTGGACTTGGAGAACAGCAGTTACCACATGGGCCTGAGCAGGGTAAGTAACACACACACCCACACACCCACAGACAGACAGACAGACAGACAGACAGACAGACAGACAGACAGACAGACAGACAGACAGACAGACAGACAGACAGATAATATGTAAACTAATAATAAACTATGTATAAGCCATTAATACATGCTTTGTAAAAGTGTTATAACTACAGGTGACACTATGACAATAGGTGTGAAGGCTTGGTACAGTCTAAATCAGGCCCTAGGTGTTCTGTGTCTGCCTGGGAGGGACAGCTGTTTACCCAGCATGCCCTTCTCTTTGGAATCATAGGTCTGTTGCTGTGGCACTGGTTCCTAGCTGCCGCTGGGTCCCTGGGCTGGCAGCCTTTGTCTGTTGGTTGGCACACACACACACACACACACGCTGATCAGGCTTGACTTTCAGTTGGGCCGGGGAAGGTTGCTCCACAGTTCTTCTGCTTCTTCAGAAAAAAAGATGTCTGGCTTTCTCTTTGTTGTTGTCCCTTCTGTTGCTCCCTGTAGCCATTGATTTTGGCAGGCGACTGCTCTCTTTGTTTGTGGCGCTTTGCCGTGGCGTGCCGATAACCCTCCACAAACACCAATCAGCACAGTGAGATTCAAACCTTTCAGATGCAAAATAGAAAATCCAAAGGAAAGGACGGGCTGATGAATGGCTAATTAGCAGAGGAGGCTTTTTCAGAATGTCCATGGAATAGAGGACAGCGGGAAGTTTTGTTCTGAAGTAGACAGTAGGAAAAGTATGTTTAGGGAAGTATTGTTCTGAAGTAGACAGTAGGAATGTCACGTCCTGACCAGTATAAGGGGTTATTTGTTATTGCAGTTTGGTCAGGACGTGGTAGAGGGGGTTTGTTTTATGTGTTCCGGGGTTTTTTGGTCTATGATCTATGTTAGTGTATTTCTATGTTCAGTCTAGTCTATCTATTTCTATGTTTAGTTCATTGGATTGACCTTCAATTGGAGGCAGCTGTTCCTCGTTGCCTCTGATTGAAGGTCCTATGTATAGGGGTGTTTTTGTAATGGGATTTGTGGGTAGTTGTCTCCTGTTTTGTGTCTGTGCACCTGACAGGACTGTTTAGTGGCGTTCATTGTTTTGTATACGTGTTTCTTTAGTTTTTTTCCTTCTTTTCAATAAATAAAAAAGATGAGTATACACGTTCCCGCTGCACCTTGGTCCAATCCTTACGACAACCATGACAAGGAAAAGTATGTTTAGGGAAGTATTGTTCTGAAGTAGACAGTAGGAAAAGTATGTTTAGGGAAGTATTGTTCTGAAGTAGACAGTAGGAAAAGTATGTTTAGGGAAGTATTGTTCTGAAGTAGACAGTAGGAAAAGTGTTTAGGGAAGTTTTGTTCTGAAGTAGACAGTAGGAAAAGTATGTTTAGGGAAGTATTGTTCTGAAGTAGACAGTAGGAAAAGTATGTTTAGGGAAGTATTGTTCTGAAGTAGACAGTAGGAAAAGTGTTTTAGGGAAGTATTGTTCTGAAGTAGACTGTAGGAAAAGTATGTTTAGGGAAGTATTGTTCTGAAGTAGACAGTAGGAAAAGTGTTTTAGGGAAGTATTGTTCTGAAGTAGACTGTAGGAAAAGTATGTTTAGGGAAGTTTTGTTCTGAAGTAGACAGTAGGAAAAGTGTTTAGGGAAGTATTGTTCTGAAGTAGACAGTAGGAAAAGTATGTTTAGGGAAGTATTGTTCTGAAGTAGACAGTAGGAAAAGTGTTTAGGGAAGTATTGTTCTGAAGTAGACAGTAGGAAAGGGTTTTAGGGAAGTATTGTTCTGAAGTAGACAGTAGGAAAAGTATGTTTAGGGAAGTATTGTTCTGAAGTAGACAGTAGGAAAAGTATGTTTAGGGAAGTATTGTTCTGAAGTAGACAGAAGGAAAAGTATGTTTAGGGAAGTATTGTTCTGAAGTAGACAGTAGGAAAAGTATGTTTAGGGAAGTATTGTTCTGAAGTAGACAGAAGGAAAAGTATGTTTAGGGAAGTATTGTTCTGAAGTAGACAGTAGGAAAAGTATGTTTAGGGAAGTATTGTTCTGAAGTAGACAGTAGGAAAAGTGTTTAGGGAAGTTTTGTTCTGAAGTAGACAGTAGGAAAAGTGTTTAGGGAAGTATTGTTCTGAAGTAGACAGTAGGAAAAGTGTTTTAGGGAAGTATTGTTCTGAAGTAGACAGTAGGAAAAGTGTTTAGGGAAGTATTGTTCTGAAGTAGACAGTAGGAAAAGTGTTTAGGGAAGTATTGTTCTGAAGTAGACAGTAGGAAAAGTATGTTTAGGGAAGTATTGTTCTGAAGTAGACAGTAGGAAAAGTGTTTAGGGAAGTATTGTTCTGAAGTAGACAGTAGGAAAAGTATGTTTAGGGAAGTATTGTTCTGAAGTAGACAGTAGGAAAAGTGTTTAGGGAAGTATTGTTCTGAAGTAGACAGTAGGAAAAGTATGTTTAGGGAAGTATTGTTCTGAAGTAGACAGTAGGAAAAGTGTTTAGGGAAGTATTGTTCTGAAGTAGACAGTAGGAAAAGTGTTTAGGGAAGTATTGTTCTGAAGTAGACAGTAGGAAAAGTATGTTTAGGGAAGTATTGTTCTGAAGTAGACTGTAGGAAAAGTGTTTAGGGAAGTTTTGTTCTGAAGTAGACAGTAGGAAAGTATGTTTAGGAAATTTGACATTGTGTGTGTGTGTGTGTGTGTGTGTGTGTGTGTGTGTGTGTGTGTGTATATCTTTCCATCTCTCATCATGCTGAGAAAAACACCAAGCCCCAACTGACCCACTGGAACGGCCCACAACCTCAGTCGATCTTTAGAGTTCCATTCAGAGACCACGAGGTCCAATATGTTCC
The DNA here is from genome assembly GCF_901001165.1 of Salmo trutta. NCBI lineage: Eukaryota > Metazoa > Chordata > Actinopteri > Salmoniformes > Salmonidae > Salmo > Salmo trutta. Next base: position 71,953,236 of record NC_042969.1, on the reverse strand, counting down.
TACGTCCACGCTGACTCATCCCGCTATGGGGGAAGGCCTGTGTGACTGGGCCTTTTACTGTGACACATCACACATGCCATTGGCGTTGCTCAGTGGTTGCATCACTAGCGGGTCGTGATGGTGGGCGAGAAAGTCACAGGCTGGAGAGTGTTCTCTCAGCTCCTCGTTGTGATGTGATAGTGTGTCTGTGTGTTCTACTCAGTCTACTGCATAGGAATAGGCAAAGACAAAGGGGATACCTAGTCAGTTGCACAACTGAATGCATTCAACTGAAATGTGCCTTCCACATTTAACCCAACCCCTCTGAATCGGAGAGGGGGAGGGGGCTGCCTTCATCAACATCCACGTCATCGGCACCCGGGAAACAGTTAGAAGTGTGCATTATTAATGCAAGCATACCATGCAAGCTGTTGATTTGTTAACATGTCTTTTTGGATCCATTTAACAGAATGCCCATACAGTGTGTGATAAATCCTCTACTACTGACAATAGAGGAAGCAAACTCAATCCGATGTTCTCTGGAGGTAAAGACAACCTCTCCAGTCGGAGTCGTTGCCCTACAGCAGAGAAGTGTGGGTGTGTTGGTGACCGCGCCCAGCCCACTCTCTGCATGTGCTATTGGCTTGACTGTACACACACTTCCCTGAGAGCTGGGCTCTGAACTTTGATTGTGCTGTGTAAAGTGTTTCCTCTCATCCTGTGCCTCTGATAGAGGATAATAGGTTGTTAAGGGCCCTGGAGTACTGTGTTAGATCAGTCCTGATGCATCATGATGCAGTTTTTGCATAACACTACCACAGCTCTCGTCTTGAGGAGCCGCTTGGTGAAATCTGAACAAATCACTCTGTAGACTAACCAGCTCAATTGTTTTAGAGTTGAAGAAAACACAGTGCCTCTGACTAACTGGAGATGACGGCTAAATCCAAGAGAAGTTTCTCCACAACTTTACCTGTCGTTTTAGTTTCCCCAGAAACTTCCTGTCTTTGTTATTTTCCTTACTGTAGCCGTGGCAGCCACATGTGTTGCTAACACAAGGGAGTTTTAATGAGGATTTTGTGAAGTTAAGCATAGCTCTTCCAGTAACACTATTAGCATGCTAATGCAATTCAACAACATTCAAAGAGTTTGATGAGCTCTCAGCTCTGGCCTGAGAAACTGTAGAGAAGTCCACCAGCAGCAACCCACTCAATCTCCCAGAGCAGATCAGAGAATGGAAATGACTCTAAAGCGTTTGAGGTAATCCAACTAAATTAAAAGCCCCCAATGTAAACGCCATTGAAATGCAAAGTAAACGCAGGACTTGATGTAGTTGATTTGCAATCCCTGAATCCCAGCTGTATGGTTGAAGATCTTTAGGGGAATTCCAACTCCCTGAATCATGGAAAAACAAATTAATGTAATTATTGTTTGTATGCGTCAATGCCCACAAATGAAAATGTTTCAAATATTTAGTTTCATGTTTACGTTACTTCTATTCCATAGTATTGTGCAACCTTGCACAGACACATGCTCCCTGTCTGACTTCAATACAATTCACTTTTGTGTCATGATTAATCAGTATCTAACTGTCCCTGTCTCTCACCAGGTGTTCTTCAGAGCGGGGACCCTGGCCAAACTGGAGGAGCAGAGAGATGTCCAGACCAGACGCAACATCACCATGTTCCAGGCTGCCTGCAGAGGATACCTGGCCAGACAGGCTTTCAAGAAGAGGAAGGTGAGTGAGTGCTCTCAACCCAGTTCTTACCAGCCCAAAGCCCAGGTCAGATTAGATGGCGAAATGAGCTAAACTGACCTTAGATCAGCAAAACTGACCGTTTCGTGCCCCTCGACCACGTCACTGTTGGTTCCTAATGCCTACACTTTCAAAGCCGATGCCTATCATTGTCCTTGAAGAGCTGTCCCTTGCCAGTACAGAAAGTGCTTGTGTCAGGGTTGCTTTGCTGCTCTCTTTGTTCGCCGCCTCAGACAATGTCTTGGGAACTGAAGCTTCCCATTCGATCATATGGTTATTTGTCCCCTACGACACGTTCTAATTTATCTTCCGTTATAGGGAAGTTAGTCAATGTGTTGCCATGAAAACCAAAGAGAAGACACGTGTGCTTCTTTCAGAGAGGAAGAGAATATTCCCAAGGAAGTATTAGAATGATAGTCTCCCTCTCTCTACCCTCTTCTCTCGCTCTCTCTCTGCCTCGTATTAACGGCATGCTCTCGCTCCATTGCTAGCTCTGCCACCCACATCTGTGGGGCGGTTTAGCGGCTCACTAAATCAGAAGTTCATCAGAGCACAGTGTCATAAATCCATCCTGTCTCCGCTGGCCCCCGGCCCAGCAGATAGCCTTCCATCTGCTCCTCTGGGACACACACACACACACCCCCCCACGTCCCCTCAATCACAGCCTTATCGATTACCGCACCAGAACACACACACACCTCGCCTTATTCCCTGCCCTCTCAGTCTCTCCCTCCATTTTAGCATTCCTCTCTGTCTCTCACTATAACCTGACCTCTGATCTATGTAGGGGTGATGACGGTCAAAAAGGAAAGGACTGACACACCTATAGTACAGGCTGTCTCCTTACCTATTTGAATAGTAATAACTTTATTTATACACGAGTGGTGGGGGAAACTAGAAGGCTGGTCTTTCTACAGGGTGAGATTATTATTATAGACGCCTGTCATAATACTTGGTCCAGTCATGAGGGATTGGAGAGACACGGCAGGGACAGAGCTGTATGTATGTGTGTGTGCGTTTGGCGGATGAAAACAGCCCACACACACCCTATATGCCCCACCACACCAGAGTGAGCATGACGACCAGGGATATAACACCCTCCACTGAATGACTGGAACCACCGGTGGGGATCTATTCAGCTCTGTGTGTTGTCCTGTACTGTCTTGTGTTGTGTGTTTCTGTGTGTGGGTGCTTGTCTGTGTACGTGAGGGTGTGAGAGAGTGGTTAGTGTGAATTAATTGTGTAGCAGAAGCCTACATGTGAGTCTTGGTGTGTCCATGTGTGTTTGGACAGATTGGGCTTCGACCGCTGTCTTCCCAGTCCCTGCCATGCCCATCTCTGGTAGTTCTTTGGTGCTGAGCTGGGCTCAAGGTTGCTGTCTTTAAGTTGCTTTTCAAGGACAGTGGGCTTCTCTTTACTGCTCTGCCTGCTTCATTTGAGTGCTGCCTCTCTCTATAAGTAACACAAGTTGTTTTTCCTGATTGTTTGTTTTGATTTAGGAACAGGATATTGATAGTTTCCTTTGTTTGCGAAGTGTTTAGTTGTAAACGACTCCATGAAGAGTGATTGTCATTCCTCACAGTGTGACTGGCTGAGGGTCAGACTGGACTGGAGAGGGTTGTGTAATGCTGGGAGGTAGAGTTCTTTAAGGGTTCAAAAAGTTGGACCTGTTCTGAAATGGACTTGGTGCTTTCCCACCCAGACCCGATATGCATAAATATATTTTTTAAATGTAGAAACCCATTCCGAAGAGGACAACTAGAATCATTCCGTATAGACCTGGTTGGATCCAGACCCTATCCAAGTGAGGGAAGCAGCAGAAAAGCACTTTTTAAAGCTACTTGATTAACCAGAGCTGATAAAGCACGAGAGGAGGGAGAGAAAGAGGAGCCGCTCTAGCAGGCGGGGGAGGGGCTGTACTGTGAGGAGGGAGGGAGGGAGGTAGACAGCAACCAACCAAGAAGACTCGCACTACAGTAGACTAATAGCTGCCATAGCTAGGTTATTTATCATCAAACATCTTCCACTGATTAGATATCTCCTAACTTTTGCCACACACGGAGGCTCTATGATTGTAGCCTATTGCCACTTTGATGACTTATGATTGGCCAACAAGCTACACGCGCCACACTCCTCTCGTGAAAAGCAACAATATCACCACTACAAAGGCTTTTGTGAGCCAACGTTCTGCATTACAATGTGTTTCGGTGTACAGTACAGTATGCTACCCTCCAGCAGTTCTGAAAGGTACAGAACCCTACCCTCCAGCAGTTCTGAAAGGTACAGTACAGGACACTACCCTCCAGCAGTTCTGAAAGGTACAGTACAGGACACTACCCTCCAGCAGTTCTGAAAGGTACAGTACAGAATGCTACCCTCCAGCAGTTCTGAAAGGTACAGTACAGGACACTACCCTCCAGCAGTTCTGAAAGGCACAGTACAGTATGCTACCCTCCAGCAGTTCTGAAAGGTACAGAACCCTACCCTCCAGCAGTTCTGAAAGGTACAGTACAGGACACTACCCTCCAGCAGTTCTGAAAGGTACAGTACAATATGCTACCCTCCAGCAGTTCTGAAAGGTACAGTACAGGACACTACCCTCCAGCAGTTCTGAAAGGTACAGTACAGGACCCTACCCTCCAGCAGTTCTGAAAGGTACAGTACAGTATGCTACCCTCCAGCAGTTCTGAAAGGTACAGTACAGGACACTACCCTCCAGCAGTTCTGAAAGGTACAGTACAGGACCCTACCCTCCAGCAGTTCTGAAAGGTACAGTACAGTATGCTACCCTCCAGCAGTTCTGAAAGGTACAGTACAGGACACTACCCTCCAGCAGTTTTTAAAGGTACAGTACAGGACCCTACCCTCCAGCAGTTCTGAAAGGTACAGTACAGTATGCTACCCTCCAGCAGTTCTGAAAGGTACAGTACAGGACACTACCCTCCAGCAGTTCTGAAAGGTACAGTACAGGACACTACCCTCCAGCAGTTCTGAAAGGTACAGTACAGGACACTACCCTCCAGCAGTTCTGAAAGGTACAGTACAGGACACTACCCTCCAATTGTTCTGAAAGGTACAGTACAGGACACAACCCTCCAGCAGTTCTGAAAGGTACAGTACAGTATGCTACCCTCCAGCAGTTCTGAAAGGTACAGTACGGGACACTACCCTCCAGCAGTTCTGAAAGGTACAGTACAGTATGCTACCCTCCAGCAGTTCTGAAAGGTACAGTACAGTATGCTACCCTCCAGCAGTTCTGAAAGGTACAGTACAGGACACTACCCTCCAGCAGTTCTGAAAGGTACAGTACAGGACACTACCATCCAGCAGTTCTGAAAGGTACAGTACAGGACACTACCCTCCAGCAGTTCTGAAAGGTACAGTACAGGACACTACCCTCCAGCAGTTCTGAAAGGTACAGTACAGGACACTACCCTCCAGCAGTTCTGAAAGGTACAGTACAGGACACTACCATCCAGCAGTTCTGAAAGGTACAGTACAGGACCCTATCCTCCAGCAGTTATGAAAGGTACAGGACACTACCCTCCAGCAGTTATGAAAGGTACAGTACAGGACACTACCCTCCAGCAGTTATGAAAGGTACAGTACAGGACACTACCCTCCAGCAGTTCTGAAAGGTACAGTACAGGACACTACCCTCCAGCAGTTATGAAACGTACAGTACAAGACCCTATCCTCCAGCAGTTATGAAACGTACAGTACAGGACACTACCCTCCAGCAGTTCTGAAAAGTACAGTACAGGACACTACCATTCAGCAGTTCTGAAAGGTACAGTACAGGACCTTACCCTCCAGCAGTTATGAAAGGTACAGGACACTACCCTCCAGCAGTTATGAAAGGTACAGTACAGGACACTACCCTCCAGCAGTTATGAAAGGTACAGTACAGGACACTACCCTCCAGCAGTTATGAAACGTACAGTACAAGACCCTATCCTCCAGCAGTTATGAAACGTACAGTACAGGACACTACCCTCCAGCAGTTCTGAAAAGTACAGTACAGGACACTACCCTCCAGCAGTTCTGAAAGGTACAGTACAGGACACTACCCTCCAGCAGTTCTGAAAGATACAGTACAGGACACTACCCTCCAGCAGTTCTGAAAGGTACAGTACAGGACACTACCCTCCAGCAGTTCTGAAAGGTACAGAACCCTACCCTCCAGCAGTTCTGAAAGGTACAGTACAGGACACTACCCTCCAGCAGTTCTGAAAGGTAGTTACAGTTTAGTTCAATGTGTTTTCATTTGATCTGATTAACAGGAAGTTGACGTTGTTTTATTGAAGTTGCACAAGTTTGCACAATTCTAGCTAAGAAGCCAAGGCATGTTTTAGAGGAAAATGCATGTTGAGGAGAGTGGTCGTGGTAAATATTTGTGAGGCTTGTGTCGTATCAAGGTAAGCTGGTTTGATATTTACAGGAAAATATTCTGTATGTACAGCTAAGCAAGCAGACTCACACTTGATTCCAAGGCAGTGCAGGGTATTACATTTGAACCTTTGGCCCATATTTCTCAGAAACACAAGATGATGATTTCCTCATCTGAACACTGACGTCCCCACTGCCCAAAAATCTATTAGTTTGTTTCTCTATGTCTATTTGATTGCTCCGGGGGGCTCCCCGCACCTTGAAGTCCTCTCAGCCTGAGCCAAACCCTCACAGGGATTTGTTTTCAAAGCGCTTTGAGGGAGAAAAGAGAGAGAGTGTTCCTTCTCTGAAACGGTACTTCACCATGGGGGAATAGACGAATAGAAGGGATGCGGCACAGCGTTTGAAGCCCACAGCCTCCTCTCTCTTTGACATTCATGTGGATAGAACGAGTGACAGCATGGTGAAGATGGAGGAGCATGGGGGATTCCTCCTTTCAGCCAGTCAGCCCATAGTGTGTCTAATTAAATCGTTGCTTTAAGACAAAGCTTCTTCCCCGACTGGGAACAGGTGTGTGTCAGTGCATGCATGCGTTACATCTATGGCCTTGTGTGCTCAGCAAAGGCCATGTAGCTTCACAGACACTCAAAGGGAACTCTGTAAAGGAGAGGCAGAAGGCAGAGTAAAAAGGAAGACCGAGACAAAGAAAGAGAAATGAATACATTCTGCTCCTGTGTTTCTCTAAGACCGTCAATACCTGTTTGACACAGACATATCTTCTTTCTAAAGGCTGCAAGACCTTAGTCTAAATCCCTCTGGTGTTGTATATGAGCTCTCTGTATGGCTGAGGAACAGAAAGATCAACACTGACACCCCCCCCTTATTGAGTCAACACATGATTTGTTAGACTTGTTTAGGTCTATGCATGACAAACAAGCTTTAGAGGACATAACCTGCATGCCTGTTCAGTCAGTGACCATGATGGCCAAGCAACATGTATGTGCTCTCACGGCGTGACGAATAAGAATCACCGTCATTCACCGTGTTCACCGTCATTGTGCTGTTCTAATTGAGTTGTGAGATAATGGGTGGTTTATTGGATATTCCCATGTTGCGGGAGCATGTATCTCCTCCTAATGCCTTTTTAACAAGGTGCCAAAGTGGTATCGATGTTTGATTACATTTCTCTGAAGAGGTCTGTCTCAGCTCTTAAAGCCGTGAGAAGCCAGAAGAACTTTGGATTGTCTTGATTCTAGCTCGCCCAAATCGTCACACTTGATGCAAGTGTCTGTTATTGTGCTAGTAGACAATGACACTAAGCAATGCCATTTCTTCTTTTCTTTATTTATCAAAAGTTACATATTTCATATAAACAGTGCATTCGGAAAGTATTCAGACCCCTTCCCCCTTTCCACTTTTTGTTAAGTTACTGCCTTATTCTAAAATTGATTCAATCAAAATTTTCCTCATCAATCTACACACATTACCCCTTAGGGACAGACGTTCCGCTAAGGGGTAATGTGATTGGAGTCCACCTATGGTAAATTCAATTGATTGGACATGATTTGGAAAGGCACTCACCTTTCTATATAACAAAGTACAAAGAGATCCTTGATGAAAACCTGCTCCAGAGCGCTCAGGACCTCAGACTGGGGCGAAGGTTCACCTTCCAACAGGACAAAGCCCCTTAGGACACAGCCAAGACAATGCCGGAGTGGCTTCGGGACAGGTCCTTGAGTGGCCCAGCCAGAGCCCAGACTTGAACCCGACCTAACATTGCTGGAGAGACCTGAAAATACCTGTGCAGCGACGCTCCCCATCCAACCTGACAGAGCTTGAGAGGATTTGCATAGAATAATTTAAGTAACTCTGAATGTTTATGTAAATGTGATATTTCCATTTTTTATTTGTAATAAATTTGCACAAAATTCAAAAAAACGATTTTTGATTCTTGAATTTTTTTTTAATGGAAATATATATATATATATATATATATATATATATATATATATATATTTCCATTAAAAAAAACTTCAAGAATCATACATGTTGGCAGACATAACAGCAGACACAAACACCCACACACACAGTGTTGTAAGTCCCTCTGCTCTTCTGCATGTGTTTCAGATCCAGGACCTGGCTATCCGCTGTATCCAGAAGAACATCAAGAAGAACAAGGGAGTGAAGGGCTGGCCCTGGTGGAAGGTGTTCACCACAGTTCGCCCCCTTATAGAGGTCCAGCTCACAGAGGAGCAGATACGCGGCAAAGACGTGAGTACACACACACCCTCCATCTACTGTTGATCAGAGGTGTAATCATTACTCCCAACAGTTCCAAAATATTCAGTTTTGCAACAAAAAGTATATTTTCTATTGGACAGGTTCATCAAACAGGAATGGACCTACCTGAATCTGTCCAATAGAAATGCTAGTTTTTTCTATTGTTGTTGCAAAACAGAACGTTTTTTCCGACTGTTTGGTAGTAATGATTACACCCCAGCATTTGATTCCCTTCCCCTGCTTTATAGAGACTATACAGATTTAGCTCCCTCTAATACTGTAATACATTTTCTCTCTCCCCCCTCACTCTCTCGTTCTGTCTATCTGTTCCCAGGAGGAGATCCAGCAGCTGAAAGGGAGGCTGGAGAAGGTGGACAAGGAGAGGAACGAGCTGAGACTCAACAGTGACCGCCTGGAGAGCAGGGTACACACACACACACACACACACACACACACAACATACAAACTGTGTTGCAGACTAATATAAGATAACACATTGTACCAGCGGATCTGTCTGTATAAATAAAGGATGAACAGATAGAGGTTTTATGTCATGAAGTTTAACTGTATTGCACTGTATGCATAAGACAGGATGCATGTGTAGTAGTAATAAACACATTATTTTTACCCTCTTGCTTATTGCAATTGTGTGTATATGCCAGATCACAGAGCTCTCGTCAGAGCTGGCAGACGAGAGGAACACAGGCGAGTCGGCCTCTCAGCTGCTGGAGTCCGAGACCTCAGAGAGACTGAGACTGGAGAAAGACATGAAGGACCTGCAGGTTAACACTGTTAACACTGGAGAAATGAGACATCCTTAACTGTTGTTGGATGAACACAATTATTTAATTCATTATTTAACCAGATAGGTAAATGGAAAACCGATTCTGATTTGCAATGACAACCTTGCCAGTTCTGTTGGCTGCAACGTAATGGTGTGATCAGATTGTTGACCCTGCCTTCCCCATCCTTTTAGTTTTCTATTTGGCATTTGACATGATTGTTTTTTTCAGGATATTTCAACTAGATGGGATAGATTTTTCCACTGACTGCTCAGACAGCACATGCTGATGGGCTGGGCTGGGTACAAATTACCTCGCTTCTAGAAATGAGAGATTGTGTCGTTTAGAGGAAGTGTGTGTGTGTGAGCAATGAGCGTGTTTGTGTGTGTACGTGCAAGTGCAATGTGAGGTCTATCTGTCAGTATTTCTAACTTGGTTTATAATGTGTTTGTGTATTAATGCATGGCCTGGGATTCTCTCCCCAGACTAAGTTTGACTCGATGAAGAAGTCTATGGACTCTATGGAGATGGAGGTGATGGAGACCAGACTCCTCAGAGCCTCTGAGCTCAATGGAGAGATGGACGATGACGACACAGGTCAGCGCCACACAGACACGTTTGTTTTACTATCCTTGTGGGGACCAAAACATTTATTCCCATTCAAAATCTGATTTTCCCTAACCCTAAACATAACCCTTAACCTAACCCTAACCTTAATTCTAAACCTAACCTTACCTTAACCCCTAATCCCTAACCCTAACCTTAATTCTAACCCTAAGCCTGAAATGTTCCCACATGTCTGAGTTTTCCTTGTTGTACTATCCATGTGAGGACTTCTGGGTCCCCACAAGGATAGTAAAACCAAACCACACACACACACACTGTTGCTATGGTGACAATTTAGCACCATGAAAACCATCACACAAAGGTACACCCCAAGACCAGGATCAAAGTAGGCTGGTTCTGGTTGTCCTTTCAGTTGCCCAGTTATTTGGTTGGATCAAGCTGACCACCCCTGTAGACTGCAGCGGCTGCCTGAAATCAATGAGGAGACAAAAGGTTTTGCAGGACATGGTGTAGAAATTGATTATAAAAGACTGCAGGCGTCCTCAAATTATATTTGGACACATGCCGAACAGACTTCCGGCTAGACAGCGAATGCAGGCTTTATTTGGCCATTCTGAATGTAGAATAGATTTTTGTCTGTGTTTTGTTTGAATGTTTCAACACCCCACACTTTACGTGGAATAGACAACCCTGTGTAAGAGATACATGTACAGGCCATAACAGTACTGTACAGACTTTAATATGGCTTCAAAACAGCTTGATACATTTCCTCCTGACTAATGCAAACCCCTTCCATGGTCAACCAGACTTCCTTTCAAACTGGCTAATCAATTTCATCTTAGTTCTATTTGAAGGCATATTGAATGCAATGGAGGCTGCTGAGGGGAGGACAGCTCATAATAAAGGCTGGACCGGAGTAAATGGAAACCATGGTTTTGATACCATTCCACTAATTCTGCTCCAGCCATTACCACAAACCTGTCCTCCCCAATTAAGATGACACCAACCTCCTGGGATTGAATGTTGACGTGGTGTGGTTCTTGTAGTGCTGTCCATGACCTGTCTGCTAACTGTGCTGTCGCATGTTGTGTCTGTTAGGGGGAGAGTGGAGACTGAAGTATGAGAGGGCCATCAGAGAGACAGAGTTCACCAAGAAGAGGTTACAGCAGGAGTTTATTGACAAGCTGGAGGTGGAGCAGCAGAACAAACGACAGCTGGAGAGGAGGGTAAGGCAGCGTCGGACACACACTTCTAACTCAACCTCACACTGCTTACACACACTTGCATGTTGGGATTTACACCTACCTCATCTAGCCACACACACACACACATGCTCACAGGCAAAAAAACTTAGCTCATATCCTTCCTTCCTTCTGTCCAGAAGCAGTTTACTAGTGTTTTTGGTGGGTCTCTGTCCCTCCTTTTCTTTCTCCTTTCCTCATTGCTGGGCAAGTGTCTGTCTGTCACTGTCTTTGTCTATCTCTGTCTGCCGTTTATTTTTCTCTCTGTCTTTTTCTCAGCCCCTTGCTCTGTTTTTGACACCTCCTCTGAGCTTTCTCATAAAACGTCAAATAAAGCTTTACACTCCCTGAGCGCTCACTCAGTGAGACATAAAAGGAGCAGTGAAGCAATAACTAGTCTTTTCTTTCTCTTTCTGTGCGTCTCACCTGGTCGGCCACTCAGACAGACAGCTTGACAGAAGCTAACGGAACCTTTGACCTCTTTCATGCCTCTGCTTATTTTGAAAAAAAGATTTTAAATGTTACACATCTCTCTCTTTATCTCCCTCCCTCTCTCCTTCTCCAGCTAAGTGACCTCCAGGCAGACAGTGAGGAGGGGCAGCGTACGGCCCAACAGCTGAAGAAGAAGTGCCAGAGATTGACGGCTGAGCTACAGGACACCAAGCTACACCTGGAGGGCCAGCAGAGCCGCAACCACGACCTGGAGAAGAAACAGAGGAAGTGAGTTCAGTTCATACCGCACACCCTCTGTAGGCTGACAAAGACGTTTGTCCCATGTGTAACTCTGTGTTGCTTGTGTCACACTGCTTTGCTCTATCTTGGCCAGGTCGCAGTTGTAAATGTGAACTTGTTCTCAACTGGCCTACCTGGTTAAATAAAGGTGAAATAAAAAAATAAAACAATACCGACCTTAGAGATAGAGGACTCCCGTACTCAAAAGCCCATTTTAGCACGGGCAGCGCCATTGAGGACTTTCACCATTTTGAAGTAGTCAACTAGGTGGGACTTCCTATGGGTTAAGAAAGGATCACTTAATTCCATTCGGGTCACCAGAAGGGATCAGCCAATGAATTATACTTGTGAGAAAACATTCCATAACTGCAGGAGGCAGTAAATCGCCAACCTTGGCTTTATACCTGTTCAAACAACACTCTAGGTGACAGTATGCACCCTTTTAGTTTGTTTACCAACTCGTAGAAGTAGTAGAAGAAAAAAATTGAGTACTTCAAAATGGAGAGGGCCTCAATGGCGCTGCCTGTGCTCTCCTAGATGCCACAATGGGACAGATACATTTATGCGATGTCTAACTAAGTCTTTGATACAGACACACACACATACACAGAGAGGTGTGCGCCACACACACACACACACACACACACACACACACACACACACATACACACTCATACAGTATGTTCAGATCTGCAACTACAACCTGATACTACTCATACTGTCGCCCTCACTGTGACGTGAAGAAGAAACAGAGCTCACTACCTTAGATCTTCAATGTAACTTCAAATATTTTAAGTCCTGGATAAAACACCACATTACTGTCTCAATCGCTCTCCCCCCCTCTCTCTCGCTCTCAATCTCTCTCCCCCCCCTCTCTCTCTCAATTCAATTTCAATTTAAGGGGCTTTATTGGCATGGGAAACATATGTTTACATTGCCCAAGCAAGTGAAATAGATTTAAAAAAAAAAGTGAAATAAACAATACACATTTACAGTAAACATTACACTCACAAAAGTTCCAAAAGAATAAAGACATTTCAATGTCATATTGTGTTGTAATGATGTGCAAGTAGTACAAAAGGAAAAATAAATAAACATAAATATAGGTTCAAATCAAATGTTATTTGTCACATACACATGGTTAGCAGATGTTAATGCGAGTGTAGCGAAATGCTTGTGCTTTTAGTTCCGACCATGCAGTAATATCTAACAAGTAATCTAACAATTTCACAACAACTACCTTATACACACAAGTAAAGGAATGAATAAGAATATGTACATAAAAATATATGAATGAGTGATGGCCGAACGGCATAGGCAAGATGCAGTAGATGCTATAGAGTACAGTATATACATATGAGATGAGTAATGTAGGGTGTGTAACATTATATAAAGTGGCATTGTTTAAAGTGGCTAGTGATACATTTATTACATAAATTTTTCCATTATTAAAGTGGCTAGAGTTGAGTCAGTATGTTGGCAGCAGCCCCTCAATGTTAGTGGTGGTTGTTTAACAATCGGATGGCCTTGAGATAGAAGCTGTTTTTCAGTCTCTCGGTCCCAGCTTTGATGCACCTGTACTGACCTCGCCTTCTGGATGGTAGCGGGGTGAACAGGCAGTGGCTCGGGTGGTTGTTGTCCTTGATGATCTTTTTGGCCTTCCTGTGACATCGGGTGGTGTAGGTGTCCTGGAGGGCAGGTAGTTTTCCCCCGGTGATGCGTTGTGCAGACCTCACTACCCTCTGGAGAGTCTTGCGGTTGTGGGCAGAGCAGTTGCCGTACCAGGCGGTGATACATTCAGACAGGATGCTCTCGATTGTGCATCTGTAAAAGTGTGTGAGTGTTTTTGGTGACAAGCCAAATTTCTTCAGCCTCCTGAGGTGGAAGAGGCGCTGCTGCGCCTTCTTCACCACGCTGTCTGTGTGGGTGGACCATTTCAGTTTGTCCGTGATGTGTACGCCGAGGAACTTAAAACTTCCCACCTTCTCCACTACTGTCCCATCAATGTGGATAGGGTGCTGCTCCCTCTGCTGTTTCCTGAAGTCCACGATCATCTCCTTTGTTTTGTTGACATTGAGTGTGAGGTTATTTTCCTGACACCACACTCCAAGGGCCCTCACCTCCTCCTTGTAGGCTGTCTCGTCGTTGTTGGTAATCAAGGCTACCAGGTAATCAAGCCTACTGTAGTGTCGTCTGCAAACTTGATGATTGAGTTGGAGGCGTGCATGGCCACGCAGTCGTGGGTGAACAGGGAGTACAGGAGAGGGCTGAGAACGCACCCTTGTGGGGCCCCAGTGTTGAGGATCAGCGGGGTGGAGATGTTGTTTCCTACCCTCACCACCGGGGGGCGGCCCATCAGGAAGTCCAGGACCCAGTTTCACAGGGCAGGGTTGAGACCCAGGGTCTCAAGCTTAATGACGAGTTTGGAGGGTACTATGGTGTTAAATGCTGAGCAGTAGTCGATGAACAGCATTCTTACATAGGTATTCCTCTTGTCCAGATGGGTTAGGGCAGTGTGCAGTGTGATTGCGATTGCGTCGTCTGTGGACCTATTGGGGCGGTAAGCAAATTGGAATGGGTCTAGGGTGTCAGGTAGGGTGGAGGTGATATGGTCCTTGACTAGTCTCTCAAAGCACTTCATGATGACGGAACTGAGTGCTACGGGGCAGTAGTCATTTAGCTCAGTTACCTTAGCTTTCTTGGGAACAGGAACAATGGTTGCCCTCTTGAAGCATGTGGGAACAGCAGACTGGGATAAGGATTGATTGAATATGTCTGTAAACACACCAGCCAGCTGGTCTGCACATGCTCTGAGGACGCGGCTGGGGATGCCGTCTGGACCTGCAAACTTGCGAGGGTTAACACATTTAAATGTTTTACTCACGTTGGCTGCAGTGAAGGAGAGCCCGCAGGTTTTGGTAGCGGGCCGTGTCAGTGGCACTGTATTGTCCTCAAAGCGAGCAAAGAAGTTCTTTAATTTGTCTGGGAGCAAGACATCGTGGTCCGCGACGGGGCTGGTTTTTCTTTTGTAGTCCGTGATTGACTGTAGACCCTGCCACATACCTCTCGTGTCTGAGCCGTTGAATTGCGACTCCACTTTGTCTCTGTACTGACGCTTAGCTTGTTTGATTGCCTTGCGGACGGAATAGCTACACTGTTTGTATTCGGTCATGTTTCCGGTCACCTTGCCCTGATTAAAAGCAGTGGGTCGCACTTTCAGTTTTGTGCGAATGCTGCCATCAATCCACGGTTTCTGGTTGGGGAATGTTTTAATAGATGCTGTGGGTACAACATCACCGATGCACTTGCTAATAAACTCGCTCACCGAATCAGCGTATTCATCAATGTTGTTGTTCGACGCTATACGGAACATATCCCAGTCCACATGATCGAAGCAAACTTGAAGCGTGGAATCCGATTGGTCGGACCAGCGTTGAACAGACCTGAGCACGGGTACTTCCTGTTTTAGTTTCTGTCTATAGGTTGGGAGCAACAAAATGGAGTCGTGGTCAGCTTTTCCGAAAGGGGGGCGGGGAAGGGCTTTATATGCGTCGCGGAAGTTAGAATAACAATGATCCAGGGTTTTGCCAGCCCGGGTCGCGCAATCGATATACTGATAAAATGTGTATATATATTCTCTTCGATCATAATCACAGTCGTGTGTATATATATATACAACTGTGATTATGATCGAAGAGAATTCTCTTGGTAGATAATGCGGTCGGCATTTGATTGTAAGGAATTCTAGGTCAGGTGAACAAAAGGACTTGAGTTCCTGTATGTTGCTATAATCACACCATGTCTCGTTAATCTTAAGGCATACACCCCCGCCCTTCTTCTTACCAGAGAGATGCTTCTTTCTGTTGGTGCGATGCGTGAAGAAACCAGGCGGCTGTACCGACTCTGATAGCGTGTCTCTGTATTTACAATGGTGTTTGTTCTTCACTGGTTGCCCTTTTCTGTGGCAACAGGTCACAAATCTTGCTGCTGTGATGGCACACTATGGAATTTCACCCAATAGATATGGGAGTTTATCAAAATTGGATTTGTTTTCAAATTCTTTGTGGGTCTGTGTGATCTGAGGTAAATATGTGTCTCTAATATGGTCATATATTTGGCAGGAGGTTAGAACTGCAGCTCAGTTTCCATCTCGTTTTGTGGGCAGTGTGCACATAGGCCGACCTGGCTCTCAAGAGAAGACAGGCTTTCTCAATAGCAAGGCTATGCTCACTGAGTCTGTACAAACAATAAAAAAATTAACAGTTAATATTACAACAACACAAGTTTCAGAGGAACATAGACATTTCAAATGTCCAAGATTTCCTTAATTTTGGGTCAGTCATAGTGGTCAGGTATTCTGCCACTGTGTACTCTCTGTTTAGGGCCAAATAGCATTCTAGTTTGCTCAGTTTTTTTGTTAATTCTTTCCAGTGTGTCAAGTAATTATCTTTTTGTTTCTCATGATTTGGTTATGTCTAATTGTTGCATCTAATTCAAAAAATCAAAAGAAATCAGCCAAGACCACAATGACCATTGTTATGTTTGGAGGAAAAAGGGGGATGCTTGCAAGCTGAAGAACACCATCCCAACCGTGAAGCACAGGGGGTGGCAGCATCATGTTGTGAGAGTGCTTTGCTGCAGGAGGGACTGGTGCACTTCACAAAATAGATGGCATCATAAGGATGTGTGTGCGAGCAAGGAGGCCTAGAAACCTGACTCAGTTACACCAGCTCTGTCAGGAGGAATGGGCCAGAATTCACCCAATTTATTGTGGGAAGCTTGTGGAAGGCTACCCGAAACGTTTGACTCAAGTTAAACAATTTAAAGGCAATGCTACCAAATACTAATTGAGTGTATGTAAACTTCTGACCCACTGGGAATGTGATGAAATAAATAAAATTTGAAATACTATAAAATTCTCTACTATTATTCTGACATTTCACATTCTTAAAATAAAGTGGTGATCCTAACTGACCTAAGACAGGGAATTTTTACTAGGATTAAATGTCAGGAATTGTGAAAAACTGAGTTGAAATGTATTTGGCTATGGTGTATGTAAACTTCCGACTTCAATTGTAGGTATCACACATGAGGACATTTTTCTCAGTTGAGATCATTTCCTTATTCATTTCTAGCCAGATGTAAAATGTTCCTGTTTTGACTAATGTAATAGGTCTGTTCTATACCAAATTAGCATATCCCCTGAGTCTCTTCCCTGTTTCACACCTGGTAGTTTCACACCTACCAGCTCTCTGTAACCCAGAGGACAACCAGTGGGTCCGTCTCCTTTATAGCATGTTTCTTATAGGATGACAATGTCTGTATTTCAAATGTCTTTGATAAAGTCTGGGTTCCTGCTCTTTAAGCCAAAGGCAGAGCTCTCTCAGATCTTTCTATCTCTCGCTTTCCCCCTTCTCTCTTTCTCTCTCTCTCTCAAACTCCCCCTCTCTCTCTCTCTCTCTCTCTGTGGTAATGGTTACTGAGTGATATCATGTCTCAGCAGAGTAGGAGATATATAATACAGAATTCATCTAGGAGATCAGTAAAGGCTATGTAGTGTCACACAGTAAGAAAACTTACTGGGATGCTACAACCACACTGCAAATGTTTGGTGTGCGTGTGTACACACACTTGGCCTCCAGCCTACTGAACAGAGACTTTTCCACCATGGATGTCTCCTGCAACTCTGGGGGGGGGGAGAAACACACACACACACACCCTCTGTGTGGTCTCTAAGCTTGGCTGTGCTTGTTAAAGGCCCCTGCTGTCTAAGCCTCTTTAGTTCACTAAGTAAACAGGACAACAAACACTCCCCCCGTGCCTATCACCGTTATGGGGAGTGTGTGTGTGTGTGTCTGTGCACATATACTGTACCAGTATGTTCTATGTCGATAGGGGACTCACGGCAGGGTGTGTGTCTAGCCAGGCAAGGCATTAACGTGTGTGTCTGTGTGTGTGTGTGTGTGTGTGTGTGTGTGTGTCAGGTTTGACTCGGAGCAGAACCTGTCTCAGGAGGAGGTCCAGAGGGAGAAGAATCTTAGAGAGAAGCTGAGCAGAGAGAAGGACATGCTGACTGGAGAAGTGTTCAGCCTGCGACAGCAACTGGAGGTACTGTACAAACACCAACACTACTGGCCTACCACATCTGTGTGTGTGCCAAAAATGGGTTCAAATAGTATTTGTAATCTTTCAAGTACTTTGAGTGTTTGAATCTTCCAGTGTGACAGTAGTCTAGTGTGAGGGTTTATGCCAGGGGAAACGGTGTTACAGTAGTCTAGTGTGAGGGTTTATGGCAGGGGAAACGGTGTGACAGTAGTCTAGTGTGAGGGTTTATGGCAGGGGAAACGGTGTTACAGTAGTCTAGTGTGAGGGTTTATGGCAGGGGAAACGGTGTTACAGTAGTCTAGTGTGTGTGTTTATGGCAGGGGAAACGGTGTGACAGTAGTCTAGTGTGAGGGTTTATGGCAGGGGAAACGGTGTTACAGTAGTCTAGTGTGTGTGTTTATGGCAGGGGAAACGGTGTTACAGTAGTCTAGTGTGTGGGTTTATGGCAGGGGAAACGGTGTTACAGTAGTCTAGTGTGTGGGTTTATGGCAGGGGAAACGGTGTTACAGTAGTCTAGTGTGAGGGTTTATGGCAGGGGAAACGGTGTTACAGTAGTCTAGTGTGAGGGTTTATGGCAGGGGAAACGGTGTTACAGTAGTCTAGTGTGTGGGTTTATGGCAGGGGAAACGGTGTTACAGTAGTCTAGTGTGAAGGTTTATGGCAGGGGAAACGGTGTTACAGTAGTCTAGTGTGAGGGTTTATGGCAGGGGAAACGGTGTTACAGTAGTCTAGTGTGAGGGTTTATGGCAGGGGAAACGGTGTTACAGTAGTCTAGTGTGAGGGTTTATGGCAGGGGAAACGGTGTTACAGTAGTCTAGTGTGAGGGTTTATGGCAGGGGAAACGGTGTTACAGTAGTCTAGTGTGAGGGTTTATGGCAGGGGAAACGGTGTTACAGTAGTCTAGTGTGAGGGTTTATGGCAGGGGAAACGGTGTTACAGTAGTCTAGTGTGTGGGTTAATGGCAGGGGAAACGGTGTTACAGTAGTCTAGTGTGTGGGTTTATGGCAGGGGAAACGGTGTTACAGTAGTCTAGTGTGAAGGTTTATGGCAGGGGAAACGGTGTTACAGTAGTCTAGTGTGTGTGTTTATGGCAGGGGAAACGGTGTTACAGTAGTCTAGTGTGAGGGTTTATGGCAGGGGAAACAGTGTTACAGTAGTCTAGTGTGAGGGTTTATGGCAAGGGAAACGGTGTTACAGTAGTCTAGTGTGAGGGTTTATGGCAGGGGAAACGGTGTTACAGTAGTCTAGTGTGAGGGGTTATGGCAGGGGAAACGGTGTTACAGTAGTCTAGTGTGAGGGTTTATGGCAGGGGAAACGGTGTTACAGTAGTCTAGTGTGAGGGTTTATGGCAGGGGAAACGGTGTTACAGTAGTCTAGTGTGAGGGGTTATGGCAGGGGAAACGGTGTTACAGTAGTCTAGTGTGAGGGTTTATGGCAGGGGAAACGGTGTTACAGTAGTCTAGTGTGTGGCGCGGGAATAACGACAAGCGAACCTGAGGAGCTTTGGGTTCACATTGCCCTACAACCAGAACCAGACCTCTCCAGATGGTCTGTTGGCTTCAGGGGCTCTTTTGAGGGGTCTGAGTTTCTTTGGAGTGTTCACACTGCACACAAAATTAAGTGAACCGCACCGACTTCACAATAATTGTGTGAAAACACCCGTAATGTGTGTCTCCTCTCTCCCTAAAGGACAAGGACCTGGAGATGTATCTCCTCTCTCCCTATAGGACAAGGACCTGAAGATGTGTGTTTTAATGTATCTCCTTTCTTCCTGTAGGACAAGGACCTGGAGATGTGTGTTTTAATGTGTTTCCTCTCTTCCTGTAGGACAAGGACCTGGAGATGTGTGCACAGAACGTGAAGTTAGAACAGCTGGAGGCGGAGCTGTTGGACCTGTCGTCCCAGGAGACCAAGGATGAGGCATCACTGTCCAAGGTGAAGAAGACGATGCGTGACCTGGAGGCCAAGGTCAAAGACCAGGAAGAGGAGCTGGATGAACAGGCCGGAACTATACAGATGCTGGAGCAGGTATAGAGTAGAGGTCGGCCGATTATGATTTTTCAACGCCGATGCCGATTATTGGAGGGCCCAAAAAGCCCGCTACCGATTAATCGGCAGTTTTTTTATTTTTTACATTTATTTGTAATTATGACAATTACAACAATACTGAATGAACACTTATTTTAACTTAATATAATACATAAATACTATCAATTTAGTCTCAAATAAATAATGAAACATTTTCAACTTGGTTTAAATAATGCAAAAACAAAGTGTTAGAGAAGAAAGTAAAAGTGCAATATGTGCCATGTAAAAAAGCTAACGTTTAAGTTCCTTGCTCAGAACATGAGAAATATGAAAGCTGGTGGTTCCTTTTAACTTGAGTCTTCAATATTCCCAGGTAAGAAGTTTTAGGTTGTAGTTATTATAGGAATTATAGGACTATTTCTCTCTATACGATTTGTATTTCATATACCTTTGACTATTGGATGTTCTTATAGGCACTTTAGTATTGCCAGTGCAACAGTATAGCTTCCGTCCCTCTCCTCGCTCCTACCTGGGCTCGAACCAGGAACACATCGACAACAGCCCCCCTCGAAGCAGCGTTACCCATGCAGAGCAAGGGGAAAAACTACTCCAAGTCTCAGAGCGAGTGGCGTTTGAAACGCTATTAGCGCACACCCGGCTAACTAGCTAGCCATTTCACATCGGTTACACCAGCCTAATCTTGGGAGTTGATAGGCTTGAAGTCATAAACAGCGCAATGCTTGAAGAATTGCGAAGCGCTGCTGGCAAAACGCACGAAAGTGCTGTTTGAATGAATGCTTACGAGCCTGCTGGTGCCTACCACCGCTCAGTCAGACTGCTCTATCAAATATCAAATCATAGACTTAATTATAATATAATAAACACACAGAAATACGAGCCTTAGGTCATTAATATGGTCGAATCCGGAAACTATCATCTCAAAAACAAAACGTTTATTTTTTCAGTGAAATACGGAACCGTTCCGTATTTTATCTAACGGGTGGCATCCCTAAGTCTAAATATTCCTTTTACATTGCACAACCTTCAATGTTATGTCATAATTACATACAATTCTGGCAAATTAGTTCGCAACGAGCCAGGCGGCCCAAACTGTTGCATATACCCCGACTCTGCGTGCAATGAACGCAAGAGAACTGACACAATTTTACCTGGTTAATATTGCCTGCTAACCTGGATTTCTTTTAGCTAAATATGCAGGTTTAAAAATATATACTTCTGTGTATTGATTTTAAGAAAGGCATTGATGTTTATGGTTAGGTACAGTCGTGCAACGATTGTGCTTTTTTTCGCAAATGCGCTTTTGTTAAATCATCCCCCGTTTGGCGAAGTTGGCTGTCTTTGTTAGGAAGAAATAGTATTCACACAGTTCGCAACTGCTGCATATACCCTGACTCTGTTGCAGAGGTGACACATTTTCAATAGTTAAAATAAATTCATGTTAGCAGGCAATATTAACTAAATATGCAGGTTTAAAAATATATACTTGTGTATTGATTTTAAGAAAGACATTGATGTTTATGGTTAGGTACACGTTGGAGCAACGACAGTCCTTTTTCGCGAATGCGCACCGCATCGATTATATGCAACGCAGGACAGGCTAGATAACCTAGTAATATCATCAACCATGTGTAGTTAACTAGTGATTATGATTGATTGATTGTTTTTTATAAGATAAGTTTAATGCTTGCTAGCAACTTACCTTGGCTTCTTACTGCATTCGCGTAACAGGCAGGCTCCTCGTGGAGTGCAATGTAAAGCAGGTGGTTAGAGCGTTGGACTAGTTAACCGTAAGGTTGCAAGATTGAATCCTCAAGCTGACAAGGTAAAAATCTGTCGTTCTGCCCCTGAACAAAGCAGTTAACCCACCGTTCCTTGGCCGTCATTGAAAATAAAAATGTGTTCTTAACTGACTTGCCTAGTTAAAAAAAATATATATATTTATTTTTGTTTTAATATAAAAAATTGGCAAATTGGTGGCCAAAAATACCGATTACCGATTGATATGAAAACTTGAAATCGGCCCTAATTAATCGGCCATTCCGATTAATTGGTCGACCTCTAGTATAGAGTTAGAGACACACACTTGTATACACACATGCAAACGTGCACACACAGAAGCACACAGAGACTCACACTAGAACGCACATGCAGATGTGCGTGCGCACACACAAACATACACACACACTCCATTGAGGATGACACTCTTACTCTGTCTTTGTGTTGTGCAGGCTAAGCTGCGTCTGGAGATGGAGACAGAGAGACTGCGCCAGACACACTCCAAGGAGATTGAGAGTAAAGACGAGGAGGTGGAGGAGATCAGACAGTCCTGCAGTAAGAAGGTACAGCACACACCGGAAACGTTACATGACTCTAAAGGCAAATGATTAGTTGTGAAACTGTGTTACTATAATTGCCACAAATAGCTGGTTTCGTCACCAAAGCACAAACATAGACCATGACTCAGTTTTATTATGTAAACATGTCTCTTTCAGTTGGATCACAATTTGTAGGTCACATATAGTGTGTTCCTGTGTTTTCAGCTGAAGCAGATAGAAGTCCAGCTGGAGGAGGAGTATGATGACAAACAGAAGGTTCTACGTGAGAGGAGAGAACTGGAGACCAAGCTGCTGTCTGCCCAGGACCAGGTACTGTCAGACACCTCACTACCAGCGCACCGTCTACTCTACAGGCTTTCCCAGACTAGTTATATGTCCAGTGGCTGTCAATCTTCCTACTGGATAGTTTCAGATTATGCAGGCTTTTGTTGATACTGTGTTTAGTGTGTGGTGTAATGTGTTGAGCTGGTTGTAATCTGGCTGTGTTGCTGCTCTCCCCAGGTGAAACCCAGAGACGTGGAGACGGAGAAGAGGCTGAAGAAGGATCTGAAGCGCACCAAGGCCCTGCTGGCCGACGCCCAGATCATGCTGGACCACATGAAGAACAACGCCCCAAGCAAGAGAGAGATCGCCCAGCTCAAAAACCAGGTAGGTTGTACCCCTAGCACACTTGTCCAGTTCCTACACCTGCGTGACACACCACAGAGATACTGGGAAAGTCAAGAAACATCAGAATACAATTTCTATAGAATTTTGACCTTTCTCTCGCTTTCTCTTTCTCACTCTCTCTCTCTCCCCCTGTCTCAGCTGGAGGAGTCAGAGTTCACCTGTGCGGCAGCAGTGAAGGCCCGTAAATCTATGGAGGTGGAGATTGAGGACTTGCATGTGCAGATGGACGACATCTCCAAAGCCAAACAGGCTGTGAGTACAGTACACCATTCCTTCCTACCTCTAATCTTTTCCATACACCATGACCTCTAACCTATTCCATACACCATGAACTCTAACCTATTCCATACACCCTATGACCTCTAACCTATTCCATACACCATGACCTCTAACCTATTCCATCCACCCTATGACCTCTAACCTATTCCATACACCCTATGACCTCTAACCTATTCCATACACCCTATGACCTCTAACCTATTCCATACATCCTATGACCTCTAAACTAGGCCAGCACCTTTACTCGCCACCATTTATGTTCATCTGTGAAAGCATTTAGAATGGCAGGTGTGCTCCTAAGGACAGCAAGTGGGAGGGTTTTCAGCGGTTGAATTAAATGTATTCCGAGCGTGCGAGGTGTTGGGGGGAGGGGTGATGAGAAGAGGGTGGTGGGTGCTATGGGATTATTTAAGATACTGTTTGAAGAGGTAGGGTTTCAGATGTTTTCGGAAGATGGGCAGGGTCTCTGCTGTCCTAAGCTGGTTCCACAATTGGGGTGCCAGGACAGAGAAGAGCTTGGACTGGGCTGAACGGGAGGGCCAAGAGTTCTGGATAAGTTGCAGGGGTTTGATGTTAAAAGCAGGGAGCCCAGCCTACAGTGAGTTGCAGTAGTCCAGACAGGAGAGGACAAGTGCCTGGATTAGGACCTGCACCACTTCCTGTTTGAGGTAGAGTCGTACTCTACGGATGTTGGGGAGCATAAACCTGCAGGAGCGAGTCACTGCTGTGATGTTTGCAGAGAACGACAGAGTGTTGTCCAGGGTCATGCCAAGGTCCTTTGCACTCTGGGAGGGGGACACCGTGGAGCTGTCATCCGTAATGGAAAGGTCTTTGAGCAGGCAGGCCTTCCCCGGGTGTCAGAAGGGGGAAAAGAGAAAAGTAGTTGAGTGTCATCTACATAGCAATGATAAGCGAGACCATGTGAGTATATGACGGAGCCGAGTGACATTGGGCCCAATACCAACTTATGCCTTTCCTACGCACACCTTTCTTACACACTTCTCACACCTTCCTACACACCTTTTTCAACAAAGAAGCAGGTGTGCTCCTAAGGACACTAGGACAATACCTTTAGATCTGGAGCTCTGCCAACGTCATCAATTAGATGGACAAGGCAGCTCTAAAGGACAAAGAAACACTTGAGTAGAAGACAAAATGTCACCACATTTCAAGAACTCTATCACCGTGAACTACCTTTTAATCAGGACAACACCATCTGTGTGGGCTCTAAGGGGAGTCATGGCAACAACCCAACAGCCATCTCTGTTTCCTCTCTTTTTTCTTTTCTCCTTCTCTCGCCTCTTTTCTCCTTCTCTTACCTTTCCTCTTTTCTCCTTCTCGCCTCTTTTCTCCTTCTCTTACCTTTCCTCTTTTCTCCTTCTCTTACCTCTCTCCTCTTTTCTCTTTCTCTTACCTCCGTCCTCTTTTTTCTTTCTCTTACCTCTCTCCTCTTTCTCTTACCTCTTTCTCTTACCTCTCTCCTCTTTCTCTTACCTTTCTCCTCTCTCTTACCTCTCTCCTCTTTTCTCTTTCTCTTACCTCTCTCCTCTTTTCTCTTACCTCTCTCCTCTTTTCTCTTACCTCTTTTCTCTTTTCTCTTTTCTCTTACCTCTCTCCTCTTTTCTCTTACCTCTCTCCTTCTCTTTTCTCTTTCTCTTACCTCTCTCCTCTTTTCTCTTTCTCTTACCTCTCTCCTCTTTTCTCTTTCTCTTACCTCTCTCCTTCTCTTTTCTTTTTCTCTTACCTCTCTCCTTCTCTTTTCTCTTTCTCTTACCTCTCTCCTCTCTTTTCTCTTTCTCTTACCTCTCTCCTTCTCTTTTCTCTTTCTCTTACCTCTCTCCTTCTCTTTTCTCTTTCTCTTACCTCTCTCCTTCTCTTTTCTCTTTCTCTTACCTCTCTCCTTCTCTTTTCTCTTTCTCTTACCTCTCTCCTTCTCTTTCTCTTTCTCTTACCTCTCTCCTTCTCTTTTCTCTTTCTCTTACCTCTCTCCTTCTCTTTTCTCTTTCTCTAACCTCTCTCCTTCTCTTTTCTCTTTCTCTAACCTCTCTCCTTCTCTTTTCTCTTTCTCTAACCTTTCTCTTTCTCTTACCTCTCTCCTTCTCTTTTCTTTCTCTTACCTCTCTCCTTCTCTTTCTCTTTCTCTTACCTCTCTCCTCTTTTCTCTTTCTCTTACCTCTCTCCTCTTTTCTCTTTCTCTTACCTCTCTCCTCTTTTCTCTTTTCTCTTACCTCTCTCCTCTTTTCTCTTACCTCTCTCCTTCTCTTTTCTCTTTCTCTTACCTCTCTCCTCTTTTCTCTTTCTCTTACCTCTCACCTCTTTTCTCTTTCTCTTACCTCTCTCTTCTCTTTTCTTTTTCTCTTACCTCTCTCCTTCTCTTTTCTCTTTCTCTTACCTCTCTCCTTCTCTTTTCTTTTTCTTTACCTCTCTACCTCTCTCCTTTTCTCTTTCTCTACCTCTCTCTGCTCTTTTATCTTTCTCTTACCTCTCTCCTTCTCTTTTCCTCTTTTCTCTTACCTCTCTCCCTTCTCTTTTCTCCTTTCTCTTCCCTCTCTCTCCTTCTCTTTTCTCTTTCTCTTACCTCTCTCCTTCTCTTTTCTACTTTCTCTTACCTTCTCTCCTTCTCTTTTCTCTTTCTCTCACCTCTCTCCTTCTCTTTTCTCTTTCTCTAACCTCTCTCCTTCTCTTTTCTCTTTCTCTAACCTTTCTCTTTCTCTTACCTCTCTCCTTCTCTTTCTCTTACCTCTCTCCTTCTCTTTTCTCTTTCTCTTACCTCTCTCCTTCTCTTTTCTCTTTCTCTTACCTCTCTCCTTCTCTTTTCTCTTTCTCTTACCTCTCTCCTTCTCTTTTCTCTTTCTCTTACCTCTCTCCTTCTCTTTTCTCTTTCTCTAACCTCTCTCCTTCTCTTTTCTCTTTCTCTTACCTCTCTCCTTCTCTTTTCTCTTTCTCTTACCTCTCTCCTTCTCTTTTCTCTTTCTCTTACCTCTCTCCTTCTCTTTTCTCTTTCTCTAACCTTTCTCTTTCTCTTACCTCTCTCCTTCTCTTTCTCTTACCTCTCTCCTTATTTTTTCTCCTTCTCTTACCTCTCTCCTTATTTTGTTCCTCTCCCCCTGTCTTTTCTCATCCCCCTCTCATTTTATACCTTCCTCTCTCTCTCGCTCTCTCTCTTTCTCCCTCCTCATCCTCACCTTTCTCTTGATGTGACATCCACCTCTCTCGGCGGTGAAACTGGCATTATGATGGAATGTTTCCGGGAACATTTCTAATTTGAACAAGACGTATCACCTTGAAATCCATTACAGTTTAATACAGCTGTCATTGGGTGAATATTATCTCGGCAGCGAGAGGGAATGGTAATTGAGTTCACACCGCAGCAGGTCAGGAACAATAGAAACTGGGTGAGGTGGATGGAGGAATGGATGGATAGGTGTTTTCCAGGTTGCAGCACATACTCACACACACTGATTTCATCAGTCTAAATGTGCATTTTCTTGGCATGATTGTCAATGTTTTTTTGTTTTTTAAAATTCTGGCATTGAAGTACAACAGGAACAAACAAGTCTATATTGGGGTTGATGTTTACTTAACCTGCGCATATTTTTGGGCAATGAGGGCATTTATTTGGTTTAACATAGGAAACAATCATTGAATGGGTATCTCCTTATTAAAATAGCAACCATGTCATTAATACCAGTATGAAATCTTGCAATTTCTTTCCAAGGAATTCTGTTGGTTCTATTTTGGTGAAATTCATCAGATGTGGTCCATTATCCATTCTCCCGGTCTGTTTTTCCCTCCATGTGAATAAGATGAATGTCACTGTGCCAGCGTGCTTTACAAGTCTTCTCATCTCTCAGCTATGTACTAATGGATTCATTATCCTTTTCTGATATCCACATTATTCATCATTTATTAATACATCCCCGACTGTCCCCAGTCCGTCTCATCTCCCTGCTGCCCCTCTCTGCATTGTTGAAGTAATTATAGAAATAGGATTACGCCTCTGACGTTTCCACAGAAGTCAGTTAGGAACACCCTGCTATCATTAGGTATTAGTCGCTAACATTTACCATTCGGCCATCAGATTTACTATCAATGCTCCTTATAGGACACATCACTGCATTCTATACTCACACTGAGAGGAAGACAACCAAAGATTTAGTTTCTAGACTATCATTTTACAGATGTATGTTGAAAACATTTTTGGGAGATGTGATGGATCATTCAATATTCCCTCTCTTTTGTTGTTTAGTGAAGTTCATCCCATGTGAAGAGTCAACTCATTTAATTAAAGTTCATCCCATGTGAAGAGTCAACTCATTTAATTAAAGTTCATCCCATGTGAAGAGTCAACTCATTTAATTAAAGTTCATCCCATGTGAAGAGTCAACTCATTTAATTAAAGTTATATTCGTAACTAAATGTTTTTTTTTTACATTTCTATTGGAAGGGTTTAATCATTTGCAATTATGTGTACTTATGAGGTAAAATGTTTGTTTCTGTCTCTATATGATATGGTAAATCATTTTATAAAACCCTCTTTTTTTTAAAATCTTTATTTAACTAGGCAAGTCAGTTAATGAGAACAAATTCTTATTTTCAATGACGGCCTAGGAACAGTGGGTTAACTGCCTTGTTCAGGGGCTGAACAGATTTTTACCTTGTCAGCTCAGGGATTTGATCTTACAACCTTTCAGTTACTAGTCCAACGCTCTAACCACTAGGCTACCAGCCGCCTCACTAGGCTACCTACCGCTTCTTAGGCCTCACTCCCCCCCCCCCCCCCCCCCCCGATCTGAGATATCTACTGCGGCCCTCATCCTCCACATACAACACCCGTTCTGCCAGTCACAATCTGTTGAAGGTCCCCAAAGCACACACATCCCTGGGTCGCTCGTCTTTTCAGTTCGCTGCAGCTAGCGACTGGAACGAGCTGCAAAAACCACTCAAACTGGACTGTTTTATCTCCATCTTTTCATTCAAAGACTCAATCATGGACACTCTTACTGACAGTTGTGGCTGCTTCACGTGATGTATTGTTGTCTCTACCTTCTTGCCCTTTGTGCTTTGTCTGTGCCCAATAATGTTTGTACCATGTTTTGTGCTGCTACCATGTTGTGTTGCTACCATGTTGTTGTTATGTTGTGTTGCTACCATGCTGTGTTGTCATGTGTTGCTACCATGCTATGTTGTCTTAGGTCTCTCTTTATGTTGTGGTCTCTCTTGTTGTGATGTTTGTTTTGTCCTATATTTATATTTTATGTTTTTTTTATTTTTAATCCCAGGCCCCATCCCCACAGTTTTGCCTTTTGGTAGGCCATCATTGTGAATAAGAGTTTGTTCTTAACTGATTTGCCTAGTTAAATAAAGGTTAAATAAAAATAAAATAAATACATCATATAACATTATTACACCACTACATATATACAATACAAGATGTTTAATACCACCATACAACAATATCACAATGTGTGCGTATGCATGTGTCTGTACCTTTGTGTGTGTCTCTTCACAGTGCCTGTTGTTCCATAAGGTGTATTTTTACCTGTTTTTTAAATCTGATTCTACTGCTTGCATCAGTTACCTGATGTGGAATGGAGTTCCATGTAGTCATGGCTCTATGTAGTACTGTGTTTCTCCCATAGTCTGTTCTGGACTTGGGGACTGTGAAGAGACCTCTGGTGGCATGTCTTGTGGGGTATGGATGGGTGTCCATTCACCTCTTACAAAAACAAGTAGTGATGAAGTCAATCTCTCTTCCACTTTGAGCCATGCGAGATTGACATGCATGTCATTACATGCTCTCTGTGTACGTTTAAGGGCCAGCCGTGCTGTCCTGTTCTGAACCAACTGCAATATTCCTAAGTCCCTCTTTGTGGCACCTGACTACACGACTGAACAGTAGTCCAGGTGCGACAAAACCAGGGCCTGTAGGACCTGCCTTGTTGATAGTGTTAAGACTTCTCCCCATTTTAGCTACTGTTGTATCAGTATGTTTTGACCATGACAGTTTACAATCCAGGGTTGCTCCAAGCAGTTAGTCACCTCAACTTGCTCAATTTCCACATTATTCATTATGAGATGTAGTTGAGGTTTAGGATTTAAGTGAATGATTTGTCCCAAATACAATGCTTTTAGTTTTGGAAATATGTAGGACTAACTTAATCCTTGCTACCCATTCCGAATCTTACTGCAGCTCATTGTTAAGTGTTGCAGGCATTTCAGTTGCTGTAGACAAGTACATTAGAGTGTCTAGTTTGAGAAACAGACGCCTCACAAGTCCTTCATTAAATAGTACCCGCAAAACAGAAGGCCAGCATCCTGGAGTCGCCTCTTCACTGTTGACGTTGAGGCTGGTATTGTGCTTCTTTAATCAGCATAACAGTTTTCAGCTGTGCTAACATAATTGCAAAAGGGTTTTCTAATGATCAATTAGCCTTTTAAAATTATAAACTTGGATTAGCTAACACAACGTGCCATTGGAACACAGGAGTGATGGTTGCTGATAATGGGCCTCTGTATGCCTATGTAGATATTACATTAAAAATCAGCCGTTTCCCGCTGCAATAGTCATTTACAACATTAACAATGTCTACAGTGTATTTCTGATCAATTTGATGTTGTTTTAATGGACAGAAAATGTGCTTTTCTTTCAAAAACAAGGACATTTCTAAGTGACCCCAAACTTTTGAACGGTAGTGTACACAGACACACTGGCTTTACTCAATGTTTGTTCTCTCTCTGTGTCTCTGTCTCTTGCTCTCTCTCACTGTGTCTCTGTCGCTTTCTCTCTGTGTGTGTCTCTCTCTCTCTCTGTATATCCCTTTGTGTCTCTCTGTATTGCTCTCTCTCTGTAACTCTCTGCGTCTCTCTCTCTCTCTCTCTCTCTCTCAGCTGGAAGAGCAGTTGAGCAGGCTGTTGAGGGAGAAGAATGATCTGCAGTCTCGTATGGAGGAGGACCAGGAGGATATGAACGAGCTCATGAAGAAGCACAAGTCAGCTGTCGTCCAGGTAACAGACACAATGCAAGGGTCATTCTGGTCATTCTGCATTATTTGAATGGTGTAAATAGTATTTGGCATCAGTTTAGTGCTCTCCATTAGTGTTAGTGTATCTGTGTAGAGCAGTTTGCTATCAAGAGGAGATGAAAAGTGAGCTCTGTCTGTCTGACACTGATGGAAATATGAGTGATCTGCTTTTACTAGCTGCAAATGAATGTATCCCGTCTAAAGTGAGACAGCTGTTCCCCTGGGCTCGCTATGCGGAGTGCTTCACGTAGCAGAAAAAAGCACTAATCTCTAATATTTCATTTCACACAGGTCACATTGAAATGAGATGTGTTGTCTCCCCTCCCTACTCTTGCTTTTAAAAATATGTCGCTGTGACATGGTCCCATCAACATGTTTGTTTATGGTTGTTTATCAATCTGTTTTCTAGCTGTGTAGACCAAATGGGGATGAATATATTATGTTGTACTGTGCTACTTAAAGTAAACATGATGCAAAACACTGTAGAGATAAGTTGGTGTTAAACCTATCAGACTGACCAGTAGCTTGTTTGTGTGTGTAGTCGACCCAGAACCTAGCCCAGATCTCTGACCTACAAGCCCAGCTGGAGGAGGCCCTCAAGCAGAAGCAGGATGTCCAGGAGAAGGTACAGTTGACTGGGACACAGTTGTTTAGCCGGGAGGGTATAGGGATAGACAGTGCTATCCTAATGCAGCACTTTGTCTGCACTTAGAACAACATAATGGGACTCATTGAGCAGGACTAGCTAGCTGACATAAGTCATCTGCCTCATGGAATTTAAAGTCCTCCACTCCTATTTCCTCTCTTTGCATGGTAGTCCTTACAAATGATTGACATGGGATAATTAATGTGTCTTTTTAGAATAACCAAAATTGTCAACTCTGTTTGGCAGTTGAAGATAGACAACAGTCGGACAGACGTTCTCTGTCACGGTACCCAGTCAGGCTGTGACATTTGGCTTTAGTAGTCCCCAGCTTTAACAGTCGTAGTGATTTCATTGTGGAACCGTGTTGTGTGGTCACAGTCTGTGTGCCTTTTCTTATCAAATCAAGGTGACCCTGCAGGGGATCAAGCCAGTAATACTTTTACCTCTCTCTCTCTGATGCCCCATAATCCCACCCAGACACGGGACATTTGTGTTGTAGCGTGACACTCACATTGTGGCGCTCCAGTCTGGAGATAACCATCAGAGACCCTGGCCTCGGAACAATTATCCCCGCTGTCGCTGAGAGGGGGGGGGGGGATCTATCATCATCAGGCTATGAGGGCAGTGTCCGCATCCCCCTCTCTCCCCCCCCGCCGCTCTCTCTCTCTCTCCCCCCCGCCGCTCTCTCTCTCTCTCTCCCTCCCCCCCTGCCGCTCTCTCTCTCTCTCTCCCCCGCCGCGCTCTCTCTCTCTCTCTCCCCCACTCTCTCTCTCTCTCCCCCGCTATCTCTGGCTTGCTCTCTCTCTTCCACTCACTCTCTCTGATGCCTAGTCAGTCATTATGGCAGGGAAGCTGTCATCTTATTGAACGTGCAGGATGCTCCCAGGGGCTCCCTCATACAGGAGCTTGTAAAGGACAGTTTCTTTCAATTCACATCGAAATACATAATAAGAAGAATAAGAATTATATAATCAGTATGTTTTAAAACTGTCATCTTTTCTTTCCTTGAAGGTTACTTTAGGCCTATTTAAAGACTTGAGTTGGACTGGAGGGCATAAATGTAGTTGTTAGTTTAGCTATATTGGTTTCAGATTAAACAAAAAGGCCTCGTCTGACCTCCGATGTAAGTCAATATTCAGGATATTATTATTCCTAGCAAATAGTTTCTCTGCTTTGAAACAGCGGAGCAACTTTTAGAAATAATTAAAAGGAATTCAGTTGGGGGCACGTATCTACGCTTTAAATAATAGATATGTAGTGCATGTAACAAAGTCCAGTGTTTGAATCCCTATCCTGGTCTGAACTATGTTAAAACTCTGAACCACTCAATAGAGAGAGGCCGGGCTACTCCTGAAGAGGAAGGTTGATTTGGATCTGGACCACCAGTAGTGATGTGAAAAGCACCCAGTAGTGATGTGAAAAGCACCCAGTAGAGATGTGAAAAGCATCCAGTAGAGATGTGAAAAGCATCCAGTAGAGATGTGAAAAGCCCCCAGTAGAGATGTGAAAAGCACCCAGTAGAGATGTGAAAAGCACCCAGTAGAGATGTGAAAAGCACCCAGTAGTGATGTGAAAAGCACCCAGTAGAGATGTGAAAAGCATCCAGTAGAGATGTGAAAAGCCCCCAGTAGAGATGTGAAAAGCCCCCAGTAGAGATGTGAAAAGCACCCAGTAGTGATGTGAAAAGCACCCAGTAGAGATGTGAAAAGCACCCAGTAGAGATGTGAAAAGCATCCAGTAGAGATGTGAAAAGCATCCAGTAGTGATGTGAAAAGCCCCCAGTAGTGATGTGAAAAGCACCCAGTAGAGATGTGAAAAGCATCCAGTAGAGATGTGAAAAGCACCCAGTAGAGATGTGAAAAGCACCCAGTAGAGATGTGAAAAGCATCCAGTAGTGATGTGAAAAGCACCCAGTAGTGATGTGAAAAGCACCCAGTAGAGATGTGAAAAGCACCCAGTAGAGATGTGAAAAGCCCCCAGTAGTGATGTGAAAAGCACCCAGTAGTGATGTGAAAAGCATCCAGTAGTGATGTGAAAAGCACCCAGTAGTGATGTGAAAAGCATCCAGTAGTGATGTGAAAAGCACCCAGTAGAGATGTGAAAAGCACCCAGTAGAGATGTGAAAAGCACCCAGTAGAGATGTGAAAAGCCCCCAGTAGTGATGTGAAAAGCACCCAGTAGTGATGTGAAAAGCATCCAGTAGTGATGTGAAAAGCACCCAGTAGTGATGTGAAAAGCACCCAGTAGAGATGTGAAAAGCACCCAGTAGTGATGTGAAAAGCATCCAGTAGTGATGTGAAAAGCACCCAGTAGTGATGTGAAAAGCACCCAGTAGAGATGTGAAAAGCACCCAGTAGAGATGTGAAAAGCACCCAGTAGAGATGTGAAAAGCACCCAGTAGAGATGTGAAAAGCACCCAGTAGTGATGTGAAAAGCATCCAGTAGAGATGTGAAAAGCACCCAGTAGAGATGTGAAAAGCACCCAGTAGAGATGTGAAAAGCCCCCAGTAGAGATGTGAAAAGCCCCCAGTAGAGATGTGAAAAGCCCCCAGTAGTGATGTGAAAAGCACCCAGTAGAGATGTGAAAAGCACCCAGTAGAGATGTGAAAAGCACCCAGTAGAGATGTGAAAAGCACCCAGTAGAGATGTGAAAAGCCCCCAGTAGAGATGTGAAAAGCCCCCAGTAGAGATGTGAAAAGCCCCCAGTAGTGATGTGAAAAGCACCCAGTAGAGATGTGAAAAGCACCCAGTAGAGATGTGAAAAGCACCCAGTAGAGATGTGAAAAGCACCCAGTAGAGATGTGAAAAGCACCCAGTAGAGATGTGAAAAGCACCCAGTAGAGATGTGAAAAGCACCCAGTAGAGATGTGAAAAGCCCCCAGTAGTGATGTGAAAAGCACCCAGTAGTGATCTGAAAAGCACCCAGTAGAGATGTGAAAAGCACCCAGTAGTGATGTGAAAAGCACCCAGTAGAGATGTGAAAAGCCCCGGTGTGGATATAGAGAGTAGCCCTCAAGCTTAAAGCCCCGGTGTGGATATAGAGAGTAGCCCTCAAGCTTAAAGCCCGGTGTGGATATAGAGAGTAGCCCTCAAGCTTAAAGCCCCGGTGTGGATATAGAGAGTAGCCCTCAAGCTTAAAGCCCCGGTGTGGATATAGAGAGTAGCCCTCAAGCTTAAAGCCCTGGTGTGGGTATAGAGAGTAGCCCTCAAGCTTAAAGCCCTGGTGTGGATATAGAGAGTAGCCCTCAAGCTTAAAGCCCTGGTGTGGATATAGAGAGTAGCCCTCAAGCTTAAAGCCCTGGTGTGGATATAGAGAGTAGCTCTCAAGCTTAAAGCCCTGGTGTGGATATAGATCACCAGTTGTGTGGAGGTTGTGTTTCAGCATTGGTGGGCTGAACATTTGCACCACTACTGTAGGCTGTTGCATTCATTTGATATAATATATATAAACTCAGCAAAAAAATAAACGTCCCTTTTCAGGACCCTGTCTTTCAAAGATAATTCGTAAAAATCCAGATAACTTCACAGATCTTCATTGTAAAGGGTTTAAACACTGTTTCCCATGCTTGTTCAATGAACCATAAACAATTAATGAACATGCACCTGTGGAACGGTCGTTAAGACACTAACAGCTTACAGACGGTAGGCAATTAAGGTCACAGTTATGAAAACTTAGGACACTAAAGAGGCCTTTCTACTGACTCTGAAAAACACCAAACGAAAGATGCCCAGGGTCCCTGCTCATCTGCGTGAACGTGCCTTAGGCATGCTGCAAGGAGGCATGAGGACTGCAGATGTGGCCAGGGCAATAAATGTCCGTACTGTGAGACGCCTAAGACAGTGCTACGGGGAGACAGGATCGACAGCTGATCGTCCTCGCAGTGGCAGACCTCGTGTAAAGACACCTGCACAGGATCGGGACATCCAAACATCACACCTGCGGGATAGGTACAGGATGGCAACAACAACTGTTCGAGTTACACCAGGAATGCACAATCCCTCCATCAGTGCTCAGACTGTCCACAATAGCCTGAGAAAGGCTGGACTGAGGGCTTGTAGGCCTGTTGTAAGGCAGGTCCTCACCAGACATCACTGGCAACAACGTCGCTTAGAGGCACAAACCCACCGTCGCTGGACCAGACAGGACTGGCAAAAAGTGCTCTTGACTGACGAGGCGCGGTTTTGTCTCACTAGGGGTGATGGGCGGATTCGCGTTTATCGACGAAGGAATGAGTGTTACACCGAGGCCTGTACTCTGGAGCAGGATCGATTTGGAGGTGGAGGGTCCGTCATGGTCTGGGGCGGTGTGTCACGGTATCATCGGACTGAGCTTGTTGTCATTGCAGGCAATCTCAATGCTGTGTGTTACATGGAAGACATCCTCCTCCCTCATGTGGTACCCTTCCTGCAGGCTCATCCTGACATGACACTCCAGCATGACAATGCCACCAGCCATACTGCTCGTTCTGTGTGTGATTTCCTGTAAGACAGGAATGTCAGTGTTCTGCCATGGCCAGCGAAGAGCCCAGATCTCAATCCATTGAGCACGTCTGGGACCTGTTGGATCGGAGGGTGAGGGCTAGGGCCATTCCTCACAGAAATGTCTGGAACTTGCAGGTGCCTTGGTGGAAGAGTGGGGTAACATCTCACAGCAAGAACTGGCAAATCTGGTGCAGTCCATGAGGAGGAGATGCACTGCAGTACTTAATGCAGCTGGTGGCCACACCAGATACTGACTGTTACTTTTGATTTTGACCCTCCCTTTGTTCAAGGACACATTATTACATTTCTGTTTGTCACATGTCTGTGGAACTTGTTCATGTCTCAGTTGTTGAATCTTGTTATGTTCATACACATATTTACACATGTTAAGTTTGCTGAAAATAAATGCAGTTGACAGTGAGAGGACATTTCTTTTTTTGCTGAGTTTACATAATATACTGTATGGTGGCAGTTTGTTTCTGCTACGGTATGTTGTTCTTTCTAAAACCCTTCCTTGTTTGTGTGTTCCTACTCCTGTATTTCACTCTCTCAGCTCTCGGCACTGCAGAGCCAGCTGGAGTTCCAGGAGACGTCTATGGTGGAGAAGTCCCTGGTCAGCAGGCATGAGGCCAAGATCCGAGAGATGGAGACCAAGATGGAGTTTGAGAAAACGCAGGTCAAACGCTTGGAGGTGAGAGCATGTAGGGGGGCTGAGTGGCATTCTAGTGGAGGAGCGTTGGTTGGTCTAGTGCGTGCATGCGTGTGTGTGTGTGTGTGTGGGGGGAGGTCAGGGCTGAAGAATTGCCCAGTGGGTGAAATGAGGGACAATTGACTCCCACTACCTCCACCATGCAAGTTTTGCCACCTCACAAACGGTTATTTCTATTTTTAGTGCTGGATTCAGCCTCATAACCTTCTTCTAACTTAGACTGTTAGCATATCACAGTTAGATAATGCCTTCTGCTCTGTTTGTCCTCTGACTAGCTCATATTATATTCACTCCACAATATCATTTGTTATTCTGTCAGTTTCAAATTACATTGTGATATTGCCTGCGACAAACATTTAAGTGAAGGATAAAGGTTACTGTTTGCACACAGCCAGGGAAAAATAGAAATCCATTTTCTTCCCCTCAGACAAATGCATCTTTGCTCATTTTGGCAACTTTTGGACTTGTAATTACCAGCAATGTGCAGACAGCCAGACACACTGCTTTAACTCAAATCTAAAAGAAAAACTCTCTCAGAGAATCCCTCTCTGTCTATGTTCTCCACTGGCTGGAATAATAGAAAGACCAACTAAGACTGGCAAAAAAAAATTCAGTTTTGGGAAGGATACGTCCAAAGTTATAAGGGGTTTCAAGGTCGTATTTAGCCATGTCTTGTTGCTACTCATGGTATTTTTTTATTTATTTTTTATTTCACCTTTATTTAACCAGGTAGGCAAGTTGAGAACAAGTTCTCATTTACAACTGCGACCTGGTCAAGATAAAGCAAAGCAGTTCGACACATACAACAACACAGAGTTACACAGGGAGTAAACAAACAAGCCAATAACACAATAAACAAGTCAATGATACAGTAGAAAAAAGAAAGTCTATATACAGTGTGTGCAAAAGGCATGAGGAGGTAGGCAATAAATAGGCCATAGTAGCGAATAATTACTATTTAGCAGATTAACACTGGAGTGATAAATGAGCAGATGAAGATGTGCATGTGAGCGGCTGGATATTTCTGGTAGACAGAGAACTATAGCAGGCCAATCAATACATATCTGAGAGGGCGGAAAGCAGAACTCACCCACTCACAGTGTGAAACATGGACAAGGCTGGGGGCTAATGGCTGTTTAGCATTAGTGGAGGCTGGATTCAGCCTTTTCAGTGCATTGAAGTTGCTATATGTGCTCATATGAAATGCTGGAGCATTCCTCTGTGGTGCAAATACAGTATGTAGCAGAACGATGTTTAGCAAGTAGACTCTATTTAATTAGTCATTTCTTGCCCTTATTTGGGGAATATCTCAAAGCAAGTAAGTGTATTTCTTGAACTGCATTGTTGGTTAGGGGCTTGTAAGTAAGCATTTCATGGTAATATCTTTTACACCTGTTGTATTCGGCTCATGTGACCGATACAATTTTATTGAATTTTTTGGTGTAGGTTTTTCCTCATCTGAATCCCCTTTTAGATATGGAGTATCTCTCATAGCTGCATGCATGATAAGGTCTCTGACCTGTGCCAGATATAGACTGTGAGTGCAGTGGCTTTTCTAACATGGTCCCCGTCTGCTGTTGGTCATTCAGAGCCTGGTAGCCCGTCTGAAGGAGAACCTTGAGAAGCTAACAGAGGAGCGGGATCACCGCAGCACCAGCGAGACCCGGGAGAAGGAGCAGAACAAGCGGCTCCAGAGACAGATCAGAGATATCAAGGAGGAGATGGGAGAGCTGGCCAAGAAGGAGGGAGAGGCCAGCCGCAAGAAACATGAGCTGGTAAGACCCAAAGTCACAAATGGGCCGAGGGGACTGGGGCGCTGTACAGATTGGCTTTTTACAGTGGGGCGCTTTGAAGATATGAAATAAAGGCTGCAGTTCCCATCAACCTTGCTTTGTTCAGGAGAATTAGAAATTCATCAAAATGAGACAAAGAGACTTCAGAAATGGTCAGATGTAGGTGTAATGCTGGGACCTTAGCTTAGAGTGTCTCACTCTCTTCCAACAGGAAATGGATATTGAAAGCTTGGAGGCAGCCAATCAGAGCCTGCAGGCAGACCTTAAACTAGCCTTCAAGAGGATTGGTGACCTCCAGGCCGCCATCGAGGACGATATGGAGAGTGACGGCAACGAGGACCTCATCAGCAGGTATAGCTGTCTATTTTTTGCCCGGACATATACATTCACCTAATACAACAGGTATAGCTGTCTATTTAGTGCCCAAACATATAAATTCACTTAATATAATTAATTTACCTCATGTCTTTTCATGACAGCAAGTGTCAGCTAGTCAGCACGCACTCAGCATAGAGAGCAGCTACTGTTACACAGTTAAACTGTAGATAAACTCAGCAGAAGAGGTGGTAGGAAGGGGAAGAGAGCGACAGAGAGAGAGAGAGATTGAGAGAGAGAATGACCCAGTCAGGATGGATGTTCCATTGAAAGAGGCCTTGGATAAAGCAATCAGATAGAACTCTCCCCCGACTCTGTCTTTTCTTATTCACACAATCTGAAAGATTTATGCCCTGAAAACGGCTGGGCTTAATTTTCAGACCTTTAAAAAATATATATACTCTGTTTCCTTTATTCGATGAGATAGGCAGCTAGCTAAAGCTACGTCAGCGAAATCGAGTTCTGTCTCCACCCGTTCCTTATTTATTTACTCGCTCTCTGCTCCTGCCGAGCCTTGTTTGTTTATTTGTTTGTTTATGAGTGCAGTCCCGGGGAGAAGGCCTTTCTTCCCTCTGTGTGAGTCAGGTTTGAGTATAGTGTGTACTCTTTCTTCTCCACGCGGTAACAGGATGGGGACCAGGATGATGTGGTGTGCTGAGTCAGTAACCCAGCAATATGCAGCGCTTGAATCTCTCCCACTGGGAGGAAATATCTTTAATAGAACCACAGGGTCATCATCATAGAATTATGAATTAGAATACTAGTAATTGAATAGGATATCTATGGTCATCACCACCACATCAGCCATGATATCCACAATGATTTAAGTTTTAGATCCTTCA
The DNA here is from genome assembly GCF_901001165.1 of Salmo trutta. NCBI lineage: Eukaryota > Metazoa > Chordata > Actinopteri > Salmoniformes > Salmonidae > Salmo > Salmo trutta. The sequence goes on along the minus strand of NC_042969.1, from coordinate 71,914,203 downwards.
AGCATTAGCCTATTCATCACGTTATTTTGGTTTACTTGGACTGTACCTACCTACTTCCTGTCTCACTTTTCTTTTCTGTTTGTATTCTTTATTTCTTTGTGTCTCTGTCTGTCATCCATCACCATGACCAGTTTACAAGACATGGTGACAAAGTATCAGAAAAGAAGGAACAAAACGTGAGGAACTGGAGCTTGTGTTGTTTGACATTGTTTTAAACGCTATTTTGGAATAGTCTGTTGCCCTCCACTGGAAAGGATGCAATATCAAGCAGCAGATCTATTGTCCATGTTCAAGCCATCTCATATAAGTTCAAGTTTATGACTTATGGCATAGTCCATATGTCACTTCATAAGGACTTAACTATGGGATACCATTCAACGAACAAGCTCAGTGATACTGCATCGTTATTCCAGGGCTCAGCTATTCCCCCATAGCCTAATTTGCTACACTCTTCACTGCATGAGGCCACATGCTGAACTGCATGAATGCCATTGACAAGATGCTTTTCTAAACCAAGCATAAAACAACCCCTTCCCCAGAGTGTCTGTGTGGTTATTCATCAAGTAACGCCTTAAACTGAGGGTAACATATAATATCTAACTGGCGTAGTAAGCATCCATCGCTGGGTAAGTGTCATGTGGTGTCCACCAGGGCTCGGTTCTTGGACCCCTACCTTTCCAGTGAGAACCCTACTCCCTTTCTCTCATTGTGTTTGCTGTCCCAGCGTGTCCTCCGGGGGTTCTGTTGGACACCGCTGTGCCTTGTTTGAACAGCGTTCTTTGCCCAGCGGCTGCACGCCCGCTCTCAGGGCCTACTGAATATTTCAGAGCCTTGCTCTGGGGTGGATGTGAGATATGACTGTCTGCCTCTGACGACGGAAAGACGAATGGTGTGTTCATCATTAATCTTTTACACTCACTATATAATGCAGAACCCTCAAATGTCTTACAAAAAGCTCTCTGCTCGTCTGGCAAGTGGCTCACATGCAGTGTTAACCTTTGGGTCTGGGCCATTCCAGTCCCATGTCCATGTGCCCTTACTGCTGTTTCTGCTGTTCAACCCTTGTTAAGCAGTATTGTAAAGTGCTGCTTTTTGTTAAAGCAGAATGGGTTCTGAATGTTAAAGGTAGACTCAGCGATATGACGTCGATGCAGAAAGTAAACAGCATAGTGGGTCATTTTCCGCAACAACTAAGAGCATTGAAGCGTGAGGCTAAACTTCTCCGCTGTTTTGGTCCTGTGGATGCCACACTGTGAAGAGCATGAAGCAAACCCATGCACATGCACAGCTACTGTATGTGACTGTCTGAAAGTGAAGTCTTGCATCTCGCTCATCTCAATATCTGTGGGGCTGCTCGTGGCAATGTCATTTAGCTGAGTCTACCTTTAATGATGGGCTTGTACAACACTGGTGCATTACAGCAGAGAATACGGTGTTGGGAAGTTCATGTTTTTTAGGGAGTAATTGGATGAGAGACCCCAGCTGTTCTTGCCAGGGTTTTTGTTATTGAATGCTAATAATGTTCTTTATGTTGTTCAGTACAAGGCAGTAATGGCAATAATATGTCAATAATAGCTACTGATTTGATAACAATGTTTTGTTGGATGGGCATGTATATAATACATAGGAATAATTGACAATTGACTGGCAGAAAGTTGAAAAACAAAAAAAGTTGCACGCCTAGAATTACATGCAGGTACGCTTTCAGAATATTGCCACAACAAAAGAGTCCCAAAAGGATTGTGCATTCAAAAGGCATCAGCTATCTTTACAGAGAACAAGGACTTTAACAACCGATGGTGCGCCATCCTAAACAAATGTTTAAGGCCGAATTGGATACTATAATCGTCTCCATCAAGGACATACTGTACCCTCCGCTGGAGAGTTCGACACCAGACACAACTGCACACTCAAAGAGACGATCAAAGCACTCCAAGAGGACCTTAAAGCAGCCAAGATCCACAAATACCAAAGGGATACGCAGTCAACGCAGTCAACGCAGTCTACTACTGGCTGAACCCCAACCTGTGCCCGAATACCCAATAAAATCTTAGTGTCACATGAGTTGACGCTGGAGAGACGAAGCAGGTGCGGGGAGTAAAACATTTAATAAATAACGGACATGGAACGAGACAGGAACAGCGTCAGCAAACTAATACTGAAGACAAAAACAATACAATGCAGCAGCGGGGAACAGAGCTGGGGAACTGACAAATATAGGGGAGGAAATAAACAGGTGATAAGTGAGTCCAGGTGAGTCCAATAACGCTGATGCGTGTGACGAGGGAAGGCAGGTGTGCGTGATGGATGGCAAGAGTGCGTGATGCAGGGCAACCTGGCGCCCGCAAGCGCCAGGGGGAGGGAGGAGGGGGAGCAGACGTGACATTTAGGACTTACAAGAAGAAGGTCATGTTTTGTGGCTCCTCTACTGATTACAAATGCTCAAGTGAAGAGGAAACATCAGCTGTTACTGCACATGGCCCCTCCCCCTCTGGCTCACAGTCCTCTTTTTTTAGGGGGACGCCATGGATCCATACAGAAAACCGTCTGGAGACCTTACCGACAACAGGACATGACAACATTCTCCACAACCAGACCACGTTGTAAGAGGTGCGTAACTGGTGGCAGGGAAGTCAGACGCAGGAGAGCAGAACTAGGTAATAGCCGGAGCAGTTTAATTGCAAAACCACCGGCATAAAGAATAACAAATATGGGTACAAAACCCCTCGCGCACCAGTAAACATGTGCACAAGAACTTACAACAAACAATTCCACACAAAGACATGGGGGGGAACAGAGGGTTAAATACACAACACTTAATGAGGGAAATGAGAACCAGGTGTGTAGGAAAACAAGACAAAACAAATGGAAAATGAGAAGTGGATCGACGATGGCTAGAAGACCGGCGACGCCGAACGCCGCCCGAACAAGGAGAGGAACCGACTTCGGTGGAAGTCGTGACACACAGACATCACTACCAACAGCAACAACAACCACAACGCCACGAGCGCATGGACCAGCCACCGCGCCCCTTTACCCGGAGCCAGCAACGCAACAAATCCAAGTGGTGAATCTATCAAGTAAGAGTTTAACTGCACCACAAATCTCTGTATTATGGGCCTCCCGAGTGGCGCAGCGGTCTAAGGCACTGCATTGCATTGTCACTACAGACCCTGGTTCGATCCCAGGCTGTGTCACAGCTGGCCGTGACCGGGAGACCCATGAGGCAGAGCACAATTGGCCCAGCGTTGCCCAGGTTAGGGGAGGGTTTGGCCGGGACTTTCTTGTCTCATCGAAATCTAGCGACTTCTTCTGGCGGGCCGGGGGCCTGCAAGCTGACCATGGTCGCCAGCTGGACAGTGTTTCCTCCGACACATTGGTGCGGCTGGCTACCGGGTTAAGCGAGCAGTGTGTCAAGAAGCAGTGCAGCTTGGCAGGGTCGTGTTTCGGAGGACGCAAGGCTCTCAACCTTTGCCTCTCCCGAGTCCATAGGGGAGTTGCAGCGATGGGACAAGACTGTAACTACCAATTGGATATCATGAAAAAGGGGTTAAAAAAATTACAATTAAAAAAGATCTCTGTATTGTCTAAAGGATTATCTTTTGTACCCACTAGCACATATGCCTTCAATATGCAGGTGGATCTCTACAAATTCATACGTACATTGCGACTGAAACAGTTTTTTTTTTAGATTGCAACCCCTCTTTTCCAATGTGTTCAGACCTCCATCTACGTTCATCCCACATGGGCCAGCTGTGGACACGTACTACAGACTGGTGCGTAAAGACATAGCCAAACTAGAGACCTCTATTCCCTATGTCAGGAACAACTTTACCCACAAGCCCTTAATAATCTCCAGATAATTAAGAATGATCTCCAGAATGAAAACTCTATAGTTACAATGCATTCGAAAAGTATTCAGACCGCTTGACTTTTTCCACATTTTGTTACGTTACAGCCTTATTCTAAAATGGATTAAATAAAAAAAATCCTCATGACTCTACACACAATACCCGATAATGACAAAGCAAAAACAGGTTTTTAGACACTTATTTACCTAAGTAAATCGCCAGACCCACTGGCTCTAGGTCATCTACAAGTCTATGCTAGGTAAAGCTCCGCCTTATCTCAGCTCACTGGTCACGATAACAACACCCACCCGTAGCACGCGCTCCAGCAGGTATATCTCACTGGTCATCCCCAAAGCCAACACCTCTTTTGGCCGCCTTTCCTTCCAGTTTTCTGCTGCCAGTGACTGGAACGAATTGCAAAAATCGCTGAAGCTGGAGACTTACATTTCCCTCACTAACTTTAAACATCAGCTATCTGAGGAGCTAACTGATCGCTGCAGCTGTACATAGTCCATCTGTAAATAGTCCACCCAATCTACCTACCTCATCCCCATATTGTTTTTATTTACTTTGCTGCTCTTTTGCACACCAGTATCACTACTTACACACCTTCATCTGCTCATCATCATCTGCTCATCTATCACTCCAGTGTTAATCTGCTAAATTGTAATTACTTTGCTACTATGGCCTATTTATTGCCATACCTCCTCATGCCATTTGCACACACTGTATATAGACTTTCTTTTTTTTCCTATTGTGTTATTGACTGTACGCTTGTTTATTCCATGTAACTCTGTGTTGTTGTTTCTCTCGCACTGCTTTGCTTTATCTTGGCCAGGTCGCAGTTGTTCTCAACTAGCTTACCTGGTTAAATAAAGGTGAGAATTCTTTTTTTTTAAATAAGTATTCAGACCCTTTGCTGAGACTCGAAATTGAGCTCAAGTGCACCCTGTTTCCATTGATCAACCTTGAGATGTTTCTACAACTTGATTGCAGTCCATCTGTGTAAATTCAATTGATTGGACATGATTTGGAAAGGCACACACCTGTCTATATAAGGTCCCACAGTTGACAGTGCATGTCAGAGCAAAAACCAAGCCAAGAGGTCGAAGGAATTGTCCATAGAGTGCCGAGACTATTGAGGCACAGATCTGGGGAAGGGTACCAACATTTTTTTTCAACATTGAAGGTCCCCAAGAACACAGTGGCCTCCATCATTCTTAAATGGAAGAAGTTTGGAACCATCAAGACTCTTCCTAGAGCTGGCCGCCTGGCCACACTGAGCAATCGGAGGAGAAGGGCCTTGGTCATTGATGTGACCAAGAACCCGATGGTCATTCTGACAGAGCTCCAGATTTCCTCTGTGGGGATGGGTGAACCTTCCAGAAGGACAATCATCTCTGCAGCACTCCACCAATCAGGCCTTTATGGTAGAGTGTCCAGACGGAAGCCAGTCCTCAGTAAAAGGCATAGCCCACTTGGAGTTTGCAAAAGGCACCTAAAGGACTCTCAGACCATGAGAAACAAGATTCTCTGGTCGGATTAAACTCTTTGGCCTGAATGCGAAGCTTCGCGTCTGAAGAAAACCTGGCACTATCCCTACAGTGAAGCATGGTGGTGGCAGCATCATGCTGTGGGGATGTTTTTCAGCGGCAGGGACTGGGAGTCTAGTAAGAATCGAGGGAAAGATGAACAGAGCAAAGTACAGAGAATATCCTTGCTGAAAACCTGCTCCAGAGCACTCAGGACCTCGGACTGGGGTGAAGGTTCACCTTCCAACAGGACAACGACCCTAAGCACACAGCCAAGACAACGCAGGAGTGACTGCGGAACAAGTCTCTGAATGTCCTTGAATGGCCCAGCCAGAGCCTGGACTTGAACCCGATCGAACATCTCTGGAGAGACCTGAAAATAGCTGTCCAGCAACACTACCCATCCAACCTGACAGAGCTTGAGAGGACCTGCAGAGAAGAATGGAAGAAACTCCCCAAATACAGGTGTGCCAAGTTTGTAGCGTCATACCCAAGAAGACTTGAGGCTGTAATCGCTACCAAAGGTGCTTCAACAGAGTACTGAGTAAAGGGTCTGAATACTTATGTAAATGTGATATTTAACTTTTTATTTGTAATACATTTGCAGAAATGTCTAAACCTGTTTTTGCTTTGTCATTATGGGGTATTGTGTGTAGATTGATGAGGGGAAACAACAATTTAATCAATTTTAGAATAAAGATGTAACGTAACAAAATGTGGAAGAAGTCAAGGGGTCTGAATACTTTCTGAATGCACTGTATGCCTTCCCATCCATGGCTGCGCCCCTGCCCAGTCAAGTGAAATCCATAGATTAATACCTAATGAATTTATTTAAATTGACAAATTTCCTTCTATGAACTGTAACTCAGTAAAATCTGAGCAATTGTTATATGTTGCATTTATATTTTGTTCATTATAAATGAACAATGTCAGGATGAAAGAAAAACAAAAACAAGCTGCGTCACAATCTCCCTTTTTAATCTGGTATTGGAGATCACAGCAATAGCATATGTGTCTTAATAGGTTTTGAACAGATGCGTATTGGATAGCATAGCGCCAACAGAGATGGTCGCCTCGCTTCAAGTTCTTAGGAACTATACATGATTTAGTTTTTTCATGTATTATTTCTTACATTGTTACCCCAGGAAATCTTAAGTCTTATTACATACAGCCGGGAAGAACTATTGGATATAAGATCAACGTCAACTTACCAACATTAAGACCAGGAATACGACTTTCCCTAAGCGGATCCTCTGTTCGGACCACCACCCAGGACAATGGAGCTAATTCCAGTAGGCGATCCAAAACAACGACGCCACAGAAGGGGCAGACAAAGCGGCCACCTGGCCAGGCTCCATAGATATGCACATCGCACACCGCTCCTGAGTATACTACTAGCCAATGTCCTGTCTCTTGACAACAAGGTAGATGAAATTCAAGCAAGGGTTGCCTTCCAGAGAGACATCAGAGATTGTAACATTCTCTTTTTCACGGAAACATGGCTCTCTCTGGATATGTTGTCGGAATCGGTTCAGCCACCGGGCTTCTCTATGCATCACGCCGACAGAGGTAAACACCTCTGGGGGAAAAGGAAGAGCGGCGGTGTATGCTTTATGATTAACGACTCATGGTGTAATCATAACAACATACAGGAATTCAAGTCCTTCTGATCTAGAATTCCTTACAATCAATTGCCGGCCATTTTACCTACCAAGAAAATTCTTGTCACTTATAGTCACAGCTGTGTACATTCCCCTTCAAACAGACACCAAGACGGCCATCAAGGAACTTCACTGGACTATATGCAAACTGGAAACCATACATCCTGAGGCAGCATTTATTGTAGCTGGGGATTTTACCTAAGCAAATTTGAGAACAAGTCTACCTAAATTCTTCCAGTTATTGATTGCGCTACCCGCATGCGCAATACCCTCGACCACTGCTAATCTGACTTCCGCGAAGAAATACAAAGCCCTCCCTTTGGCAGATCTGACCACAACGCCATCTTGCTCCTTCCGTCTTATAGGCAGAAACTCAAACAGGATGTACCAGTGACGAGAACCATTCAACGCTGGTCCGACCAATCAGAAGCCACACTTCAAGATTGTTTTGATCACGCGGACTGGAATATGTTCCGGTCAGTCTCAGAAAACAACATCGACCTATACGCTGACTCGATGAGTGTGTTTTATAAAGAAGTGCATTGAAGATGTTGTACCCACTGTGACTATTAAAACCTACCCTAACCAGAAACCCTGGCTAGGTGGCGGCATCCACGCAAAATTGAAAGCGCGATCCACCGCATTTAACCATGGAAAGAGGTCTGGGAATATGTCTGAATATAAACAGACTAGCTATTTCCTCCGCAAGGAAATCAAACAAGCGAAATGCCAGTACAGGGACAAGGTGGAGTCGCAATTCAACAGCTCAGACACAAGAGGTATGTGACAGGGTCTACAGGAAATCACGGACTACAAAAAGAAATCCAGCCACGGCACAGACACCGACGTCACGCTCCCAGACAAATTAAACACCTTCTTTGCCCGCTTTTGAGGATAATACAGCGCCACCGTCGAGGCCCACTAACGAGGACTGCGCCCCCCCCCCCCCCCCGCCCTTCTCTGTGGCTGACGTGAGTAAAACATTTAAACGTGTTAACCCTCGCAAGGCTGCTGGCCCAGATGGCATCCCTAGCTGCGTCCTCAAAGCATGCGCAGACCAGCTGGCTGGTGTGTTTACGGACATATTCAATCGCTCCCTATTCCAGTCTGTTGTCACCACATGAAGTGCTTTGAGAGACTAGTCAAGGATCATATCACCTCCACATTACTGGCCACCCTAGACCCACTTCAGTTTGCATACCGCCCCAACAGGTCCACAGACGATGCAATCGCCATCACACTGCACACTCCCCTATCCCATCTGTACAAAAGGAATACCTATGTAAGAATGCTGTTCATTGGCTCCAGCTCAGCATTCAACACCATAGTACCCTCCAAGCTCATCATCAAGCTGGAGGCCCTGGATCTCAACCCCGCCCTGTGCAATTGGGACCTGGACTTTCTTACGGGCCGCCCCCAGATGGTGAAGGTAGGAAACAACATCTCCACTTCGCTGACCCTCAACACTGGGGCCCCACAAGGGTGGGTGCTCAGCCCCCTCCTGTACTCCCTGTTCACCCACGACTGCGTGGCCATGCACGCCTCCAACTCAATCATCAAGTTTGCAGATGACACAATTGTAGTGGGCTTGATTACCAACAATGACGAGACAGCCTACAGGGAGAAGGTGAGGGCACTCGGAGTGTGGTGTCAGGAAAACAACCTCTCACTCAACGTCAACAAAACAAAGGAGATGATCATGGACTTCAGGAAACAGCAGAGGGAGCACCCCCCTATCCACATCAATGGGACAGCAGTGGAGAAGGTGGAAAGTTTTAAGTTCCTCGGCGTACACATCACAGACAAACTGAAATAGTCCACTCACACAGACAGTGTGGTGAAGAAGGCGCAACAGCGCCTCTTCAACCTTAGGAGGCTGAAAAAATGTGGCTTGTCACCCAAAACCCTGACAAACTTTTACAGATGCACAATCGAGAGTATCCTGTCGGGCTGTATCACAGCCTGGTACGGCAACTGCTCCGCCCTCAACCGCAAGGCTCTCCAGAGGGTGGTGTGATCTGCACAACGTATCACCGGGGGGCAAACTACCTGCTCTCCATGACACCTACACCACCCAATGTCACAGGAAGGCTAAAACGATCATCAAGGACAACAACCACCTGAGCCACTGCCTTTTCACACCGCTTCCATCCAGAAGGCGAGGTCAGTACAGGTACATCAAAGTTGGGACCGAGAGACTGAAAAACAGCTTCTATCTCAAGGCCATCAGACTGCTAAATTGCAATCACTAACTCAGAGAGGCTGCTGCCTACATTGAGACCCAATCACTGGCCACTTTAATAAATGGATGACTAGTCACTTTATGCAATGCACTCCAAATAATGCCACTTTAATAATGTTTACATATCTTACATTACTCTAATCACATGAATATACTGTATTTTATACCATCTATTGCACCTTCGCCATCGCTCATCCATATACTTACATGTACATATTCTCATTCACCCCTTTAGATTTGTGTGTATTAGGTAGATGTTAGGGGAATTGTTAGATTACTTGTTAGATATTACTGTTAGATATTATTGTTAGATATTACTGCACTGTCGGAACTAGACACACAAGCATTTCGCTACACTCGCATTAACATCTGCTAACCATGTGTATGTGACAAATAAAATTTGATTTGATGCCTGGCTGGCTGTGTTGAACCCCCATAGGGAGCTGCTGTCTAGGCTGAGCTGCTTAATAAAAGCCCAAATGTTCTTAACATCAACACAGACGCTTGTAAGACTCAGGGACATCAAGGAGGAGCAGGGCGGAGGGAGCAGAAGAGGATCTATAGGAGCTAATGATGAATGTAATAGTGTGTAACAGAGATGTACAACCAATGGAGGCAGATTGTCACAGACAATTAATGTCTCCCTCCACACTCTGTGTTTGTTTGCCTCCCCTGGGCTCTCGGCACGGCTTAACTAATGGTATGGCGGTCAAGGATATAAATCGTGTGTGACACCATGTGTGAAGCGCTCGATTACAAAGGGCCAGTCGTCCCGTCGGTTTTGTTTTGGCCCCGGCCCGGGAAGGCCTCTGTGATCTGAATGCATCACCTCCATTTACCCACTGGCTCCTCCTTGGACAAAATGCACAAGGGGAAAGAGAAGCACATCCTTCAAGTCGTGGACAGGTCTTCTTCACCCCCCAAAAACATTTGAATCTCAACAGGATTATTCTTGTATAAATGAATAAAAAATTAGTGCTTAAGGAAATTCTCTCCTTGAATTAATGCATTTTTGACTATTTTGTACGGAGGGTTTTGACATTGATTTTGTATAATGACAGCTAATGTAATTTTGCCCTGGTGATGTAATCAGGGTCAAGAGAAAAAAATACCAGCCTTCCTCAAAAAAGATTCTTAAAAAACAATTTAGGTTTTCCTTTTTTTCTTTCTTCAAAGCAACATCAGTGCTCTTAGTATTCCTGGGGCGGCTATAGTTCTTCAAAGCAGTATGTTGCCAGATAAGTGAACGGATAAAAGACAAATCTTAAGAGGCTGGGGAGGTGTTGACTCGCAAAGCCCAACAAAGACACAAATCCAAGAGATTTTTATATATATATATTTTTTTAATTATCTCTGAGGAGATGAGATGAGTTAACAGCCATGGAATTGTCTGCACCGGTTAGCTAACTTTAGCTTGTTTTTTCCCAGGTCTCCTTCATTCTTTCTTTGCCCCCATATTGACAAGGCCTCTGTGCCAAAGCCAGCCGCTCACTCTGTTGCAATAACAATTCTCACTGAAGGCCCCCACATTGTCTAATAGGCCAGGCATGGCCTGCAAAGTTAATTACAGCTTCCCTCCTAGAGAAATGCTTTTATCTCGACTCCCAACCTTCTCCTTCCCTTCTAAACACTGCCATCTTAGTGCCTAGTATTTGAAGTTATTGTGCAGTTTAAAACAGAGCGGCCTAGTTATGCCCATTCTGCGATCAGGTGATGCTTTTGCATCTCTGCCTCTTAACGATTTCAATTGTAGCTACTGTATGTGCTGGTGGGTCTGTATGTGCTGGTGGGTATAAGTGCTGAAAAAGCTATTTTCTCTCTCTACTCCACAGCAAGATAAGAGGTTTTTAAAAGCAGATGTGGAGATTTTAAGATTTTGAACCACCCCCCAATCGATGTCTCAGTTTTATTATTAAGCTGTAACAGCTTCATTTCGCAGCACCACATGAGCATTGGGCTCTGACGGCACTTAATGAGTGTCATGCTCTTTTCAACCGTGTCAAATTTCTGACAACCCTCCATTTCTCCTCACGCTTCGCAGTAGGCTGTCGACGCCATAATGATAATTTAGAGAGAAAACAGCTCAGCACCCAAGCTGTGCACCAAATCATTTTGTCAAGAGCTCAACCGCAACTTTGGGGGGCTGTGGAGGGAATAGATAAGTGGGTGAGATCAAAGTGAAAATCCCTACATTTTGTGCCCAGTCTCTTCACTTTTCACTTTATCCCATTCCTGGTCTCTCTCCTTGTGCTCCACCTTAACTTGAGTGGCTTTGGATCAGAGTGAATGGAATTGAGTCCTCTTTGGGGGACAAACTGTGCCCCCTTGCTAGCTAGCCACAGTGATAACACTCCTAACAGTGACAACAAGTGCGGCTGTGTGTGTGTTTCCTAGTGCTCCTGTGATCTAGTGCATGTGGTTTTTTATTGTCTTCTCTCCTAATTCAATTATGTGGTCCTCCTTGGATGCCTCACTAACTTCCAAAACTACAGAATCCCTCTCTCCCCCTCTCCTTAACTTCACTCCATCCCTCTCTCACCCCTCCCTCATCTCCTCTCCATCTTCCTCTTTATACCCTTTCTCCATCACTCTCTTTCAGCTCTTCCCCACCTCTCTTTTTCTCTACTCCTCTCTTCTCCCACCCTCTCCTCCCACTGATGTTGTTTTGTCCCTCCCCTCCACACAGTGAGGGAGACTCATCTGACTCGGAGATTGAAGACTGTGTGGACGGGGTCAAGTCCTGGCTGTCCAAAAACAAGGGATCTACCAAGAACCTCTCAGATGATGGCAGCCTCAAGAGCTCCAGGTCAGTATGGCACATCTTCACCACTAAGGTCCTGTCTTCACCACTAAGGTCCTGTCTTCACCACTAAGGTCCTGTCTTCACCACTAAGGTCCTGTCTTCACCACTGCTAAACACACACGCACATTTCCCCTGCTTACAAAGCAGCCCAAACTGGTTTTAGTGTCCAGTCCCCCCCTATCAGGATGTTGACGTCGTCCAGCCTAGCACTTAGCCAATGCAGATAAAACAATTAGACTGGAACACTTAGCTAGACATAGGGAGGTGTTATTATTATTACTGGTGTTTCCTCTAGCCTCTTTGTCTTTTATTGTCACTGCCTTGATGACAGCCGCCTCCCTGGCAGTTTTATCGACATGCCCGGTGGCCAGCTGGCATGCATACCTACACCCCTCCTCTCTCCCCCGTCCTCTCCCTCTCTCCTGTTCTCCCCTCTCCCTGAGATTAATTGATGTGTCTGACAGCTTCGATTGCCCTAGATTTGTCTCCTTACCAGAAGATTTAACTGTCCCACACCCCCACTTCAGCTGCTCACAACTTTGAAATACTTTTAAGAGTTTTTAAATCTCTCTTAACTGTGTGTCCCCACAGACATCATCCCTTCCTTCAGGAGAGCTCAGTTCCTTGATCTCAGTTCTGTGTGTTGGTTAAGACGGAAACACACACATGAGAAGTGTGTCCAGCTCTCTTGCTGAATCACTCAACATATTTAACCACAATGAGATGCTTGACGAGAATTCTGTTTAACATTTACACACATGAAATTCAAATGAATACCCCCCTACTAAACTAGTTCAAAACAGAGACTTTGATTTTGCACAAAGGAATTGATTAGAACAAGACAACACATTTTGTTTGAGGGTATTTCTCGAGTCAGTACATATCTTAAATTTGTATCTTGTGCATCTGTTTTTTTTTCTGTGTTGAAGTTGTGAATCCAAACAGACATTCTCTACCCCACATTAATTTGAATCATTGTTCTATCTACTTGTCTTTACTTTCTTCCTGCTAAGTTCAATCTATGCTCATCTTATTCCTGTTTTAAGTATCATTCATCTCTCCTTTTTAAGTTTGTAATTCATCTATCATTCTTTCTCTCTTCCTCCTCTTCCATCTACTTCAAAATTTTTCTGTCCTGCCACCCCTCCCTCCCTCCCTCCCTCCCTCCTCTTTCTAGATTTGCCGTAAACGTAGACGCAAAGGAAGGGAAAGAGTGGAAAGAGGGTAAGGAATGGAAAGAGTTTAACAAAGAGGGCAAAGAGAAAGAGGTAGATTCGAGAAGGCCGGTGTCTGTGATGAGTTCCCTGAGCTACAGGAAGCACTCCAACATCAATGACTCCATCGGAGGTAAAGGGGACGACAGCTCCCTCAAGAAGGAACAGGACTCCCAGGAGTCTATCACCACCTTCCATAAGGGCAAGCCCAAATGCTCCTCACCCCAGGGTGACTCCAGCTCCAGCTCCTGGAGGAAGTCCCAGACTGGGAACGATGATGACCGTGGCTCGGTTATCTCCCAGGCCTACACTGAAGCCACCAGCAGGGCTAGGAAGGGCATGGACAGCCGCTGGGGAGACTTCGACAAAGAGTCCACCGTGTCCTCCATGGCCCCCAGCCGGGCCTGCGTTGCCACCACGCGCTTTGGCCTGAGCCCAGAGGACGACACCAAGTCGACCATCAGCCTGGGTATGTCCAGTCCCCTGAGCCGCCGCAGCACCTCTGCACACCGTACGGACGAGTCATATGGAAGAAGTGGTCGCTGCCCAAGCAGCCCCTCTGTTAGTCGTCGTTCTGGGGGCAGGAGCCCTGGCAGCGTAAGCCGTGCTGACTCACGCATATCTGACTTCCGCAGCTGCCGCCTCAGCGAGTTTGATGACATGGAGGATGGGCACAGCGTGGCCTTCACTGAGCGCTCCTCGGCCTACAGCCCCCACTCCTCCACGGGACGCAGCCTGTCCATGCCCCCGCCACCCGCCCGCTCCTACAGAGATGATGACGAGCTCCCTGACACCTCAGACGTCAAGCCGGCCACCGTCGGCCACCGCAACTACCTGGACCCCGACCTGGAGAAGGCCATCAACGAGGTGCTCAACTTCAAACCCATCAAATTCAAACGCACCAGCCTGGAAGACTCAGAGGCCGAGGCAGGGAGGAAAGAGGACGACACAGAGGACGACAGGAAGAGTGTGGTTAGCGTCAGGGGGAGAGGCGACAGGAAGAGTGTGCTTAGCGTCAGGGGGAGAGGCGACAGGGAGGACGACAGCAGGCGCAGCACCAGCAGTCTGAGACGCTCAGCGTCGGCCGTGGATTGTAGGAGGTCCTCCAGCAGTATGAGCAGCCGCAGCCACAGCGGAAAGAAGAACAAAGGCAAGAAGAAGAAAAGGAGCCACAGCTCCGAGTCAGGCAGCTCCGATGAAGACCGCAGCAGCAAGGACAGCTCCAAGAACAAAGGCAAGAAGTCCAAAAAGACATCCAAAAAGACGTCCAAAAAGGAGTCCTCTTCTTCATCCTCATCCTTGGATTCAGAGTCTGACTCAGAGTCTGGCTCCAGTTCTGGTGCTTCTACCATCTCCTACCAAAGCACCAACAGTGTGAAGAGAGCCCCTGGCCGCCAGGCCTCTAGCCCAGAGGGGGAGAGGGAGGCGGGGACACCTGCTGAGGGGCAGCCCCCTCCTAACAAGAAGGAGGAGAAGAATAGGAAGAAGAAAGTGGACAACCTGATGATGAAGTATCTGTACAGACCGGACAGTGACTGAGGCTGGCAGTAGGTGATGCCTGTTGCCTGGTGTGGAGTGTAGGAGTGTGTCCACTGCATGGTGTGGTGGTCTAACCACAGAGAGAGGTTGCTCAGTCAATCCTCTCCTCCTGAGTACAATATAATATACCCTAAATATCCAGTCACCTTTTGAAAGCCTAATATCCACATCAGTTGTGTTATGAATGATGCATCACTTTGACTTACTTGACCTATTCCTGTTAGGGCTTCAACAGTGCATCATCATTACTGTAGAGATGTACAATTTCACTTGGCTCGTCTCAAGACATTTTTGTTTTCTATTTACACTCTCAATTCCTAAATACTAATTGAGGTCCTTAATTCACGAGAGCTCATCAGAAAGCAATTTGAATTTGCATCTTTTCAATGGCAATCATTGTGACATTGCTTGGCACTGCCGTAATTCAGAGAGGGGGGAGAGATAAGTGTGTTGTGGATGCATTACAATGCCGATTAGCCTAGCAGCAGGGGCTTAGATCAGAGGAAAAGACAAAGCTGACGTGGGTGTAGCCGTAGTGCTGCTGGCTAGTTCTCCACCCAAACGTCAGCCTGAGTTATGGCCCCGGAAATAAGAAAATACCAGGAGTCGTCAATTAAGATGGCCACCATAGATTTCCCCTGCAGCCCCATTAACTCTGGCCGTAATTAGACCCACTGCATTGATTTACACAAGCAGCAAGTTCTTTTTAGATGCCCGATTGACAGTAATTAACACTAGGTTTGCATTATTTAAGCGGGCCTGAATGTTAAATCCCGTTCAGACTAGCAGTAGCGGTAGGCTGCAGGAAGACTATCTAATGACAGAGAAGCCAGCCAGTGCACTGTAGGTGTGCCATTCTTCTGTTTTTGGAGAGGAAGCCACAGCGCATAGCAGATTCATTCAACCACAAACCAGAACCAGAATCCATCACATTCTCTCTGTGTAATAAGTTCGTTTTTTTGTAACAAAAAAAAATGGTATACAAATGGGCTAGTTTTATGACTAAAGCTACGGTAGTATGCATCCGTGCATGTGTTTGTGTACACTTATAATGTCTAACATTACATAAAGGATAAGAACATTGGATCAATGTTTGGTAATGATCGTACCCCACTGTGTCCCAACTATCCTCAGGAGTTGTCTTTTGATCCTTTTTCTTTCTCTCTCCTTCCAGTCCTCCTAGCCGAAGACGTTTCTGCTTGGACAAATCTGACGAAGAAGAGGAGGAAGAACAAAAAGAAGGTGGTGCGTCTCGAGGGTCCTACCGCTCCAGATATACACGTGGCAGCTACCTGAACAACAGTGACAGTGAAGACAAGCCCTCTGAGACAACGTAGTTAACACACACCAGCCAACACACGCTGCATGTTGAGAGGGTGGTGCACGATTGGACTCACTGTGCTGTTATCACACACGTTCACACACTCACAACCACTCTGTTCTTCTAACCCTGCAACATGGCAATGATACTATGACTGTCATTATTATTCTACTATTACAAAACAGCTTGCATTGCTAAGGTCTAGAGAAGGTGCCATAGTACGTCAGTGTACAGTACACAACACCAATGGTTTCTCTCACTCTCCACTCCACTGGGCCAACCCTGTCTTAATGTATTTCACCAGTCACATGTGACTGTGTGTCTCCATCTTGGATCTGGCCCCTCCAGTTGAACAGCACCTCCATTAATAATGACTAGTCTTTCTTGTCTCTGCTGGCTGCATGAGGACAGCTGCTGCTTGGCTGGAGCCATCGTCTCCTCCTTCCTAGATTTTATCATGGTTGTAACTGAGCCAAGGAACTGTAGCTATGTTCCCTGATGTTTTATCACTGCATTGGGAGACAAGAAAGAAAAAACCTGAAAAAAATAGGGAGAAAATAAATACCAAAAAAGCCTTTGTTGCAACTAGGTGTGTACACTGTGTTATTTCTTATTTGCTGGTCCTGGTAAAAAGACCAGAGTTTATTTTTGGGAGAAGTGCCGTTGATATAAGTAGGGTCCTCTACAGCTGGCACCCTCACAGCTGTGCTTAGATTCTGTCTGCAGTGCCACGCTGTGCCACACCGAACAAAGACGCTTTCATCGGCTCATCTGCTTGTTTTTTATTACTTGTTTTTGCAGGATAATAATGTTTCCTAACAGGAAGACAACAGAAGAGAGCTGCAGCACCAAACTGCTTGTGATGAAAGTTTAGTCCTTTCTCTTCTTTTTTTAATCTTTTTGTTTTGATGTTTAAAATAAAATTAGAATTTGTTTTCAAGAGTGCTGCCATCAAGAGCATGATTTCCAGGAGGTTTGAGTGTAGTGTACCCTATGAAATCCTTTGTCTCATTTTATTTCAACTTGAATTGAACTAAGTACTTTGCAGAAATGCTTTTGGGGGAGGGTCTTTGGCTCAGCTGTTTTCTTTCTCTGTCATTGTGGTTGTTCTCATGCTTTTCACTTGTTTTCTCTGTCATTGTGGTTGTTCATGCTTTTCACTTGTTTTCTCTGTCATTGTGGTTGTTCTCATGCTTTTCACTTGTTTTTTCTGTCATTGTGGTTGTTCTCATGCTTTTCACTTGTTTTCTCTGTCATTGTGGTTGTTCTCATGCTTTTCACTTGTTTTCTCTGTCATTGTGGTTGTTCTCATGCTTTTCACTTGTTTTTTTCTCTGTCATTGTGGTTGTTCATGCTTTTCACTTGTTTTTTCTGTCATTGTGGTTGTTCATGCTTTTCACTTGTTTTCTCTGTCATTGTGGTTGTTCTCATGCTTTTCACTTGTTTTCTCTGTCATTGTGGTTGTTCATGCTTTTCACTTGTTTTCTCTGTCATTGTGGTTGTCCTCATGCTTTTCACTTGTTTTTTCTGTCATTGTGGTTGTTCTCATGCTTTTCACTTGTTTTCTCTGTCATTGTGGTTGTTCTCATGCTTTTCACTTGTTTTCTCTGTCATTGTGGTTGTTCTCATGCTTTTCACTTGTTTTTTCTGTCATTGTGGTTGTTCATGCTTTTCACTTGTTTTCTCTGTCATTGTGGTTGTTCTCATGCTTTTCACTTGTTTTTTCTGTCATTGTGGTTGTTCATGCTTTTCACTTGTTTTTTCTGTCATTGTGGTTGTTCTCATGCTTTTCACTTGTTTTTTCTGTCATTGTGGTTGTCCTCATGCTTTTCACTTGTTTTCTCTGTCATTGTGGTTGTTCTCATGCTTTTCACTTGTTTTCTCTGTCATTGTGGTTGTTCTCATGCTTTTCACTTGTTTTTTTCTCTGTCATTGTGGTTGTTCATGCTTTTCACTTGTTTTTTCTGTCATTGTGGTTGTTCATGCTTTTCACTTGTTTTCTCTGTCATTGTGGTTGTTCTCATGCTTTTCACTTGTTTTTTTCTGTCATTGTGGTTGTTCTCATGCTTTTCACTTGTTTTCTCTGTCATTGTGGTTGTTCTCATGCTTTTCACTTGTTTTCTCTGTCATTGTGGTTGTTCTCATGCTTTTCACTTGTTTTTTTCTCTGTCATTGTGGTTGTTCATGCTTTTCACTTGTTTTTTCTGTCATTGTGGTTGTTCTCATGCTTTTCACTTGTTTTTTCTGTCATTGTGGTTGTTCTCATGCTTTTCACTTGTTTTCTCTGTCATTGTGGTTGTTCTCATGCTTTTCACTTGTTTTTTCTGTCATTGTGGTTGTTCTCATGCTTTTCACTTGTTTTCTCTGTCATTGTGGTTGTTCATGCTTTTCACTTGTTTTTTCTGTCATTGTGGTTGTTCATGCTTTTCACTTGTTTTCTCTGTCATTGTGGTTGTTCTCATGCTTTTCACTTGTTTTTTCTGTCATTGTGGTTGTTCATGCTTTTCACTTGTTTTTTCTGTCATTGTGGTTGTTCTCATGCTTTTCACTTGTTTTCTCTGTCATTGTGGTTGTTCTCATGCTTTTCACTTGTTTTCTCTGTCATTGTGGTTGTTCTCATGCTTTTCACTTGTTTTTTCTGTCATTGTGGTTGTTCATGCTTTTCACTTGTTTTCTCTGTCATTGTGGTTGTTCTCATGCTTTTCACTTGTTTTTTCTGTCATTGTGGTTGTCCTCATGCTTTTCACTTGTTTTCTCTGTCATTGTGGTTGTTCATGCTTTTCACTTGTTTTTTCTGTCATTGTGGTTGTTCTCATGCTTTTCACTTGTTTTCTCTGTCATTGTGGTTGTTCATGCTTTTCACTTGTTTTTTCTGTCATTGTGGTTGTTCTCATGCTTTTCACTTGTTTTTTCTGTCATTGTGGTTGTTCTCATGCTTTTCACTTGTTTTTTCTGTCATTGTGGTTGTTCTCATGCTTTTCACTTGTTTTTTCTGTCATTGTGGTTGTTCTCATGCTTTTCACTTGTTTTCTCTGTCATTGTGGTTGTTCTCATGCTTTTCACTTGTTTTTTCTGTCATTGTGGTTGTTCTCATGCTTTTCACTTGTTTTCTCTGTCATTGTGGTTGTTCTCATGCTTTTCACTTGTTTTCTCTGTCATTGTGGTTGTTCTCATGCTTTTCACTTGTTTTCTCTGTCATTGTGGTTGTTCTCATGCTTTTCACTTGTTTTCTCTGTCATTGTGGTTGTTCTCATGCTTTTCACTTGTTTTCTCTGTCATTGTGGTTGTTCTCATGCTTTTCACTTGTTTTCTCTGTCATTGTGGTTGTTCTCATGCTTTTCACTTGTTTTCTCTGTCATTGTGGTTGTTCTCATGCTTTTCACTTGTTTTCTCTGTCATTGTGGTTGTTCTCATGCTTTTCACTTGTTTTCTCTGTCATTGTGGTTGTTCTCATGCTTTTCACTTGTTTTCTCTGTCATTGTGGTTGTCCTCATGCTTTTCACTTGTTTTTTCTGTCATTGTGGTTGTTCATGCTTTTCACTTGTTTTCTCTGTCATTGTGGTTGTTCTCATGCTTTTCACTTGTTTTCTCTGTCATTGTGGTTGTTCTCATGCTTTTCACTTGTTTTCTCTGTCATTGTGGTTGTTCATGCTTTTCACTTGTTTTCTCTGTCATTGTGGTTGTCCTCATGCTTTTCACTTGTTTTTTCTGTCATTGTGGTTGTTCATGCTTTTCACTTGTTTTTTCTGTCATTGTGGTTGTTCTCATGCTTTTCACTTGTTTTCTCTGTCATTGTGGTTGTTCTCATGCTTTTCACTTGTTTTTTCTGTCATTGTGGTTGTTCATGCTTTTCACTTGTTTTTTCTGTCATTGTGGTTGTTCTCATGCTTTTCACTTGTTTTCTCTGTCATTGTGGTTGTCCTCATGCTTTTCACTTGTTTTTTCTGTCATTGTGGTTGTTCTCATGCTTTTCACTTGTTTTTTCTGTCATTGTGGTTGTTCTCATGCTTTTCACTTGTTTTCTGTCATTGTGGTTGTCCTCATGCTTTTCACTTGTTTTTTCTGTCATTGTGGTTGTTCTCATGCTTTTCACTTGTTTTTTCTGTCATTGTGGTTGTTCATGCTTTTCACTTGTTTTCTGTCATTGTGGTTGTTCTCATGCTTTTCACTTGTTTTCTGTCATTGTGGTTGTCCTCATGCTTTTCAATTGTTTTTTGTCTCCATTTGATGTGCTTTGCTTTCCAAAGGGAATGATATTCAACACCATGCTATCATGCCATCTCCTTCAACACCCACATTTTGACCATACCATACTGGATTACACATGGTGAGGATTAGGTGTCCTCAACCAGCATGTTAAATCCATCCCTCTGTAAACTGGATATAATGCATTCAAATCCTTTTCAGTGTTTCTGAAGCCTATTTGTCATGTAGGATTCATCAGTATTCTGTCCTGAACCAATGCTACCCTTTATAACAGAGCAACAGTTTAACCAGGGAGATATTAAAGACCCACGCTTTTACAGTTGCTTGGTGTTACAATGAACCCTTCAGCTGTCTCTTTAGTATTTATGAATTAGCATTAATGAATTTAGCAGGCCTGCCAAAATGTGTATTATCCATCTGTACATGGTAAGTGGGGCCGAAAGGATTTTGTTGATACTCTGCGTGAAGGGATAAGTTTGGTGTGATTGTATTACATATGATTTTTAAAGACACTCGTCTATCACATCCCCTTGTTCTCTATGCCAGGGTTTCCCAAACTCGGTCCTGCCCCTCCGCCAGGTGCAGGTGCAGGTTTTTGTCCTAGCACTACACAGCGTATTCAAATAATCAAAGCTTGATGATGAGTTGGTTATTTGAATCCACTGTGTAGTGCATGTGCAAAAAACTAAACCAGGACCGAGTTTGGGAAACCCTGCTCTATGCAGTCAACGTGAGTTTTAAAAGGAATTTTAAACTGTTTTATGATGTCGTTGTATGATACTCTTAAACCTGAGTCATCATAAAACACCTGGGGGGGAAAATGAAAAAGAAATTAGTGAACATAACATTGCTGACTGTACACATTAATATTTATATATATATAAATATATATATATAAATATCTGTATTGATTCATACTAGCTTTCAAAATAGTTCATGTTTATTTTCGTTATTGAACAAAATGACCACTTGTTATAAGTAATAATTTTGCATTACAGTTTAATATATTGTAAATAAATGACGGCTCCAGACTGTAATTTTCTTCTCTCTGTGGGTTTTTGGTTGATATTTTCTGCATTGGTGTTTCAGCCTCCAAGCTCTGGTCTCTCTTTTCAGACTTAAATATGCACAGAAAATAGTCTCGTACTAAACATTTCTGGAGGGCATACTGTGGGAAAAAAGAAATGAAAGGAAAGGATAAATAAATTCTGTTCTCTGATGCATCCACTTTGATGTTTTCTGCAGCTTTGAGAAATGTCAACAGTATCACTGACCCTGACTCTGAGGCCTTTCAAAACAGGAACACGAGTTCATATTGACTATGACCTTTATCTTGTTTTCAAAGAAATCTGTTCCCTCTCTTATGAACATTTCATGGCAAAAGGTTTTTAGTCTGAGAACAAATGGAGGGATTCACTATACAGCAAAGGAGAGACCCGGCACTATTACAGTGTTTAGCCTACCATGCATTCAGTAGTGCTTTGTTCATCATCAACATAACAGCTATTAGCAGGGAAACCTTGTTTACTGTGTGGGAGACGCCACAACCACCACGGTAAATGCCATACGTTTCCCCCATTATGTTAGCATTAGACCTACTGTACGTAACTATAGGGGCAAGGCGCAGCAGATAGCCGAGTACTGAACGGAACAAATGGAAGCCCATTGTACTTAATTACAATATCTGTATGTCCCAAAAGATTAAGGTTGCATTCTAGTTTAGTCACTGACAGAAATAATAGTCTCCTCCATATGTAACTAGGAGCACAGTGCAGCAGATGGCCAAGTACTGCTCCTTATGTAACTAAGAGCATAGTGCAGCAGATAGTCAAGTACTACTCTTTTTTTATTTATTTTTTACTGTGTGGGAGACGCCACAACCATAACTAGGAGCACAGTGCAGCAGATTACCAACTACTGCTCCTTATGTAACTAGGAGTATGGTGCATCAGATTGCCAAGTACTGCTCCTTATGTAACTAGGAGTATGGTGCATCAGATTGCCAAGTACTGCTCCTTATGTAACTAGGAGCACAGTGCAGCAGATAGTCAAGTACTGCTCCTTATGTAACTAGGAGTACGGTGCAGCAGATAGCCAGGTACTGCTCCTTATGTAACTAGGAGCACGGTGCAGCAGATAGCCAGGTACTGCTCCTTATGTAACTAGGAGTACGGTGCAGCAGATAGCCAGGTACTGCTCCTTATGTAACTAGGAGTACGGTGCAGCAGATAGCCAGGTACTGCTCCTTATGTAACTAGGAGCACAGTGCAGCAGATAGTCAAGTACTGCTCCTTATGTAACTAGGAGTACAGTGCATCAGATTGACAGGTACTGCTCCTTATGTAACTAGGAGTATGGTGCATCAGATAGCCAGGTACT
Source organism: Salmo trutta (assembly GCF_901001165.1). Taxonomy (NCBI): domain Eukaryota; kingdom Metazoa; phylum Chordata; class Actinopteri; order Salmoniformes; family Salmonidae; genus Salmo; species Salmo trutta. The sequence goes on along the minus strand of NC_042969.1, from coordinate 71,891,455 downwards.
GCTCCTTATGTAACTAGGAGCACGGTGCATCAGATAGCCAGGTACTGCTCCTTATGTAACTAGGAGCACGGTGCATCAGATAGCCAGGTACTGCTCCTTATGTAACTAGGAGTACGGTGCAGCAGATAGCCAGGTACTGCTCCTTATGTAACTAGGAGTACGGTGCATCAGATAGCCAGGTACTGCTCCTTATGTAACTAGGAGTACGGTGCATCAGATAGCCAGGTACTGCTCCTTATGTAACTAGGAGTACGGTGCAGCAGATAGCCAGGTACTGCTCCTTATGTAACTAGGAGCACGGTGCAGCAGATAGCCAGGTACTGCTCCTTATGTAACTAGGAGTACGGTGCATCAGATTGCCAGGTACTGCTCCTTATGTAACTAGGAGCACGGTGCAGCAGATAGCCAGGTACTGCTCCTTATGTAACTAGGAGCACGGTGCAGCAGATAGCCAGGTACTGCTCCTTATGTAACTAGGAGCACGGTGCAGCAGCTAGCCAGGTACTGCTCCTTATGTAACTAGGAGCACGGTGCAGCAGATAGCCAGGTACTGCTCCTTATGTAACTAGGAGTACGGTGCAGCAGATAGCCAGGTACTGCTCCTTATGTAACTAGGAGCACGGTGCAGCAGATAGCCAGGTACTGCTCCTTATGTAACTAGGAGCACGGTGCAGCAGATAGCCAGGTACTGCTCCTTATGTAACTAGGAGCACGGTGCAGCAGATAGCCAGGTACTGCTCCTTATGTAACTAGGAGCACGGTGCAGCAGATAGCCAGGTACTGCTCCTTATGTAACTAGGAGCACGGTGCAGCAGATAGCCAGGTACTGCTCCTTATGTAACTAGGAGCACGGTGCAGCAGATAGCCAGGTACTGCTCCTTATGTAACTAGGAGCACGGTGCAGCAGATAGCCAGGTACTGCTCCTTATGTAACTAGGAGCACGGTGCAGCAGATAGCCAGGTACTGCTCCTTATGTAACTAGGAGTACGGTGCAGCAGATAGCCAGGTACTGCTCCTTATGTAACTAGGAGTACGGTGCAGCAGATAGCCAGGTACTGCTCCTTATGTAACTAGGAGTACGGTGCAGCAGATAGCCAGGTACTGCTCCTTATGTAACTAGGAGTACGGTGCAGCAGATAGCCAGGTACTGCTCCTTATGTAACTAGGAGCACGGTGCAGCAGATAGCCAGGTACTGCTCCTTATGTAACTAGGAGCACGGTGCAGCAGATAGCCAGGTACTGCTCCTTATGTAACTAGGAGCACGGTGCAGCAGATAGCCAGGTACTGCTCCTTATGTAACTAGGAGCACGGTGCAGCAGATAGCCAGGTACTGCTCCTTATGTAACTAGGAGCACGGTGCAGCAGATAGCCAGGTACTGCTCCTTATGTAACTAGGAGCACGGTGCAGCAGATAGCCAGGTACTGCTCCTTATGTAACTAGGAGTACGGTGCATCAGATAGCCAGGTACTGCTCCTTATGTAACTAGGAGCACGGTGCAGCAGATAGCCAGGTACTGCTCCTTATGTAACTAGGAGCACGGTGCAGCAGATAGCCAGGTACTGCTCCTTATGTAACTAGGAGCACGGTGCAGCAGATAGCCAGGTACTGCTCCTTATGTAACTAGGAGCACGGTGCAGCAGATAGCCAGGTACTGCTCCTTATGTAACTAGGAGCACGGTGCAGCAGATAGCCAGGTACTGCTCCTTATGTAACTAGGAGCACGGTGCAGCAGATAGCCAGGTACTGCTCCTTATGTAACTAGGAGCACGGTGCAGCAGATAGCCAGGTACTGCTCCTTATGTAACTAGGAGTACGGTGCAGCAGATAGCCAGGTACTGCTCCTTATGTAACTAGGAGCACGGTGCAGCAGATAGCCAGGTACTGCTCCTTATGTAACTAGGAGCACGGTGCAGCAGATAGCCAGGTACTGCTCCTTATGTAACTAGGAGCACGGTGCAGCAGATAGCCAGGTACTGCTCCTTATGTAACTAGGAGTACGGTGCAGCAGATAGCCAGGTACTGCTCCTTATGTAACTAGGAGCACGGTGCAGCAGATAGCCAGGTACTGCTCCTTATGTAACTAGGAGCACGGTGCAGCAGATAGCCAGGTACTGCTCCTTATGTAACTAGGAGTACGGTGCAGCAGATAGCCAGGTACTGCTCCTTATGTAACTAGGAGCACGGTGCAGCAGATAGCCAGGTACTGCTCCTTATGTAACTAGGAGCACGGTGCAGCAGATAGCCAGGTACTGCTCCTTATGTAACTAGGAGCACGGTGCAGCAGATAGCCAGGTACTGCTCCTTATGTAACTAGGAGCACGGTGCAGCAGATAGCCAGGTACTGCTCCTTATGTAACTAGGAGCACGGTGCAGCAGATAGCCAGGTACTGCTCCTTATGTAACTAGGAGCACGGTGCAGCAGATAGCCAGGTACTGCTCCTTATGTAACTAGGAGCACGGTGCAGCAGATAGGCAGGTACTGCTCCTTATGTAACTAGGAGCACGGTGCAGCAGATAGCCAGGTACTGCTCCTTATGTAACTAGGAGCACGGTGCAGCAGATAGCCAGGTACTGCTCCTTATGTAACTAGGAGCACGGTGCAGCAGATAGCCAGGTACTGCTCCTTATGTAACTAGGAGTACGGTGCAGCAGATAGCCAGGTACTGCTCCTTATGTAACTAGGAGTACGGTGCAGCAGATAGCCAGGTACTGCTCCTTATGTAACTAGGAGCACGGTGCAGCAGATAGCCAAGTACTGCTCCTTATGTAACTAGGAGCACGGTGCAGCAGATAGCCAGGTACTGCTCCTTATGTAACTAGGAGTACGGTGCAGCAGATAGCCAGGTACTGCTCCTTATGTAACTAGGAGCACGGTGCAGCAGATAGCCAGGTACTGCTCCTTATGTAACTAGGAGCACGGTGCAGCAGATAGCCAGGTACTGCTCCTTATGTAACTAGGAGTACGGTGCAGCAGATAGCCAGGTACTGCTCCTTATGTAACTAGGAGTACGGTGCAGCAGATAGCCAGGTACTGCTCCTTATGTAACTAGGAGCACGGTGCAGCAGATAGTCAAGTACTGCTCCTTATGTAACTAGGAGCACGGTGCAGCAGATAGCCAGGTACTGCTCCTTATGTAACTAGGAGCACGGTGCAGCAGATAGCCAGGTACTGCTCCTTATGTAACTAGGAGCACGGTGCAGCAGATAGCCAGGTACTGCTCCTTATGTAACTAGGAGCACGGTGCATCAGATAGCCAGGTACTGCTCCTTATGTAACTAGGAGCACGGTGCATCAGATAGCCAGGTACTGCTCCTTATGTAACTAGGAGCACGGTGCAGCAGATAGCCAGGTACTGCTCCTTATGTAACTAGGAGCACGGTGCAGCAGATAGCCAGGTACTGCTCCTTATGTAACTAGGAGTACGGTGCAGCAGATAGCCAGGTACTGCTCCTTATGTAACTAGGAGCACGGTGCAGCAGATAGCCAGGTACTGCTCCTTATGTAACTAGGAGCACGGTGCAGCAGATAGCCAGGTACTGCTCCTTATGTAACTAGGAGCACGGTGCAGCAGATAGCCAGGTACTGCTCCTTATGTAACTAGGAGCACGGTGCAGCAGATAGCCAGGTACTGCTCCTTATGTAACTAGGAGCACGGTGCAGCAGATAGCCAGGTACTGCTCCTTATGTAACTAGGAGCACGGTGCAGCAGATAGCCAGGTACTGCTCCTTATGTAACTAGGAGCACGGTGCAGCAGATAGCCAGGTACTGCTCCTTATGTAACTAGGAGCACGGTGCAGCAGATAGCCAGGTACTGCTCCTTATGTAACTAGGAGCACGGTGCATCAGATAGCCAGGTACTGCTCCTTATGTAACTAGGAGCACGGTGCATCAGATAGCCAGGTACTGCTCCTTATGTAACTAGGAGCACGGTGCAGCAGATAGCCAGGTACTGCTCCTTATGTAACTAGGAGCACGGTGCATCAGATAGCCAGGTACTGCTCCTTATGTAACTAGGAGCACGGTGCAGCAGATAGCCAGGTACTGCTCCTTATGTAACTAGGAGCACGGTGCATCAGATAGCCAGGTACTGCTCCTTATGTAACTAGGAGCACGGTGCATCAGATAGCCAGGTACTGCTCCTTATGTAACTAGGAGCACGGTGCAGCAGATAGCCAGGTACTGCTATCACTCAAGAACAAAAGGGAAGAAGCCCATTGTAGCATTGCAGTACTGTATGTCCCAACAGATAACCATTGACGGAAATAATCATCTCCCCTTTCCACTATTATCAAATATCTGACAGCCACGCCCACATTGCCAAGGTGACCTTTTAATACTGCACCTTCCAAATACCATCATTCAGAATCAATACACTATCTCTACAACAGGGCTAATGCACTCTAGTTCATAAAGTAGCCACTCAATCACGGTCTCTCTCATTGTAGAGACAGTGGCTAGTTTACTGTATTTGAAAAGTGATTGCACAACATCCTACAGAGCACTAAATGTGATACAACTCTAGTAAAATGTATTGTAGTTTTCATTCACACACTGAATTGTCTTTGTAGTGCTACAATACACAGCACACAAGACATAACTTTCCATGGACCTACAGTGTCAGTCAAAAGTCTGGACACACCTACTCATTCAAGGGTTTTTCTTTATTTTTACTATTTTCTACATTGTAGAATAATAGTGAAGACATCAAAACTATGAAAGTGTTGGTACTGGTACTGTATATAGGGGAACACTATAACTTGATAAAAAACAGTGTGACGAATGTCAATGTGCAATATTTTTATGATGGGCCTTATTCTATCATAGCACTCATATAATTGTCTGGTCTTTGAGAATTGCTGACGAGATAGTAATTGTTCTAGAAAGTGGATTTATATTGGGGGAGGAGCAAGATCTAATCTGTCAAACTGTCAATATTCAATCTCATATTTTGATTTGGGCGTAGATTGCGCCACGCATTTTACCCCTCATTTAACTCTGTGGATCCTCTCCTGCTGCGACCGGAAATAAAGCCACTAGAGGTTCTGTTCCAGGAAAGATACGAGTAAAAAACGACAAAATGTATGCGTTTCTATGTCATGTTTTTTATGAAGCCTCCCTGTGGCTCAGTTGGTAGAGCATGGTGTGTGCAACGCCAGGGTTGTGGGTTCGATTCCCACGGGGGGCCAGTACAAAAAAAAAAATGCATGAAATGAAATGTATGCATTCACTACTGTAAGTCGCTCTGCATAAGAGCATCTGCTAAATGACTAAAATGTAAATGTAATGAAGAGGTAAAAGACTGGGGGACAGGTCTGCTTTGTTTTTGTATGAAAGGTACGGGCACGTCGGGCACAAACCACACATTATTGCCTCCCAGCCAAACTAATGAGTAATTATCTAAAGCAAAGAAGATGACATCTCTGATTATTGGTGTTGTGCCATTTTATAGGCCTTTGGTCAGTCATGACATTACTAAATAGTCTTTAGCCTACATAAAATCACAAAATAATTTCCATCAATGTGTCCATGGCATCTTAGCAGTGATTTATTTGACACGTGTATTAATAGGTTGTTAATGTCAAGTAAAATGCCACTGGATGGCAGGTGTTAAATGGATGTTCGACGTATCTGGTTCACACGTACTTGATTTAGAATATTAGAAGCTGTAATTGGAACTGTGAAATGCTCGTGCTCATTTAAAATATAAACAACTTTCATCTATGACTCACTTATGCTTATTATTTTTAACGAAATAAACAGTATACATGAAACTTTTCTGGTTGAAGTGTGTTTGGAATTAAGACTTATTAAACACAAATAATTCTAGACTAATTAAGAGATTGATTCATCAAGATCAAAGAGTAATTTTGACTGAAGATCTTGAAAAATATTACAAGTAATAATTATGTATGAAGAATGCATTTAACAGTTTTAAAAGCCTGCTCTTGTTGGATGTCTTTGCACCCAGATTGGCAAGGTAATACTGTATCATTCTTGGAAATGTCCAATTACCACATTTGCATTGCAGAAAGACATCCAGAATTCAGACATTCCAGAAAGACATCCAGAATTCAGACATTCCAGAAAGACATCCAGAATTCAGACATTCCAGAAAGACATCCAGAATTCAGACATTCCAGAATGACATCCAGAATTCAGACATTCCAGAAAGACATCCAGAATTCAGACATTCCAGAAAGACATCCAGAATTCAGACATTCCAGAAAGACATCCAGAATTCAGACATTCCAGAATGACATCCAGAATTCAGACATTCCAGAAAGACATCCAGAATTCAGACATTCCAGAAAGACATCCAGAATTCAGACATTCCAGAAAGACATCCAGAATTCAGACATTCCAGAATGACATCCAGAATTCAGACATTGAACAGACATTGACATTGAGCTGGAGAGCTCACACTCAAACACATAGATCCCCTGAATGCAGCTCACTCTCCAACTCACACTCAAACACCTAGATCCCCTGAATGCAGCTCACTCTTCAGCTCACACTCTCAAACACATAGATCCCCTGAATGCAGCTCACTCGCTGGAGAGTGAGCTGCATTCAGGGGATCTATGTGTTTGAGTGTGAGTTGGATGCAGACGTTACAGCTTCACACAATTTAAAAATAATTTTATTTATTTAACTTTTATTTAACATGCAAGTCAGTTTAGAACAAATTCTTATTTACAATGCCGGCCTTCCCCGGCCAAACCCAGACAGCGCTGGGCCAATTGTGCACCCTATGGGACTCCCAATCACAGCCGGTTGTGATACAGCCTGGAATCGATCCAGGGTCTGTAGTGACACCTCTAGCACTGAGATGCAGTGCCTTAGACCTCTGCGCCACATTCCATGTCTATATATCAGCCAAACCGTTTTAAGGCACAACATTAGTGCCTTGTCGCGCTCTAATTGCCTCATGTATGGAAAAGCTCTTTGATTGGTGCTGAGGGCCTGTGGGTGGACTCTGATTGGTGTTAGCAGAGTGTCATGGCAGAGTCCTCTTCCTGGGTCTAACAGTGTACCATACGTCTGCCTTATTTCAGACTCCCTGGGAAGATCTCAGTTGCATACTCCTGGCTGTTGGGGGAAGTAGCAGGGAGGAAACGGGGAAGATCACAATTGCATACTCCTCGTGTCCTCTCTCCTCCTCTCCTCAAAACTTAGTGGATGAAAAAGCCAGAGGTCCCTGACCTTCTACTCCAATGGGTTTTGAGAAGGAGACGAGGAGAGAGGACACGAGGAGTATGCAATTGTGATCTTCCCCGTTTCCTCCCTGCTACTCCCCCCAACAGCCAGATAGCAGGAAATGACTAGAGGCAAGGCCAAATATGTGTCAGCATTTGTAAGTGATTCTGCTCCCTCTTGCTCAATGGGAGTTCTCAGGAAGACTTCCCTAAACAAGTGGGTATGCAGACATTCAACATCGGGAGCAGGAGCCACCTCTTACTGTAGCTACAGTAGCCAGAGGCAATATAGGGGGTGGGAAGCTAGAGAGAGATTTAAATCAGAAGGGATGTGTTGCACATTTGCTGGATGGCAGGCAGCACATTAAAAATGAATTAGACATTAATTGGGGTCTTCCTACAATGATATTTCTCCCTCTTTTCAGATAGAACTGAATTGAAGTGTGTGTGAGGCGCTTCCCTCCCATCCTCTTATTCCTCCTGTCCCCATCTTAACCTCCCATTCCTCGCTATCCCATCCTCTTATTCCTCCTGTCCCCATCTTAACCTCCCATTCCTCGCTATCCCATCCTCTTATTCCTCCTGTCCCCATCTTAACCTCCCATTCCTCGCTATCCCATCCTCTTATTCCTCCTGTCCCCATCTTAACCTCCCATTCCTCGCTATCCCATCCTCTTATTCCTCCTGTCCCCATCTTAACCTTCCATTCCTCGCTATCCCATCCTCTTATTCCTCCTGTCCCCATCTTAACCTTCCATTCCTCGCTATCCCATCCTCTTATTCCTCCTGTCCCCATCTTAACCTTCCATACCTCGCTATCCCATCCTCTTATTCCTCCTGTCCCCATCTTAACCTTCCATTCCTCGCTATCCCATCCTCTTATTCCTCCTGTCCCCATCTTAACCTTCCATTCCTCGCTATCCCATCCTCTTATTCCTCCTGTCCCCATCTTAACCTTCCATTCCTCGCTATCCCATCCTCTTATTCCTCCTGTCCCCATCTTAACCTTCCATTCCTCGCTATCCCATCCTCTTATTCCTCCTGTCCCCATCTTAACCTTCCATTCCTCGCTATCCCATCCTCTTATTCCTCCTGTCCCCATCTTAACCTCCCATTCCTCGCTATCCCATCCTCTTATTCCTCCTGTCCCCATCTTAACCTTCCATTCCTCGCTATCCCATCCTCTTATTCCTCCTGTCCCCATCTTAACCTTCCATTCCTCGCTATCCCATCCTCTTATTCCTCCTGTCCCCATCTTAACCTTCCATTCCTCGCTATCCCATCCTCTTATTCCTCCTGTCCCCATCTTAACCTTCCATTCCTCGCTATCCCATCCTCTTATTCCTCCTGTCCCCATCTTAACCTTCCATTCCTCGCTATCCCATCCTCTTATTCCTCCTGTCCCCATCTTAACCTTCCATTCCTCGCTATCCCATCCTCTTATTCCTCCTGTCCCCATCTTAACCTTCCATTCCTCGCTATCCCATCCTCTTATTCCTCCTGTCCCCATCTTAACCTTCCATTCCTCGCTATCCCATCCTCTTATTCCTCCTGTCCCCATCTTAACCTTCCATTCCTCGCTATCCCATCCTCTTATTCCTCCTGTCCCCATCTTAACCTTCCATTCCTCACTATCCCATCCTCTTATTCCTCCTGTCCCCATCTTAACCTTCCATTCCTCGCTATCCCATCCTCTTATTCCTCCTGTCCCCATCTTAACCTCCCATTCCTCGCTATCCCATCCTCTTATTCCTCCTGTCCCCATCTTAACCTTCCATTCCTCGCTATCCCATCCTCTTATTCCTCCTGTCCCCATCTTAACCTTCCATTCCCGCTGTCTTTCCCTCCCCTATTCTTTCTCTCTGGCAAGGGTAACTACCGAATGGGCAATTTCCACCATTCTCATGATAGTGTGCTTTATTGATAAAAATGATTTTAAGTGAATTCAAAGATGGGAGTTAGTAATGTACTGGACAGAGGGGTTATTTTCCAGTCAGGGAAAGCTAGCTCTAGGAATAGCAAAGAATCCAAGATAGAATCCAAGATCCCTCCCTATCTTGGATTCTTTGCTATTCCTAGAGCTAGCTTTCCCTGACTGGTGAATGGTGGATGGTGGGAATGGTGGAAATTGCCCATTCGGTAGTTACCCTTGCCAGAGAGAAAGAATAGGGGAGGGAAAGACAGCGGGAATGGAAGGTTAAGATGGGGACAGGAGGAATAAGAGGATGGGATAGCGAGGAATGGAAGGTTAAGATGGGGACAGGAGGAATAAGAGGATGGGATAGCGAGGAATGGAAGGTTAAGATGGGGACAGGAGGAATAAGAGGATGGGATAGCGAGGAATGGGAGGTTAAGATGGGGACAGGAGGAATAAGAGGATGGGATAGCGAGGAATGGAAGGTTAAGATGGGGACAGGAGGAATAAGAGGATGGGATAGCGAGGAATGGGAGGTTAAGATGGGGACAGGAGGAATAAGAGGATGGGATAGCGAGGAATGGAAGGTTAAGATGGGACAAGAGGAATAAGAGGATGGGATAGCGAGGAATGGAAGGTTAAGATGGGGACAGGAGGAATAAGAGGATGGGATAGCGAGGAATGGAAGGTTAAGATGGGGACAGGAGGAATAAGAGGATGGGATAGCGAGGAATGGAAGGTTAAGATGGGGACAGGAGGAATAAGAGGATGGGATAGCGAGGAATGGAAGGTTAAGATGGGGACAGGAGGAATAAGAGGATGGGATAGCGAGGAATGGGAGGTTAAGATGGGGACAGGAGGAATAAGAGGATGGGATAGCGAGGAATGGAAGGTTAAGATGGGGACAGGAGGAATAAGAGGATGGGATAGCGAGGAATGGAAGGTTAAGATGGGGACAGGAGGAATAAGAGGATGGGATAGCGAGGAATGGAAGGTTAAGATGGGGACAGGAGGAATAAGAGGATGGGATAGCGAGGAATGGAAGGTTAAGATGGGGACAGGAGGAATAAGAGGATGGGATAGCGAGGAATGGAAGGTTAAGATGGGGACAGGAGGAATAAGAGGATGGATAGCGAGGAATGGAAGGTTAAGATGGGGACAGGAGGAATAAGAGGATGGGATAGCGAGGAATGGAAGGTTAAGATGGGGACAGGAGGAATAAGAGGATGGGATAGCGAGGAATGGAAGGTTAAGATGGGGACAGGAGGAATAAGAGGATGGGATAGCGAGGAATGGAAGGTTAAGATGGGGACAGGAGGAATAAGAGGATGGGATAGTGAGGAATGGAAGGTTAAGATGGGGACAGGAGGAATAAGAGGATGGGATAGCGAGGAATGGAAGGTTAAGATGGGGACAGGAGGAATAAGAGGATGGGATAGCGAGGAATGGAAGGTTAAGATGGGGACAGGAGGAATAAGAGGATGGGATAGCGAGGAATGGGAAGGAAGTGGGAGGAAGTGACAAAGAGATGTAAAAGCATCTGATACCTTCAGTGTTCTCCCTGTCTCCCGGCAACAGTGCCACCAAGCTCATTACACTTCCAAATGCTGCTGCCTCCTCTTCCCCCTGGGCCTCCCCGTGACAGGCTGTCTTGTTTTTTGGCTGACTCGTGACCCCTGCTTCTGACCCCCGTGTCACATCAACGGCACACTGCCCAGCACAACTGTCATTTGCTCTGGCATGCAAGCTGCTCAATAATGTTTCATCTTCAACTGGAAGGCGTGGGGGGGGCCCAGGAGGAATAGTACTGTGTGGTCCTGCCTGGTCTATTTCTGTGTGGTGGTCAGAGTTGTCTGGAAGAAACATAAAACTGTTTCATCAGCTGTCCAATGACATGTCATGCAGTACTTTACATTAGCTGTGCAATTTAGTAAGGGAATAAGGAATGGGATATTGATCGGCCATTTTGCGCCATGCAGCGCAGTCCTCAACACACCATAAACACCAAGGTCAATGAATCAATGCACCATCAATACGTACTTGGCCAGTCCTCCTAGTACTTGTTAGGATATTTATCTGAAGCTCTGGTTTACGGTTTGGTTCTCCTTTCCCCATCCATCCCCCTTTCAGGAATAAACATCCACCCCATGGTTCTTTCAAGGCGGACAAAACTACAGTGTTTAGGCCATATTAGTCAACCTATTCAACATATTAGTCAACCTATTCAACATATTCGTCAACCTATTCAACATATTAGTCAACCTATTCAACATACTAGTCAACCTATTCAACATATTAGTCAACCTATTCAACATATTCGTCAACCTATTCAACATATTAGTCAACCTATTCAACATACTAGTCAACCTATTCAACATATTAGTCAACCTATTCAACATATTAGTCAACCTATTCAACATATTAGTCAACATATTCAACATATTAGTCAACCTATTCAACATATTAGTCAACCTATTCAACATATTAGTCAACCTATTCAACATACTAGTCAACCTATTCAACATATTAGTCAACCTATTCAACATATTAGTCAACCTATTCAACATATTAGTCAACATATTCAACATATTAGTCAACATATTCAACATATTAGTCAACCTATTCAACATATTAGTCAACATATTCAACATATTAGTCAACCTATTCAACATACTAGTCAACCTATTCAACATACTAGTCAACCTATTCAACATATTAGTCAACCTATTCAACATACTAGTCAACATATTCAACATATTAGTCAACCTATTCAACATACTAGTCAACCTATTCAACATATTAGTCAACCTATTCAACATATTAGTCAACCTATTCAACATATTAGTCAACATATTCAACATATTAGTCAACCTATTCAACATACTAGTCAACCTATTCAACATACTAGTCAACCTATTCAACATATTAGTCAATCTATTCAACATACTAGTCAACCTATTCAACATATTAGTCAACCTATTCAACATATTAGTCAACATATTCAACATACTAGTCAACCTATTCAACATACTAGTCAACCTATTCAACATATTAGTCAATCTATTCAACATACTAGTCAACCTATTCAACATATTAGTCAACCTATTCAACATATTAGTCAACATATTCAACATACTAGTCAACCTATTCAACATATTAGTCAACCTATTCAACATACTAGTCAACCTATTCAACATATTAGTCAACCTATTCAACATATTAGTCAACCTATTCAACATATTAGTCAACCTATTCAACATATTAGTCAACCTATTCAACATACTAGTCAACCTATTCAACATACTAGTCAACCTATTCAACATATTAGTCAACCTATTCAACATATTAGTCAACATATTCAACATACTAGTCAACCTATTCAACATATTAGTCAACCTATTCAACATATTAGTCAACCAATTCAACATACTAGTCAACCTATTCAACATATTAGTCAACATATTCAACATATTAGTCAACCTATTCAACATATTAGTCAACATATTCAACATATTAGTCAACCTATTCAACATATTAGTCAACCTATTCAACATATTAGTCAACCTATTCAACATATTAGTCAACCTATTCAACATATTAGTCAACCTATTCAACATATTAGTCAACATATTCAACATATTAGTCAACCTATTCAACATATTAGTCAACCTATTCAACATATTAGTCAACCTATTCAACATACTCATCAACCTATTCAACATATTCGTCAACCTGACAAACAGTGGTTCAATTGAGCCGGGCTCCTGCATCTAAGGCCAAAGAGAAAAGTAGGATAAAAGTAGGATAGCCTCAAACACAACCCTAATCCTAGCTTCACGTCCACATCTCGGTTCAACCCTGACCCCAGCCTCTACCACAACCCCAGCCTCTACCACAACCCTAACCCCAGCCTCTACTACAACCCTAACCCCAGCCTCTACTACAACCCTAACCCCAGCCTCTACTACAACCCTAACCCCATCCTCTACTACAACCCTAACCCCAGCCTCTACCACAACCCTAACCCCAAGCTCTACCACAACACTAGCCGCTACTACAACCCTAACTCCAGCCTCTACCACAACCCTAACCTCTACTACAACCCTAACTCCAGCTTCTACCACAACCCTAACCTCTACTACAACTCTAACCCCAGCCTTTAACACAACCCCAGCCTCTACTACAACCCTGACACCAGCCTCTGCCACAACCCTAACCCCAGCCTCTGCCACAATCCTAACCCCAGCCTCTACCACAACCCTAATCCCAGGCTTTACCACAATCCTAACCCCAGCTTCTACCACAACCCTGACCCCAGCCTCTACCATAACTCTAACCCCAGCCTCTGCCACAATCCTAACCCCAGTCTCTACCACAACCCTGACCCCAGGCTTTATCACAACCCTGACCCCAGCCTCTACCACAACCCTGGCCCCAGCCCCAGCCTCTACCACAACCCTGAACCCAGCCTCTACCACAACCCTGACCCCAGCCTCTACCACAACCCTGACCCCAGCCTCTCCTACAACCCTGACCCCAGACCCTACCACAACCCTGACCCCAGCCTCTGCCACAACCCTGACCCCAGCCTCTACCACAACCCTAACCCCAGCCTCTACCACAACCCTGACCCCAGCCTCTACCATAACTCTGACCCCAGCCTCTACCACAACCCTAACCCCAGCCTCTACCACAACCCTGACCCCAGCCTTTACCACAATCCTAACCCCAGCCTCTCCTACAACCCTAACCCTAACCCTAGGCTCAACCAAACCCCAACTCTTGCCTTATGTTAAAACCTGTCTCAACCTTACTCCTGACCCTAACCCGCCCAAATAGAGCTCCCCCACCCCAAATTCTCCATTTAACCCATGTTGGCCAACCTGGCTTTATCAAATGAGTTGAATTGAAACATCACCCTTGGGCCAAGAGCAGCAAACAGCGAGCTGAAATTCCCTACCTTTCCCTAGATTTATATTGTTCTGTCAAGGTCTTGTAACTACTTCACCACATGGATGTGTGTGATTCCTCCCTCACAATGGTTGCAGGCAGGCAGAATGGCTTGAGTTGTTAACCTCCCACCACCGTCATGCCCCGGTGACCTCTCTGCTCTCCTTTTCCCTCCTGCTTCATGCCTCATCCTCCTCCACCGTACTGTAGGTCCCTAGCAGGGCGTGGTGGATGGATGGTGGATGCCCAGGGGTCCTGCTGCTGACGAGGCTCAGTAACCCATGGATACTGTTAATCCTGGACACAGGTGGGCCGACTGACGCCATGCCTGGAGCCTGGAGCTTTGCATGGAAGACTGACCTTACACCAATGCTCACCTCTGGGGTTTTGTGTGGGAGGGGCTTGACCATATGGCAGTGGTTTACCTCCAAAAGGACTCTGCTTTTTACATTACAGATGGTGGTGAGGTCATCAAAAGGTCTCAACACAAGATTCTTAATATCTACTGCACAGATTAGACAGTATTTAGGATGACAACTTCTCGTTGGGACTGCTCCTCAGTTTACATTACGAAACAGCATTTTCCCTCAGTTTGACCTCAGTCTGACCTTTTTATGCCATGATCTTCGCAGTGGAGTATCTAACATTTTGTTTATTTATGGGGGACCAAATATGGATACATTTGCTACACTATGCAACATATTTAGAAGTAACTTTGTAACTTTATTAGTTACGAGGTCATTCAAACTTTGGATTCATTTAACATTTTAATACACTTGATAATGTTGCATTTTAATGTCAAATTTAATTACATTTGTAAAAACAACAAATGATGACATTAGCCCCAAGCAAGCGGAGTATACTTACGAAACCAATCTTTCAAGTGTTTATTTATTGTGAAATGGAGACCAGAATGACCTGCCACCCAAAAGGTAATTGTAGCACTTGAAACACCCAAACTCAAACTCATTTGAATATTAATAGACAAACACAACCTGTACGTGCTAAAGGCCAAATCACAGCTTATCGTGTGGTAAACACAACAACATTCCCATTCTCATGTGTTCGAACAGCTAAAATGAAAATGTAACCAGTCTATGGATGTCTCACAGCATTCCTTATTTCTCCCCATCTTGTCCTCAGTGTGAGGTGACTGTTTCCAGTTGTCATCGCCATACTATTTTGATAACAGGTAATGAGGACGATATAATCTGTTAGTAGTTCAGACAGGTGCTTAGCTACCAAACAACACCTAATATACTGCATGTTGCTATGCTGCTTCAGTTGAATACCAGCCTTCCTTCAATCACCTGTTTCAGCTCCAGCATGATTCCTCATTCCAACCACCCCTGTGTACCACTCATTACTCACACCATTCCATTTACCTTGCACAAATTCCTCCAAATCATAGTCATTTCCATGGCTACAGTGCCATGAAAAAGTATCTGCCCCCTATTTTTGCTTTTCTACCTAAATGTACCTAAATTCCTCCACAGTGATGTGGGAGACTGATCAACAACTACAGGATTCATTTGGTTGGAGTCATTGCAGCTAAATGTGGCAAAACCAGTTACTGAGTTTAAGGGAAATTACTTTTTCACACAGGGGTGTTGCATAACTTTGTTTATGAAATAAATGAAATAAGTATATCATTGTTGTGTTATTTGTTCACTTAGGTTCCCTTTATCTAATATTAGGTTTTGGTTGAAGATCTGATAACATTCAGTATGAAAAATATGTAAAAATAGAGAAAATCAGGGGGAAAGGGGGAAAATACTCATGTCGCTGTACCTAGCACTCACTCTCATAGTTGACAGTCATTTTGTGTTGTTTTCTGTCTCTCTCACACGTTTGTTTTTAAGATTAAGACTCTGAAGCACCTGGGCCTATTTAGAAGACTTGTGGCAGACTAGGGGCAGACGGAGAGGAAACAGTACATTTTGAGGAAAAACACTGAGTGGATCTGTGTTATGTTAGTTGTTTAATCTTCCATGGAAGCTGACAAAGAGCCTGATTAGAGAAAAAGAAGAGCCACTGTTCTATTAGTGTCGAAGCAGATCTATTAGTGGTCTATTAGTCTATTAGTGGTCTATTAGCAGGTCTATTAGTGTCGAAGCAGTGGTAGAAATATATTTGAATATGCAAATCAGAGATGAAAACCTTAAGCCCCTTAAGCACATCTTTTCAAATTCATGGCAGGTTTTGTATCTGATAAGAGCCCCACTCTTGCCCTCTGAACCTACCTAGCAGATAGGACAAATAACCCTGCTGAGACGAGAACAAATAAAAACAGGTCTTGCTTATCTGTCTGTGTTACCGCCTTCTAGTAGTGTGGTGATGTGGAAAACGCTGCTATCATTGTCAGTTTCCTGTCATTCTCTGAGCTACATTTCTCCCTGTTTCTCCATGTCACATCGGCAGCAACAAGGGTGAGTTTATGGTTCCTTATGGTGGTATGTTCATCCCAACACCAGCCCTCCTTCCCTGTCAGCTCAGGTTTATGCCTATACTACAATACGGCCTATGTCTGATTAAGTGAGGGTAAAGTCTAATTGCCCCATCTGACAGACCATCATTATCCTTTGACTATCAAGTACTTAAAGGGATAGTTCAACCAAATTACATGAACTTGTATTTGTGGCAAAGTAAATTGTACAGAAAAGGCACTAGGACCCAGAACCATGAAGCTGGCTAACTGGCCATAGAGAGGCAGAAAATGGGCACTACTTTCAAAAGTTACCCTGCTTATTAATAGGGTATCCCATGCATTCATGTTCAGAAGTAGATTTTCCAGTGTGTTCTTTCCCCCTGAATATTGCTGGGTGAATATTTGCGTTTTCATGTTTAATGTTCTCCTAATTCTCTATCAATTCAAAGTCACTTAGAGCTGAGGGACTGAGTGGTGCGCTGATCTCTGCGTCTCGCTGTGTCATTTTCTCATTCCCGCTGATGGCTGTGGTTGGCAACCATTGTAACAGGCTGGCTGATTAGTGATTAAAATGTTTACATGGGGAAAAAGGTACAGGCAGAGGCACACACCGCTGAAGGCTGCACACTGCACACACACACCGCTGAAGGCTGCACACTGCACACACACACCGCTGAAGGCTGCACACTGCACACACACACCGCTGAAGGCTGCACACTGCACACACACACCGCTGAAGGCTGCACACTGCACACACACACCGCTGAAGGCTGCACACTGCACACACACACACAGCTGGCTGCGCAAAGACAAATGGCTCCATGGCTGATGTCTTTTTAACTATGTGCTTCACTTGAAAAAGGCCTCACTCAGGGGAGTGAGAAGGGGAGAGGTAGTGATGCATAAAATCATACGGGCCAATAAGGGTACCATTTTTTCCCAAGTTTAATAGCATTTGTCACAGATGAACGCGTTTACAGTTGTACAACTATGTTATAGTTGGACTTTACATTCTCTATCAGCTGGCCTCCCATTATGGCCTTCCTCTTAGACTGATTGTTGCTTTCATGAGATGGTTAGATATATCTGTTTTGTTCTTTTAAACTATTTTTTATTTGCTATTTCATTTTGTGCATTACAAAAAAGTGCATGACAAATGTAATACATTATTATTAGTCTTGTCTGAAATGCTGCAGGATGGGTCCCAGGTCCAAGCAGAGGCTATGAGAGTATGATTTACAGAGCACTATTAACAACACAGCAGCTGAGAGATCAGCTTTAGTGAATCCTTGATTTGTTTCCTCTTCTCATTTCAAGGCTCTCCACTCTATATCACTTTTCTCAAGGATTAGCTGGAAAAGTAAGTATTTACGAACGGCCATTGTTTGTTTAGGCTTCAGACACACTGGTATGAAAACCTTTCATTTCTTCATTTTGTAAAGGTCTGGTTCCTGAGGAAATGGTTGTTAAAGCCAGCGGTCCCGATCCTACAGTGCTGACTTGGAGTGGGCTTGGAAGCGTCTGATTCTGAAGGGCGAGAGGTCATAGGAGGGCACTTCTCCCTGGCTCAGTTCACACAGCAGCTTGCCAACGATTGGGCCAAACTTGAATCCGTGACCTGGGGGGAGAACCAATCACAGTAAGTGAGGCAGGTATGTCCTCAAACTCAGAGGCTGCATCTCAAGAGCACCCTATCGGCTTTATATAGGCTCTATAAAGGCTTTATATAGGCTCTATAAAGGCTTTATATAGGCTCTATAAAGGCTTTATATAGGCTCTATAAAGGGGGGGATCGTGTACTAAATAGGGCAAAGGGTGTCATTTCAGGTTGTCTAGAGTCTATAATATGCTGAAATATATAACCTGCACCTTGTGGAACACCACAATGGGCCTCTATAAATAGCTTGTGTGTTTCTGGCCCATTGTCTGAGTCAGGCGTCTGTTTGAGCCCTGCATGACGGAGCACATCAAAGAGGACAGGAGCTATTGCTCTGACCGTCACAGGGCATCTATTCATTTAAGTGGGCTCAAGCCAGAGATAAATTAAGGAGATGTGTCACTCCTTCCAGCGATGAGCTGTCAGCCTAGGGGTGAGATGAGGAAACTGACGCTGTACTCAGGAGAGATGGATTCTTCTTGTTGCTATGGGTCTGAGGGGAAGGAAAACTCTGAATGTCAACCAGGCTTAAGAATGCCTTGCGTGAGTTTTGTCTCTGCCTGATAAACTTCTCAGAGCTCCCATGGATTCAGACGGGCTTTGAAGTCATAAAAGCCTCAGCGATTTACATCCGGGGCTATAGCGAACGAACTGTAGGTCACTCTGACAGTTCGCCGCATGCGTTTTTCGTAGGAAGAGGCGATGGACCCTCAATGGCAGGCCCAAACCAGCTGGGTGCCTTTGTAACCATGGCAACCCCCAGGACTTGCTTTAAAGCACTTGTGCCCATGGCTTTTGATAACTCAAACAGAGGAGAGGAGAGGAGAAAGAGGAGCTGCAAGTTTTTTGTAGCATTGCAATTAGCCCTGTGCACTGATTGAACACAGCATAGTGCTGCACAGTCTTTACTAGAACACATGGTTAAAACACTGATAATATGGTAAATGCAAGCAGAACAGGGTAATAGACCGTGATGAACAGTCATCCTATTATGGTTAATTTTCCATAGAAAAAGGACTTAAAAATCAAAATGTCTTAACCCTCAGATTCCACCACCAAGGAACCAATGGGTTCAGAAGCAAAACACTTCTTCAATTCATACTTTCCCTTGTATTGATTATGTGGCTTGTCAAATGGCTTTCTCTAACCCTTGGAGTTAATCCTCCTTGTTATCCCTGTAGCACACTCTCTCTCACCAGCCAACTGCACTGTGTGCCAGCCAGGTCCTTTAAAAGCTATTACAAGTGGAAATGAATTATACATATAATTACTGTAGGAGGCGGCTATCAGAGCAGATGGAACAGGAGCCAGGAGACCCCAGCCGTTGGCCCTTTGGGCCAGGGAGGAGAAGCCCCCACACTGCCTCACACGCACCACACAGACAGACATACAGACAGAGAGAGACAGAGAGTGAGAGCAGACAGAGAGGGCCCCTGGGCCCTGAGAGCATCTCAAAGACGTTAATTAGGGAATAAAACGGGTCTGGACTCATAGCGCAACTTTTCACCCTTCACAGCCGGCTTGAAAGACTGTCTAATTAAAAGTTGTCTGACTTTTCCCTGTGTAAGATCTCACTCTAAGATACAGCTACAGTACATAGAGCTGAAGTAGATACAGAGGGCTCTGTGATGTTCAGCACCACTCTGGACCTGAGTGTGTGCCGGGTCTAAGTGGTGAAAAAAACATTTTAAAACCTAACTCTTTGGGCTTGTGCTCATCCACACACATCCACTATTTTACTGTATGTTGTGAATGACACTATGGATGCAGTCATGTTGGGGTATGATGTGGGGCTGCGGGACATGTTATGTCGGGCCACAAAGGCTCAGAGGACAATACTCATGTTCAGCACGTACACACCTGAGAAGCCTGCTCCGATGACGATGTTACTATGAGTGGGATGGAGGTCCAGGACAAAATGGCTGTCTGGCGTGACCTGCAACGGAAAGATATGGTGAAGGGAGAGAGAGAACAAGAGAGGGGGAGGCAATTCAGGCGAAATGTGTCACTAAGATAATGATGGAGGGAGCGAGAGCGAATGGGAGGGAAAGAGAGAGAAAAACATTGAGGGAACTAGCAGCTTGGTTAAAGAAACTCATCTGAGAAGAATAAATCCTGTCCATGTTGGACCCCAACTGCCATCTGTTTGGGGATTGAAGATGATATCCAGTAGTGGACAGTGGGGTGAGTTGAACCACCCTTGTTTCTAGGAAACCATACACAAAATGTATCATTTGACCAAATATAATTTAATATAGTCTGTGAAGGAAGAAACCATATGGGAAAAGTGGTAAGCAAGTTACACAACATGACCAAAATTATCTGGACACCTGCTCATCGAGCATCTCATTCGCTCCCCTAACAGCCT
Organism: Salmo trutta; assembly: GCF_901001165.1. NCBI lineage: Eukaryota > Metazoa > Chordata > Actinopteri > Salmoniformes > Salmonidae > Salmo > Salmo trutta. Next base: position 71,870,936 of record NC_042969.1, on the reverse strand, counting down.
CCACTCTTCTGGGAAGGCTTTCCACTAGATGTTGGAATATTGCTGCGGGACTTGCTTCCATTCAGCCACAAGAGCATTAGTGAGGTCTGGCACTGATGTTGGGCGTTCCAATTGGGCGTTCCAATTCATCCCAAAGGTGTTCAATGGGGTTGAGGTCAGAGCTCTGTGCAGGCCAGTCAAGTTTTTCCACACCAATCTTGACAAACCATTTCTGTATGGACCTCACTTTGTACACAGGGGATTTGTCATGCTGAAAAAGAAGGGCCTTCCCCAAACTGTTGTCACAAAGTTGGAAGCACAAAATCGTCTAGAATGTCATTGTATGCTGTAGAGTTAAGATTACCCTTCACTGGAACTAAGGGGCCTAGCCCGAAACATGAAAAACAGCCCCAGACCATTATTCCTCCTCCACCAAACTTTACAGTTGGCACTAAGCATTCAGGCAGGTAGTGTTGTCCTGGCATCCACCAAACCCAGATTCGTCCGTCAGACTGCCAGATGGTGAAGCGTGATTCATCACTCCAGAGAACACGTTTCCATTGCTCCAGAGTCCAATGGCGGCGAGCCTTACACCACTCCAGCCGATGCTTGGCATTGCGCATGGTGATCTTATGCATATGTGCGGCTCCCGACGAACAGTTCTTGTGCTGACGTTGCTTCCAGAGGCTGTTTGTAACTCAATAGTGAGTGTTGCAATAGAGGACAGATGCTTTTTATGCGCTACGCGCTTCAGTACTCGGTGGTGCCATTCTCTGAGCTTGTGTGGTCTACCACTTCGCGGCTGAGCCGTTTTTGCTCCTAGACATTTCCACTTCACAATAACAGCACTTACAGTTGAACGGGAGAACTCTAGCAGGGCAGAAATTTGACGAACTGACTTGTTGAAAAGGTGGCATCCTATGACGGTGCCATGTTGAAAGTTGCTGAGCTATTCAGTAAAGCCATTCTACAGCCAATGTTTGTCTATGGAGATCGCATGGTTGTGTGCTCGATTTTATACACCTGTCAGCAACGGGTGTGGCTGAAATAGATGAATCCACTAATTTGAAAGGGTGTCCACATACTTTTGTATATATAAGGTAGGTCCAAAACACGGATTTTCATCAAGTCAAATTAATGCCGGCTGCGACCGGGAGGCCCATGGGGCGGCGCACAATTGGCCCAGCGTCGTCCGGGTTAGGGGAGGGTTTGGCCGGCAGGGTTATCCTTGTCTCATCGCGCACTAGTGACTCCTGTGTCGGGCCGGGCGCAATGCACGCTGACACGGTCGCCAGGTGTGGTGTTTCCTCTGACACATTGGTGCGGCTGGCTTCCGGGTTGGATGGGCATTGTGTCAAGAAGCAGTGCGGCTTGGTTGGGTTGTGTTTCGGAGGACGCATGGCTCTCGAGTCCGTACGGGAGTTGCAGCGATGAGACACGACTGTAACCACTACCAATTGGTTACCACGAAATTGGGGATAAAAAAGGGGTGAAAATACAAAAAATAAAAAAAAATGTATTAATGGTTTCATGCTTGTATCTAAACCAAAGTAGATAATAAAGATTGTTCTATACATCAGTCGGGGTCTCTATAAGCTTCAATATGAGGTCCTAAACCTAGCAAGATAGTGCATCCTTGTAGCTATGTGGGCTAATATAGTCAAAACGTTTGCCTTGGGGTATGTTCAGCCAATTGTTGAGCCAATGGCAAGTTAACCCAAAAAATTCTTCCCAGGCATAATGCAAGGCCTTATCGCTGGGATATGAGGTAACTACAGGGCCTGGCCTATGTTAATAAAAGTGTTTAAAAAAGTACAAAGTGTTTGTTAGATGTTAAGTCTGTTAAAATATGCTTAAAATGGTTAAAAGACAAGTGATTGTGTTTGGTAAATAAAGATAGACATGGTTTTAAATGGTAGTGGTAATATTTTATTGAGTTCAGAAATGTGTAGGCAGCTCAACTTACCCCATACCCGGACAAGCTATGTTTTCAAAACTGTAATGTTTACATGAATTCTGATTATTTTCTGGGATACACAACATCCTGAAATATATGTTGATGGAGTGATGCTGAATGTAAAAATGGCTCAACTTACCCCACTCTTCCCTACTGTGCCACATTCTCCATGCAGTAGGCTACTCTGACTAAGGGGCAGGAATGACATGTGGTTTCCAATGATATTCAGTGTCTGTGATGTTTTCCATTAGTGTTTGAATCCCAAAGGTAATGCAGTCGTGCAGCAGGTGATGTGATTTGCATGGCAAACAGGGCAATGGATCTCTCTGTGTCACGATTGTCGTAAGGAGTGGACCAAAATGCAGTAGGAAAATGTATTCTCATCTTCTTTTTTATTTGAAGAAGGAAAAACAAAATAAACACGTATACAAAACAAACGACTCCAAACAGTCCCGTCAGTTGCAACAAACACTAAACCAGGAAATAACTACCCACAAACCCCCATAGAACAAACACCCCTATAAATAGGACCTTCAATCAGAGGCAACGAGAAGCAGCTGCCTCCAATTGAAGGTCAACCCAATAAACACCACATAGAAATAGACCAACTAGAAATAACATAGAAAAACACTAACATAGAACATAACCCAAACAACCCCGAAACACCCTAAACAAACACCCCCTGCCACGCCCTGACCAAACTACAATAACAAACAGCCACTTTACTGGTCAGGACGTGACACTCTCTGCATTTTCAACTCCAGAACCACCCTCATCCCATTTCTATTCTGTACCTTGCCTTGGTGGGAAGATCAAAGATTTTTAGATTATAAATAATGAAGCCCAACTGAAAAGATTATGGCATTCTAATTGTTCAGAGTAAATTGCCATTGTGGGCCATTAATGTATTATGGCTATTACTAGGATACAGTAAACAGCAGAGATGTTAACATGCTAACGTTGTGTACATATTCTTTTTATTTAACTAGGCAAGTCAGTTAAGAACAAATTATTATTTACAATGACCGCCTACCCCAGCCAAACCCAGACGACACTGGGCCAATTGTGCACCACCCTATGGGACTCCCAATTACAGCTGGTTGTGATTCAGCCTGGAATCAAACCAGGGTCTGTAGTGACACCTCTAGCACTGAGATGCAGTGCCTTAGACCACTGCGCCACTCGGGAGCCCCATGCAGCTCTGAAACGGGTAATACTCACTGTGTACATGCAGCTCTCCACCACAGCAGGGATGGGCACCAGACCAGGGAAGCAGCGGGTGATGTAGCGCTGTAGGATGTCTATGTCCCCCCTGTCCGTCTGTCTGTCTCTCTCATCAGGGTCCGTCTCAGCGCCCGTGTGGTAGCAAATCTTCAAAAAGAGAAGAAAAACAACATCAACTGACCTTTATGCAAACGAACTGTATTGAATGTAATTAGAGTCTGAGTGCACGTACCAGGAACATCGACCCCAGGTAGAACAGTAGAAGGCCTATGTCATGTAAATGCAATGTTCTATGAAGTGTCCACATTTTGTTTTGAAAGGTAATTAAAAGTGTGGCAGCATTTTCTTTTGAAAGGTAAATAAAAATGGTTTAGCCTGACCGAGCATTAGCCATCTATCTACAGTACATGGGTTACAAAGCACTGTTGACTACACCACAGAGTGAATAATGTGATGTGGCACAGCCATCTGTCCCTCTCCTTTGCATGCATGTTGGGTGCTGCTATTACTCTCCCAACTCCTGCTGGCTTGCCATCATGCTCAAAATAGAATAGAAAATGGAAGCGCAACACAGACAAGATTCCCCTGTGATTATGTATCCGGAAGTGTTGGAGAACTTTGGGGGCTGACAGTGTTGCTGCCCTACTTCTGAGCTCAGCAAAAGTTGAATGTATTTCTATTTAAATTCAACATAATAAGACTAGGAAACAGTGTAATAAAGGTGGTTTGGTGAACTATGCTTGTGTGGTTAGTAACCTTGCTTGAGACCTAAAGCAAATGCATCACTGAATCTTGTGTGGGACATTATGGTATCTACAAGACCAAACCTTCATCAGGCCTGGGTACTCATTGGATGGGAGGCCGTAGATGTGATGCTTTGCCTCCTCTGACTCCAGCTGGATGAAGCAGGGGAAGCGGTGCTGGACGTTGTAGGAGCCAGGGATCTTCTCCCTCCAGTAGCACACGTTAATCTTTATCACCTAATTAATCAGGGAAGCAACAGACAGATAGACAGTCATCAGCACAGTGCAAGGACCCGGGGCCCAGGCATAGGCCTCCATAAAAATGATTCTTAGTTTGATTAGGGATTTGATTAAAGAAGATCCTTGCACTTGGGAAGATGTTTCCCTCCCCCTCCCTCCTCCCTCAAAGACTAAAAAAGAACACTCAGAGACTCCAGCCACCCTAGTCATAGACTGTTCTCTCTGCTACCGCACGGCAAGCGGTACCGGAGCGCCAAGTCTAGGTCCACGAGGCTTCTAAACAGCTTCTACCCCCAAGCCATAACATCTAATCAAATGGCTACCCAGACTATTTGAATTGCCCCCCCACCCCCCACCCCACACACAGACACTTTTACACTGCTGCTACTCTCTGTTATTATCTATGCATAGTCACTTTAATAACTCTACCTCCTGCATGTACATATTACCTCAACAACCTCGACTAACCGGTGCCCCCGCACATGGACTCTGTACCCCCTGTATATAGCCCCACTATTGTTATTTTACTGCTGCTCTTGAATTATTTGTTACTTTCATTTCTTATTTCACTGTAAAGGTCTGTATTCGGCGCATGTGACAAATAAAATTGATTTGATGTTACCCATTACCATCGTTGTA